>NW_016107707.1:581667-604030 GCF_001604975.1 Cebus imitator | reverse complement strand
GAGAAAGAAAGCTGACAAATAAGATACAGAAGTTCTTCATTGGCACAAAATGCTGAATAATACCTCAGACCAATTTGTCATAGATTTTTAAGAACAAGAAAACTATTTCATTGATCGATGGAACACCCGATACATATTTGTACAGAACCAACAGTATGTTAAGCTGGGGTGGTAAAAATAGACCACATTACACTGATCTGAATTCAGAATGTGATACAACAGAGGTGGCAAGCACCAGGGAAATTCAGTCTCACACTGAACTTCCATTTTAGTTAAATCGTTCACATTTGCAGGCTCTACAGCGGTACTTGCTAAATGTGGTTAAAATCTCCACTTTGTCAAAGTAACAGAGACATCTCCGAATTGGCATGTGCCTGCAGAACACTGTGCCTTCCTCAAGGAAAGGTGCTGTCTACTTTGATGTTAGCTTTTGGTTTTGTTTTGATTGGATGTTTTCCAGCCTTCAGAATTTTGAATTACTGTCATCTTTTGAAATAATGCCATACTAATTCAAATGCCAGCATAAATTAAAATACTTCTTAAGCGCTTAGAAGAAATTAACATCAACGAGCCACATAGTTTTAAAAGAAGCATAATGATTTCTCCTAACGTAAGCAAAGAAGCCTTCCAATACACACTCAACAGATGAAGCTGCTGCTAAGTGACTGGAAACTGAGATTCCCGGGACTCTGGTGTTGACAGTCAGGAGTGATCGTTCAGAATACAGATTTTGGGGTCAGACAGATCTGGGTCTAAGTGCTGACGTTGCATCTTATCATTTGAGTGACCTTGCACAAGGGATTTTTGGGCCCCTTGGGCTTTCATGCCTGAATAGGATGATGATAGTCACCTCCTAGGAGGGAGGTGAGGAGAAATTGAGATAATGTGTGCGAAGATGGTGTGCCCACCTAGCCCAGGTGCCCGGTGACTGCCCACTGTCAGACCACCCTCTGCTTGCTTGACAGTCTGTTCATCCATGTAAGCAGGATACGCTTTAACACAGAAGGAAAGGTTCAGGCATGTGACGAAAACAAACAACGGTCTTCTTCCACCACAAGCATGAACTATTGTTATAAAGTATCATTTTTCATGTCCCCTTAGAACGTTCTCCCACGTCGCATGTGACCACATCCACATGTTTTATCCAGCTCTTCATCACGACTCTAAGGCATCTCTTCTTAGTGGAGATCCTAGAAAGATCATCACGTGGACCCAGGTTATTCACTTGCTTGCCCTGGCGTGTGGCTCAAGTCATTTCAGCTCCCTGAGTCCCAGCCTTTCTGCTTGTAAAATGGGAAACATTTAACTTTATGGAGCTTGTGTTGTAGTGGAGACATGCTAAACACGAAAGAAGACAGGTGTGGTATGTTAGCTAGTGACAAAAGATAAGGAGAAAAATAAAATGAAAGTAGACAGCGCGTGTTGGAGGAGGAGCAGTTTTGAGATTTTACCTATGGTGTCCAGAGAAAATGACATATGACTTGAAGAAAGTCAAGCGGTGAGTCCTTCAGAAATCCAGGACAAGAATATCAATGAGAAAAGTACTGCAAGTTCAAGAACTATCAGCAGAAGGCCACCAGGTATACTCAAAGGTCAGAGTGGAGGTCAGTGTGGAGGGAGGGGTGGCAGACTGAGGCTTGAGGCAATGAGGGCAGAGAAGTCTTAGGACCAGCCATGTGACCTTATAGGTCACAGCAAGACCTCTGGCTGTTCAGTCTGAGCAGTGAAACCACCAGAAGGTTTGAGCAGAGCAGTGACATGTTCTGATGTCCTTTTAGCAATATATATGTTAGGAAGTGTTAAAAAAAAAAAAACTTTAGACCAATTAAACTAAACAATTTAAATGAGCAAAGAATGATTTGCTTCATGAATTGGGCAGCACCCTGAACAGGCAGAGTTTCAGAGAGCTCCACCCAGCAACATGGCAGGCAGTGCTTATACATAAAAAAGGGAAGTGCCATACAGAAACAGCTTGATCAGTCACGGTGGAGCATTTGCCTTATTTGGGCATTGTGTGGTAATGAGGCATTTGTGTGGTCTGATGAGTTGGTATCCTGTGACTGGCTGAAGCCCAGCTGCTGTGACTGGCTGAGACCAAGATATTTGTTACAAGAAAAATACCCTTAAGTTAGGTTGCAGTTGTTTTTTACGTACCAAGTTAGGTTGCAGTCCTCTATGCAGGAACTCAAAGTAGAAAGGCAGTGTCAGGCCACTTTTAATTTAACAAGGGGATACCTGGGAGCCAGGGCAGAAGGGTGGAGTCCAGTTGCAATAACTGAGATGAGAGATGATGATAGTTTTGGCCAAAGTGGTAGCAGCAGAGGTGTTTAGAGCTGGTTGAAGGCAGAGCCACAGACTAGCTGCCATTCAGACATGAGGTGTGTGGGAAACAGAGAGGCTAAGTTCTGAACAACTGGAAGGATTGGCAGTTACCTAAAACATGTAAGACTGGGGGAGGATCAAATTTGAGGGGGAGAAAGAAGTATCGGGAGCTTGGTCTTAGGCATTTTAAGTTTGAAACGCTCATTGAACATGGGTTCTTGGGAGATGTCTGAGATGAAGATGCACATAGAGGGGTCCTTCCACTCAAAGACTGTTGGCTATGGATGTAGAAGCATTAAGAAAAAGATGGCACAGACTAAGGGACAATTGAACAAAGTTTCCTGAAGGGCACCAACAACAGTCACCGTTAGCACGCAGAGCATGAAAACGGCAGGAAGCTGGTGTAGAATCTGGGGACAGCGGTCTATAGCCAAGGAGCAGGGCAACCAGCAGGTGCTGTGCCACAGGCAACAGGGCAGTGCCGTGGATAGACCACGTCCTGGCAGTCAGGGAGCTGAAGCACGGGCACTCCCAGCATCCCTCTCCACCAGCTCACCCATCACCTGCTGACGCTTCGCATTGACTGGGCCAAATGAGATGGCAAGGAAGCCCACTTGGCATGGTCCCCAGAGTGAACATCCAAGAGACAGAGAAGGCCTCGAAGGGTGGAGGGGGGTATGGAGAGGCAAAGTGAGAATAGCAGACACTGCGAATTGCATAAAGAGCACGCAGAGATAGAAATGCGATGTTCTGTGGCTGAACAATGGCCCTTCCAACAATTTTTTTTTTTGAAGGAGGAAAAGAAGATTCACAAGGGAGACTACAGAGGTCAGCCAGCCCATGGGCGGAGCAGAAACTAGGTAGAGTGCAGAGGGGGGCTGGGGGCACCAATGCCTTCTGGACACAGATCAGCCTGTGCGCTCCTTCGAAGTTGACAGATCACTGAGGGTCACTGGGCCTTGGTCTCCTCATTTATGAAAAATAACTTTAAACTGAATCATCACTGTGATTCTCTTCGTTTCTTTACCATTTGTGTATCTCTGTTGGGCCTTAATGAGGTGGCTCCTCCTCTCTTTAGGGCCATTCCTTACTTCCAGAATACAAGACAAATTTAACTCGAATGCACTCAAATGTTTTTCACCATACCAGTCATCCTATGAAATATCCTCCCATGTCTGTGATGAGCTAAAGAACTCAACAGAAAGTCACAGGAAGTGGGTTCTTGTAGGAGTTCTGGACCTGAGTGAACTTGCAAAGTTTCCAAAGCTTTCTCTGCCTCAGCTTCTTCCAGTGTAAGGGAAACATCTGTTGTGGCAAGATGAAAGAAACGCACAGCAAGTTGTTTGGAAATCTGTAAATGCAATGCAAGTGAGAGCTGTTATAACGCAATTAGGTCAGTGTGCCACGCTGTCCTCCAGTACGTTAGTGAAAGTATTATTTAGGATATTTAGGACAGCAGCAACCATATGAAAAGCAAAATCAGCGGGGTTTTGGTTCAACTAAGTTCATCAAATTCTGGTTTAAAGAGATGCATGATTTGGAGGCTTCTCAGGGCTTTTCATATGGTAATCAGCTTTATGACCGTCTAAACGCGAGAAAAATGCAATGATTCCCAAAGTAACTCAGCACCAAAATCCCTTTCTCAAAGAGCATTTCACAGACCATATTCAGTTATTTTTTGCTGCACGCCCAACAGATGCCAAGTGACTGTGATCGTAATCCTGTTAGCTGAAGTTAATGTGTGTTCACTGTCTTCTGGACCGGCCTGGCCCTCAGGCACCGGCCTGAGAGCCAGACAGGTGCGTCAGCTGTGTGCCTCAGCTTCCCCTTTTCAGACAGATGGCTCAGCTTTCCCTTTTTTCTTTGCATTGGAGGTAACACCAGTGCCTGATGCTTAGAGTGTAGTGAGGAGTTTATGAGCTAAAGATTGAGAGCGTTTGTCCCAGTTCCCACTGCACAGGAACTCGGCACAACTGTTTTGTGTTGTGTTGCTTTGTTTTGTTGTGTGACGGAGTTTCGTTGGAGCGCAAGGATGTGATCTCCGCTCACGGCAACCTCCACCTCCTGGGTTCAAGCGATTTTCCTGCCTCAGCCTCCCGAGTAGCTGGGATCACAGGTGTGTACCACCACGCCTGGCTAATTTTTGTGTTTTTAGTGGAGACAGGGTTTCACCATGTGGGCCAGGCTGGTCTCAAACTCCTGGCATCAGGTTTTCTGCCCACCTCAGCCCCCTGAAGTTCTGAGATTACAGGAAAGAGCCACTGCACCCGGCCTGCTACTTTAACTTATTAATCATCACAAACCCCTCCTGAGTGAGTTCCCTAATTACTCCTTTTGGTGCACAGGGAAACTAAGGCTCAGAAGTGACTAATCTGAAAGCATGCTCTCATGCTTAGAAAGCGGGAGGGCGGAGTTCTGTATGTGTTCAGTGTGATCCACCCCATCCAAAAAACAACCACAAACTCATTCCCACTTGGGATCCAGCTCTGCGGGGCACGAGGGTGTGTTTGCCTTGGCGGGGACGTTGGGACCTGCCGTGCTGTGCAACATTTCAGGTGAACATCTGTACTGACCTCAGACAACGTTCTGCACTTCCCGACGCGTAGGTTATTTTTCAGTGGAATTCAGCACTTCCCAGTGGAAACGCCGGAATGTGTGATGCGGATACTATTGAGCAGTAGCTTGCATTTATTGATTTCTTTGGGTTTTAATTGGGGCTTTTCACCCTTGTGCTTTATTTTCCATTATATAATTTCTCCTATATTTCTTCTATATATAATTTATATATATATAAATTATGTTATGAGTTTCTCCATGTCCTTTTTTACCTACATTGTTCTTGCCAAGGGAATATTTGTCTAGTTCATTCTTAAACAACGATCTTTAATATGCTTTAATTTTACCTGGTATCATGCAATATGAAAAGGAATCTAAAGGAAATATTTTCTAAGAGTAGTATTTAATGTGTTTGTCTTATCTAAGCCAGGGAAAAGAAGTATATTTAGATGGTAGGTCTTTCTTCACGTCCCCAAACCATAAGGGGAGTTTGTCTTTATTTTTTTCTATCCCAAGGCTGGCTTCACTTACACACATGGTGTGGAAACAATCATCAACCTCTGACTCTTTGGAATTGGATTTTTAGTCCATTTATTTTCAATGTTTGCTAATGCAAAATTAATATTTAATAATCAATAATCTTAATAATTATCAATTGATATTTTATATTTTAAATGTATATTGATATTTAAAGCTTTATAATATTAAATTATTTTAGTACCTAATTTTGATTAATACTTTTAATATTAACTTAGTGACTAATTAAACATTTTTTTCTCAGGCATATATTTTATGTTACATTTTTGCGGTTCTCATATGTCATGGGTGTGTTTGTTTGTTTGTTTTTGAGACAGAGTCTCACTCTGTCACCCAGGCTGGAGTGCAGTGGTTCCATCTTGCCTCCAGGTTCCAGTGATTCTCCTGCTTCAGCCTCCCAAGTAGCTGGGATTACAGGCGCACACCACCATGCCCAACTAATTTTTGGATTTTTAGTAGAGACAGGGTTTCACCGTGCTGGCCAGGCTGGTCTCCAACTCCTGACTGCAAGTGATCTACCTGCCTCAGCCTTCTAAAGTGCTGCGATTATGGGCGTGAGCCGCCGTACCTGGCCTCGTCATGTTTTTTAACGGTGCAACTTTATAAAGAGTTTGCATGTTTTCTTTAAACCAAGACTTTTTAAATGGAGACATTATTAGGGATTAGGTAGAGAAATATGGTGCTGTTGCTATTTGTGTATTTAATTCTTTCCTGCTTTTATTGTATGGTCCATTATTTCTTTCATTATGGTTTACAGAGTTTCTTTTTCTTTGTGGCCTAATATAGTATAAATTTTTATAAGTTTTTATTTGCACTTGAAAAGAAAGTAATTCCCTTATGGCAGAGTTTTGAGGTTAATATATTTCTATTAGAGTTGCTTCATTGAATACTTTTAGATCTTCTATATTCTAATGAGCGTTTTGACTCTTTGATCTGGCCTTGTCTGAGGGAGGCATGTTAATGCGTCTTGTTATGAGTTTCTATTTCTCCTAGGATCTCTTTCATATTCTGTGTCCAAAAGTTGTTCATTTTTTATTTGGGGCCTACATATTTATACCTTTTGTATATCCACAGGGAAAAGTAGCCTTTTATACGAATACCCATCTTTTTTCTCATTTAATATTTTTATTACGTTATATACCTTTCCTAATATAAAAATCACTATTCTTCCACTTTTTAAAGTTAATAGAGAAGTTTTAAAAGAAGTTCTCGGTTTATACAAAACTTGAGCAGAGTGCACAGTCCACAGCGCCCCCACACATCCTTTCTCCCTCCAGTTCCCCGTTGTTTACATCTGGCATAGGTGTGGTGCGTGTGCTTCGTTGATGAAGCAACATTGATAAGTTATTATTTACTAAACTCTATAGTTATTATTAGAGTTTCCCTCTGTATGTTTAATAAGTTTTGACAAATGCATAATGTTATGCAGCCTCCATTACAGTGTCATATGGAATTCTTACTGCCCCAAAAAATCTCCCATGCTCCATCCCTTCATCCTCGGGTTCCCCAGCCCCTGACACCCACTGCTCATTTTCCTGTCTTCCCCGCTTTGCCTTTTCCTGAATGTCATACAGTGGCAATCCTGTAATATATGTCCTTTGGAACCTGGCTTCTTTCATTTATAAAATGTGTCTTCAATATTTTGATAAAATGTTTTTATTTTGTTAAAGTTTTCTAGAATTCTGATTTTCAATATTTGTTGCGTTTCCTTGCTCTAGTCTACTGGTTTGGGAGTTTCAGTATTACACATGTTGGATCTTCCTTACCTGTCTTACATGTATTAAGTTTCTCTTATGCCCTTTTAATATTTTTTTCTATTTATTTCTGAACATTTTCACTCTTCTTTTTGTTTTTAATTTTTCTTACTCTTGTTTTTTTATGGTATGTATCAATCTTACAGTTTTTGCAGTTTCAATCATTCTGAAATATTAGAGTTTTTGTCTTTAGTTTGGGTTTTCCTAGAAGCAAACCATGAGAAGTGGATGACGGTGAAGTGTTTTTTGGAAAGGGCCATAGCCAATTAAGGCTGCACCATCAAGGAAGTTACCTTTCTGCAGAACCGTAGCATCTTCCCCTGGGGAACTCAGAAAGCTGGGGTGAAGGTGCTGTCCTGAACAAGCCACCCAAAGGGTGTTCTAGCTAGGCACTTAGCAACCCCCACCACTGGGGAAGGGGTGCTCCAGGAGGAGCTTCTAAGGCGGACCAGGGGCTCTAGGAGCACAGCCTCAGAGAAGGCCCGGGCAATGCCGGGCAGATGCCAGGAGCGGGCTGGCATGCCCTGAACATGGGAGGGGTGCCCACAGCACCAGCTGCAGCTTTCATCTTTAGGTTTCTTTTGATCACATTTTCCCCCCGGTAGGTTTCAACATTTGTTGGAATTTAAACATTTTTCCAAGTACGTGTTTTGTAATCCTTTTTTGTTTTATCAGGACAACTCTGTGACAGCAGTGGCTGTCCAGAGTTGGACAAAGGACATGGCTCAAGGACACCCTCTTGAAAGGACAACTGTCTTAAACTATTAAAAACATCCCCATGTGTCTGCTTCTGTCCCTCAGGATGCAGTCTGGTTGGGGAAGCTTCCTGTCCCCACTGCAGGTGGGGCTCTGCACTGCCTTCACCTTTACTGGCTCCGTAGGGCCACCTGCTGCCCCTGCCCTGCCCCTGCCCTGCCCCTGCCCCGATCTCGGGGCCACCTTCTTCCTAGGATCCCAGGATACCCACTTGAGGTTTCGTTGCCATCCATGTTTCTTTCAGGTGGATCCTTGTGCTCTGGAAATAAAGTATTTGTTTGCTCTTTCTGGGGTGTCGAGTGATGCCGGCTTCCCCTGTAATGTTCATCCATCGCTAAACTTTCTTCTAACCAAGGGAAGCCTGTGGGGCTGTTCTGGCTTTTTTAGATTCATTCATTTAGATTTTTGCTCAGCCTACAGTTGTCGTATTGGGGGGCTAGTGGGCGGGTGGGTATTTGGTTTTCGTCCCAAGATTCCTAGGACCAGGCCATGCTTTCATTTTCCCTGCCACTCCTGGTCCCAAGGGGACTTGCAGCTCTCCTGGGCTTGGCTTGCCTTCCTCTACCATGGGCCTCACGGACTCCTCCTCACCTCATTCTGCTGAAGATGCCCCAGCCACAGCCCTCACCTTGGCATCCTACTTGCTTTGTCTGGTTTCATGACTGTACCTTCAGACATAAAGGAGCAAACAAGAATCAACAGACCTATGTTGCCATCGTGTTCTTGCTGCTAGACTTTCTCTGTTGTTCTTGGGTCTGTCTTGGTTAAGATTTATTTTTATCTGAAAGTGATCATTTTATCTAAATTTTCAAAGAATGATAGAACAAAGGTTTTCACAATGTCCTCTTATTATTTTTGTGATTTCTGTAGTGCTGCCCATGTTTTATTCCTAATATTGATTAAGTGTGTTGTTTTTTCATTCTTGTTGGACTCTCACCAGGAGTGCCATTATTTTTTATCTTTTCAAAGAATCAACTTTTGGCTTTGTTAGTTTTCTTTGTTATATGTGTGTTTCCTGTTTCTTTAATCTCTGCTATTTAATTTATTCATTATTCTTGTCTTCTATTTTTTAAGAATTTGCTTTTCTTTGCCTGTCTTCAGGGAGTCTTCAGATATCTTTTCTCTTCCAAAATAAGCATCCATGGTTATACATTTTCTCCAAATAATTTTTAATTGTATTCCATAAGTTCAAAATAGTTTAAAAATATGGTTTGAGTTTTTAAAAATCCTTATTTCTTCTTTGATCCACAGGTTGATTGTCAAGTGAATGACATTCTGTATTTACCTTTTGCCATTGGTTTTGAAATTAATGGCATTTTGTTTAAGGAAAGTAGTACACAACTTTCTTCTTTCGAAATGTATTGAGACAGGCTGTAAAGTGGAATAACAATTGTAAATAGTTTACCTGACTTTGCAAAGAGCATGTATTGCACATTTATTGGGTACAGTGTTCTCTATGTGCTCATCAGGTCAATTTTGTAAATCTTAGTGTTGAAGTTTACTATACCTTCACTAATATTTTGTCTATAATTAACAGATGTGCATATTGAAATTCTTCCATCATTATTGTAGATTAATCTGTTTTCCCTGATATTCCGTAAAAGTTTTCTTTAAAACTTTAAAAGAGGCCCAGTGCGGTAGCTCACAACTGTAATCGCAGCGCTTTGGGAGGCCAAGGCGGGCAGATCACAAGGTCAGGAGTTCAAGATCAGCCTGGCCAGCATAGTGAAACCCCGTCTCCACTAAAAATACAAAAAACTAGCCAGGTGTGGCAGCAGGCACCTGTCATCCCAGCTACTTGGGAGGTTGAGGCAGGAGATCGCTTGAAACTGGGAGGCAGAGGTTGCAGTGAGCTGAGATCGTGCCATTGCACTCCAGCCTGGGTGAAAGTGCGAGACTTCATCTCAAAAAAAAAAAAGTTAAGAAAAAATACATTGGTATATGAATACAAATTTCAAACAGTTTATCTTTTCAACAAATTGGATATTTTTCATTCTAAAATATCCATTTGATTTCCAGTAATTATTTTGCCTTAAAGTCTGCTTAAAGTCTGAGTCTACTTTGATTGTCTTAAAGTCTGCAGCCACATCAGTTTCCTTTAGGGTAATTATTTCTGATATATCTTTCTGTATTATCTATTTTTAATCTTTCTATTGAGTTGGATCATTGGATCATAGTTGCAATAGACATTTTTGTAAGTAAACATGATTCACAAGCAATATATCCTATGGTAGACATGTCTCTTGCAAACCATGTGGTTGAATTTTGCTGTTTGAAAAATATCCAGCCAATCTGAAAACTGTTTTAAGTGGATTATATATTTTAGTCATATTTAATGACAGTTTTTAAATTTAGTTTTGAACTATATATGCAATCACCATTTTCGTGTATTTGTGTTAAAGTAACCTCCATTGTCTTTTTTTTGTTTGTTTTTTTTTTTTTTTTTTTTTTTTTTTTTTTTTTTTTTTTTTTTTTTTTTTTTTTTTGAGAAGGAGCCTTGCTCTATTGCAGGCTGGCATGCAGTGGCGTGATTTCGGCTCACTGCAACCTCTGCCTCCTGGGTTGAAGCGATTCTTCTGCCTCAGCCTCCCAAGTTGCTGGGATTACAGGCACCCACCACCATGCCCAGCTAAGTTTTGTAGTTTTAGCAGAGACAAGGTTTCACTGTGTTGCCTCAAGGCAGGAGAGGAAAGAGCACGTGTATCTTCAAGTGCTTTTGTTATGTACAGAGAAAGCCCAAACACTGAAATAGATACTAGAAATTGTTTTTAACAGTTTACAAAGGTGGCTGGCTACGTAATTCACATGTGTTCTAAGTGAAGGCTTATAAATCATCAAGAAGCATGTAAAAATACAAAGAGAATAATCTGTTTTACATTAGACACTGTCAACAAAACCCCTTAGAGTAAATGTAAGTACACTAAGGTTTTAATGATTATAATCACAAAAAGTCATTGAAAGATGCAAAAAAGAGTTGAATAAAAGGATAAGAGTGCAAATATCTGGCTGGAGGTACCCATTGCACATACATCAATTTTCATAGGTTTTACTTTACTGTGTCCAAATATGGGAGCAAGCACTAAATTCTAGAATTATTAGTACCGTGATAGCACTTTCTGCTTTCACCCGTAATGTGTGCGCACTGCAATGAAGGATAGTATATATCAAACAGTGTGTTAGTTAACAGGGGAAAGCCTGCTTTCCCAGGTTCACGCGATTTTCTTTCCTCAGCCTCCCAAGTAGCTGGGATTACAGGTATGTGCCACCATGCCGGGTTAATTTTGTTGTTGTTGTATCTTTAGTAAAGATGGGGTTTCACCATGTTGACCAGGCTGGTCTCGAACTCCTGACCTCCTGATCCGCCCTCCTCAACCTCCCAAAGTGCTGGGATTGCAGGCGTGAGCCACCGTGCCTGGCCCTCTACTTTCTTAATAAACTTACTTTTGCTTTGCACCACATTCTTGTGCGAGATGGAAGAACTCTCTCTTGAGGTCTGGATTAGAACTGCTTTCCTGTAACCCAGGGATAGCTCAGAGTCTGGATCCAAATGTGCCTCCCACCCACTTACAGACTCTGGAGGTGAATAATGATTACATTCCCATTTTTCCCTCCAACAAATTCTGCTACGTAATCTGAGCCATCCTATGACAGGTACCTTCTGTGAACCATGTTGAGGAGCTCACTCCAACATGTGCTTCTGTAAAGTTGGTGAGGAAATCAAAATAAAAGAAACCTGAGATTCAGGGAACTGTATCCAACAAATGAATGCAGTGATCAGAAGTCCTGGCGTCACAGGAAAGGAGCCCCTGTCCATACCCCAAGACGGGGCTCTTGGATCTCATGCAAGAAAGAATTCAGTGCAAGTCGGGAGTGCAAAGCAAAAGCAAATTTATTAAAAGAGTAAAGTGGAAAAAGAATAGCTACTCCATAGACAGAGTAAGTAGGACATTCCTGAAAGTAAGAAGGGGAATGTGTCCCCTCAGGTACAATGCTTGTGCATATGGGAAGATGTGCTCTGCTACAAGGGTTTGTGATAAAGGATTAATTTTCTTAATTACTATATTTTGCAAGAATCGATGTTATTTTTAAAGCAATATTAGGAATACCTTTGTTTTCCAGATATCTCGATATCCTAATACTCCCAAGTCTGGGTCTGTTTACTAAACATTATTAATTTGTTCCCTTCACCATAAACGTCTAGAGGCGAGGAATGCCTGACTTTCTGAGAATGCAGCCCAGCAAGCCCCAGCCCCATTTCCCAGCCCTCAGTCAAAATAGAGTTGCTGTGGTTTGAAAGCTTCTGATACTCGATCACAGCTGCTTTGCAGCAAGCAAGAAAAACACCCGGCCTGAGCTGGGGCAGGAGGGAGCGATCTGGTGGGGCAAGACGTTATGGATTAGACGTTATACCTCACGGTTTGATAGTGGCAAAAATATAATGCAGAGTAAATTAAGGGTCATAGTCAGTAGTAGTCAAATGTTTTGCAGAACACGCCCAAAAACTCTTGTCTCCTGAGGTTGCATTGGCAAAGACTGGGTCATAAACGTTCACATGACACAGGGAGACACCATTATTAAGTAAAAGGCCAACATCCTTTGAACTTAACGGGACTTCCCACACCCCAAAATAGCCACCTTCTGTCATCAGGAAAGTAAGTGGGGAAGTCAACACTTTCCACAGTAGCATTTCAGCAAGCCATGAGAAAAGACCGCAAACGTGGGCCCAGAGTCTCACCGTCCCACATTGCCAGGACAACAACATCCCCACATCTTAGGTCACCCCAGGAGACAGGACAGAGGATGGAAGCAGCAGACTCAGAACCAAGTTGCAATGACAAAAGTGCCTGAGCAAATGACATAGGTACTGTAAATTGTCTGCCACTTGGCAGGTGGTGGCTTGATAAGTACAATTATTTGAATTAAATAGTTGTGTTTGCACACCAGAGTTTGTGACTGTAAAATTCACACTACTTCTGTAATCAACCTGAATTAATTTTATAATCAGAAAATGGCCATGTTTTGAAAGTAGCAAGAGGTAGCCGGGCGTGGTGGCTCACGCCTGTGATCCCAGCACCTTGGGAGTCTGAGGCAGGCAGATCACCTAGGTCAGGAGTTCAAGACCAGCCTGGCCAACATGGTGAAACTTTGTCTCTACTGAAAATACAAAAATTAGCTGGGCATGGTGACATGTGTCTGTAATCCCAGCTGCTTAGAAGGCGGAGGTAGGAGAATCTTTTGAACCTGGGCAGTGGAGGTGGCAGGGAGCTGAGATCGTGCCACTGCACTCCAGCCTGGGTGACACAGCGAGACTCTGTCTCAAAAAAGAAAGAAAAAAAAATTAGCAAGAGATATGCAGAAAGTAGAGCTAGTCATGGAACTGAAGAGACGTGTTGGCTTTTTGCAGATGAAGATGGTAAGCCATTATGTGCTTCTATTAAATGTGTTGTGGGAAGGCTTGATACCTATTTGATCAGTCATAGTAATTTCCTTGGCAATAAGCTCTAGTTTGATTTTACAACAAATATTTCCATACCAAGATTGATTTTGTAGCTTTTCCTGTGAATATTACTGGTGGTGCTAGACTTACAATGGCAGCTTCCACTTACATTGCAATTGATTGCATTAAAAGGGCTTTGCAAGGCAGAGAAATTCAATTTGCTAGCCATTTACTCCAAAGATATTTTTCTGAGCAACAAAGAAAGGCAAAAGATTTCTCATCACTAAGAAGATTAAGAAAGTTTCAGAGCCTCAGGAGAAAATGTAAAAAGAGGCTGGTCAAACAATCAGAAACTACATTATTGAAGAGCAATTCTGTAACAACAGGCTTTTTCTGCTTCTAATGACTGTTGATTGTCTGACACTGCTCAAGACTCAAGCCTTCTGCAGGCTCTGGGAAAAAGAAATACCAGCATAACTGCTCACATACTTGGAGCTACATTCATTTTTTGGATATAATCATTATGTAACATATACCTGTATCCTCCTAATTGTTTTAATTTTTCTGAAATATACATTATGTTTAACAGTACAAGAGACTTTATAAATTTTTTGAAAGTTATTTTCCTGTAATAAGCTCAATTCTATTTTTTTAGGTTCATCTATAATTTAGAGTCACTTTATGATTATGAAATGGTACATGAATTTGGACAGTACAAAAATTAACTCATTTCAATACTCAGTTATGCATTATTTAAATTTCGTCTATTTACTAAACATACACAGGCAAGGTTTTATATTAGGCCGTCATTTAATATTACATCATGAGCATTTGCTTATGTCAAAAAGATTATTCCAATAGATGACATGCCTGATTAATGTTCCTTTAAAAGTCTGTTACCATATTTTATTGAACAATTTCTGTATTTTTGGATGCATTCTGTTTTTAATATTTAGTAATAAAATGTATTGAGTAAATATCAGCTTTTTTATAATCAGCTGTTATTTTCTATAGGCAGATTCCCACATTTGTAATTACTACCCAAGCTATTCATTGTTTAATTTTACTATATATTATTTTGAAGATATTAACAGTTTAAGATATTTATGTATCATTTGTTAATCGTAATAGCAGTGGGTTATGGAGGAAGTACCATGAGGATTTAGACATGGTTCGTTGAAGAACACGTAAAGTATTTATTATGTTAAAATAATAAGAAGAATTCCTATTCTTAGTTTATTAAAGTTTTGTTTTAAAAATAAAAGAAGTGCTGTTTTTTATTAAATATCACTTCTGCAGCTGTTGATGGGATGGCATAGTCTAGTCCATTTGTTATTTTGAAGCAATGTAAGATTTTTTTAATGGGAAATAAAATCATTCATCCAATAAGTACTATTTGGTTATTGGAAATTTTCTTTTAAAATTATTGTTGAGATCGACTGAATTATTTTTAGGATTTTTGTCCAGAGAATCAAAAAAACTTGATTGCTTTTTCTTTGGAACTAGACTGCGTTTTTGTGTGTAACCTGCCTTAATATAATGAGTTGATTAACTTTCTAATTTACTGCATGCTTTGCAACACAATATATAGTGTCCTAGAATAATTGCGGAAATATTTACCATGAAGTTTTCCACACCTAGAGCTCGTGGAAGGTAGTTTTTCAGCATATTTGTAAACTTCAGGCTCACTTCAAGGTAGTGGTGCCCTTTTCTGCCCTTGCAATGCCCCTGTTTCTTGAGTTTATATATATAGATGGTATTTTACTTTCTCTTTCATACGCTAATTCTATTTGTATTCATTCTTACACAGTTTGTAATATGACTTTCTGAACGAGTACTTAAATGAATAGCTTTTGATAAAGACTTTCTTATTTTCCACTCCAATCTATGCTTTTATTTAGTTTTGTTTTGTTTTTGAGACAGAGTTTTGCTCTTGTTGCCCAGGCTGGAGTGCAGTGGTGTGATCTTGGCTCACTGCAACCTCTGCATCCTGGGTTCAAGGGATTTTCCTGCCTCAGCCTCCCAAGTAGCTGGGCATATAGGCATCCACCACCATGCACAGCACATTTTTTGTATTTTTAAAATCTATCTTCCATTTCAGTGCTTAGAGCTACTTTGTGACCTATTATTTCTGCATAATATTTCCAGTATGAATCCATTATGTCTTACATTTCCCCCAGTTATGGATGACTTGATTGCCTCTAACTGCCACTAGTGTTGGGATGAATGTAATTGTACACAGCCCATTATCAAATTGGTGAAAACTGCTCTCTATATGGTCTCAGCAGCAGGACTGATGGTCAACAACACCTGTGCGTGTTTAACTGGCCCTGGGCTCCCAGGTTCTCTGCAGAATGGCTGCACCTGTCTATATTCTTACTGGCTGTAGATTAGGTTTCCTCTAGCCCCAGAATTTTACTAGCACTGTATTACCCAGCTGTTTTTGCCAATCTCTTATGAATAAAATGATAGCTGATTATTGTTTTAATTTGCATTCCTTTAATTACTATAATGTTTGAACAACTCTCCAAATGCTCTTTTGCTTTCTGGCTTTTTGAATTACTTTATTTGTTCATATCCTTTGCATAGTATTTCACTTGATGTGCCTACATTTCTTCTTGTTTATTTAAGGAGTCCTTGCATAATCTGGGTATGGATGCTTTTCAGTATTAGGCTTGGCGAAGAGTTAACCTCAATCTGTGATCAGTCAGCAAACTGTGTCACAGTCTCTGTGGAACAGAATTTTGTCTTCTGATATAATCACGTATCAAATATAGTCGTGTTCGATCTTGTGATTTGTACTCTTGGCATTTAGTGTATGAAGAGCACCCCTTGCTTTCAGGTTACAAATGTCTTTTCCTGTATTGCTATCTATTCTTTTTTTTTCCCTTTCACGTTTAGTTTTTAAAATACTTAGAACCAAATGCTACAGCTAGGTTTATTAAAAGAAAAATCTACTTTGTTTCTTTCAAACTACACTGTTATTATCTATAATGTCTTGAAAAAGTGAACTGAGTAGTATTCCAGCTTCCTGCATTGTTTGAAACACATCACATATTATCCTAGAATAATGGCAAATAAACTACATTGCCCAGGACTAGGGCCTATGGAAAGTAATTTTCTAACGTTTTATATATATATATATACACACACACACATATATGTATATATACACACACATACACATTATATACAAATATACACATTATATATACATATATATGATGTTAAAATGTTAGAAAATTACATTTCGTTTTATATATATAAGGTAATTTCATTATATATATAAAATGTCATATATAATTAATATATAATATGTATAATTCATGTCAGACTAACTTCAAGGTAATCATGAAATTTTATTTTTATATTTTTCTTCCTGTAGGACTCAGGTTTTCCAAAACCTTATGCTAAAATATCCCTGTGTCCATTGGTTTTTAGTGCCAACTTTTCCAGATTTTATGAGCCTAACTAGGCTTCAGTATGTCTTTGAGATCTCTATTGTGTTACATTAGCCCTTCAGTTTCTTTTTGAGCCAGCACCATCCTGGTCTTTTTAAAATAACTTTATGGTATATCTCAGTATCTGATATGCTTAATCATTCTTCTTTGCTCCTTTTATTTTTTAAAAAAGTCTACATTATTCAAAACATTCTTTATCTCATAAATTTTTTAATCAATGTTTTGAGTTTCTCAAAAACTCCAGTTGGAATTTTGATTGAAATTATTTGAATTTATAGATTAATTTAGGAATAACTAACGTTTATATTTTTAGCTCATCCTAATCATGTGCAAGACATGTCTTTTGTTTTAGAAAACTGTATAAATGTCACTTTTAAAAGTTATTTTTTTTAAAGAAAAATTCACTTTACTAAAAAGTTATTTTTTAACAGTGATTTGTGTTAATCTTTTTGCTGTTTGTAATGGAGTCCGACCCTAATTGTTTAATGTTTGACTCCTGAGACTGCTTTTTAAGCCTCGTTCCTTCTTCCTACCCTTGTGCCTCATTTCTAGGCAAGCTGAGAAAAAAACCCGGTGCTCTCTCCTTGGGTACCAGTTGGGGTTTCAAACCATGCAACCACCTACAGCTGTGCAGAATTCCTCACCCAGGCCCCACTCCCTAAATGCAACACAAAACCCTAGCCAAGTCAGGCGCGGTGGTATCTGCCTGTTCTTCCAACTACTCAGCAGGCTGAGGCTGCTGAGTGTACACACACACACACACACACACACACACACACACACACACACACACACACACACCCCGGAGCCTGGGCAACATAGTGAGACCCTGTGGGTATCATATTAAACAACTACAACAGCAACAAAAATAACCTAGCCAGTCTCCTCCCTTTTCCCACTCTCTCAAGCCACTTTTAGTCCAGCTTGGGAAGCCTGCCATGCCCTCCCCCAAGAGCCTTGCTATGTGAATGACAAACCTTTCGTGCACTCTCAGTGTGAGTATGGCAACAGCTGAACCAGATTCTGGATGGGGGGAGGGGGTCCATCTTCTTTCTGCAGAGCAACATGACAATATTTGTGTTTTATTTTTATTATGGTCTTACATTTTATAAAGTATTATATTTTTTAGTAGTTTTACTTTTGTAGAGAAATATTTGGTTTTGGACATTGACCAAGATCTGACATTTTGCCAAACTCTTGTTGTTTTAGTAAAGTATTTGTTTATTCTCTTATTTTTTCTATTCAAACTATCATATGATCCACACACAACAATAGATTTATCGTCCTGACACCGATAATTTTATTATTTTCTTGGATTATTAATGACTTTAAATCATCATGGCTCTAGTGGGCATTTTTGCCTTATCCTGACTTTTTTTTAACTACTCATAATCAATTTATTAAAATAGTTGACCCAAGCATCTGCATTGGCGACTTCCACCTGAACTCCTGGCTCAATACGGATGGAAGTCGTCTGTTTGGCAATCTCAGAAGGACTGTGCAAGTCCATGAGTCGCTGTGGATTCTCAGCTGGAGACGACCCCATGTCTTAGAACCGTCACCACCAGGAGTTTTTCTTGTCGTGATTCTTAAAGTCTTGGTAGGCATTTCAACTGGTCCTTTCACTTGGAGTTCTTTTGCTTTGCTCCTGTGATGCAGTCAGCACACACCATCCCCAGGGATTTTGTGTTGCAGCTCATTAGAGTGATTCGAATTCGGTGAATTGCCACCTCCGGCTCCACGGGTGTTTTTCCAGTATCCTTAAAAGCTGTGGCTGCTGCGTGCCTTCCTGACCGACTTGTTCCTCGAGTTGAGAGAACAGTGGTGAGTCAGGAGCAGGAGTGTGGCTACCACCACGTCTTCCTCAGAGCGCCTTATCCTGATCTTAAAGAGAAGGCATCGAAAGGTTCTCTGTTACCTGTGTGTACACTATAGATGTTATAGGCTACATATATTTTTGGAATGTAACATTTTCCAAGATTAAGAAGTTTTCTTCTATGTCTAATTCACTGTTACTTTTAAAATCTTCTTTTATGTTTAATTTTAGTGGGTGCACAGTGGGTGTATAAAATGCTTTGATACAGACATGCAATGTGAAATAATCATGGGGAATGGGGTATCCATCCCCTCAAGCATTTATTCTTTGTGTTAAAAACGATACAATTACATTCGTTTAGTTATTTTAAGATGTAAAGTCATAACTTAAGTCAATTAAGCTATTACTGACTACAATCGCCTTGTTATGCTATCAAATAGTAGGTCTGATCCGTTCTTTCTATTTTTTGTATGTATAAACCATTTTTACCTCCCCCAAACTCCCCACTCCCCTTCCCAGCTTTTGGTAGTCATCTTCTACCCTGTATCCATGAGTTCAATTGTTTTGATGTTTAAATCCCACAAATAATTGAGAACACGTGGTGTTTGTCTTTCGGTGCCTGGCTTATTTCACTTAATGATCTCCAGCTCCATCCATGTTGTTGCAGATGACAGGATCTCATTTGTTTTTATGGCTGCATAGTATTCCATTGTGTGTACATACCACATTTTCTTTATCCATAGTCTGTTGATGGACACGTAGGTTACTTCCAAGTCATAGCTATTGTGGACAGAGCTGCAACAAACATGGGAGTGCAGATATCTCTTCCCTATACTGATTTCCCTTCTTTGGGGAATATCCCTAGCGCTGGGGTTGCTGGATCATATGGCAGCTCTATTTTTAGCTTTTTGAGTAACCTCCAGACCGTTCTCCATGGTGGTTTAACTAATTTGTATTCCCTTCAACAGTGCACAAGGGCTCCCTTTCTCCACATCCTTGCCAGCATTTATTATTGCCTGTCTTTTAGATACAAGCCATTTTAACTGGGGTGAGATGATATCTCCTTGTAGATTTGACTTGCATTTCTCTGATGACCAGTGATGTGGAGCACCTTTTCATATACCTGTTTGCCATTTGTATGTCTTCTTTTAAGAAACGTCTGTTGAAATCTTTTGCCCATTTTTTGATCAGATTATTAGATGTTTTTTCCCCTAGAGTTGTTTGAGCTTCTTATATATTCTGGTTATTAATTTCTTATCAGATTGGTAGTTTGCAAATATTTTCTCCCATTATGTGAGTTGTCTTTGTTTTCTTTATCCTTTGCAGTGAAGAGGCTTTTTAACTTCATGTTGTCCATTGGTCCATTTTTGCTTCAGTTGCCTGTGCTTGTGGGGTATTGCTCAAGAAATTTTTGCCCACCAGTGTCCTGGAGAGTTTCCATCATTGTTTTTTTGTAGTAGTTTCACAGTTTGAGGCCTTAGATTTAAGTCTTTAATACATATTGATTTGATTTTTTTATGTGGTGAAAGATAGGGGTCTAGTTTTATTCTTCTGCATATGGATATCCAGTTTTCCCAGCACCAATTATTGAAGAGACTGTCTTTTCCCCAGTGCATGTTCTTGGCACCTTGGTTGAAAATGAGTTCACTGTAGGTGTGTGTATTTATTTCTGGGTTCTCTATCCTATTCAATTGGTCTCCTTGTCTGTTTTTATGCCAGTACCATGCTGTTTTGATTACTATAGCTCCGTGGTATAATTTGAAGTCAGGTAATGTGATTCTTCTAGTTTTGTTCTTTTTGCTTAGGATAGCTTGGCTATTCTGGGTCTTTTGTGATTTCATATAAATTTTAAATTTGTTTTTTCTATTTCTGTGAAGAATGTCATTAGTATTTTGATAAGAATTGCACTGAATCTTTGCAATTGCCTTGGGTAGTATGGCTGTTTTATAAATACTGATTCTTTCAATCCATGAACATGAAATATTTCTAGATTTTTTTTGTTGTCTTTATTTCACTGGTGTTTTATGGTTTTTATTATAGCGTTTTTTGTTTTTTAATTCTTTGGTTAAGTTAATTTCTAGATATTTAATTTTATTTGTGGCTATTGTAAATGGGATTACTTTTTAAATTTCTTTTCAGATTGTTTACTGTTGGCATTTAGAAATGCTACTGATTTTTGCATGTGGATTTTGTATCCTGCAACTTTACTGAATTAGTTTATCTGTTCTAATAGTTGTTTTGTGGCGCCTTTAAGTTTTCTGATAGTTTAGTACTTTTTAGTATCATAAAAATGTTTTTGAATTTTTCAGAAGCTTTCTTTGAATCTGTTGAAATAAGCACATATCTTTTTCTGCCTTCCAACTTGGTTTGTTCCACTGATAAATTTTCTAATGTAAATTCTCCATGCAGAATTGTTAGTTAAATGGAATTTTGGCCTGTAGTGTATTCATTGCCATCCATTTCTAAATATTTTTAATCCTCAAAATTATTTTAAACCTAAGAATCATTTTTCAAAAATATGGAAAATGTTAGCAGAAACATACTGTATTATATTTAAAAAACAATCAGTATGATACTGGTTTGTTGGAATTATGGGAGATTTTCCTTTATATTCTAAATAATGCATATGTTACCAGATCATTTAATATCTCTGTGCAGGTATAGCATTCAGATTGGCTCACGTTTACTAATTGAATGACTTAGGTATTGTAATTCTCCTTTTTAAAATTTACTTCGTTCTGAAAGGGGTGAGTTA
Source organism: Cebus imitator (assembly GCF_001604975.1). Lineage (NCBI taxonomy): Eukaryota > Metazoa > Chordata > Mammalia > Primates > Cebidae > Cebus > Cebus imitator. The sequence goes on along the minus strand of NW_016107707.1, from coordinate 582,636 downwards.
AATAGTTGATTTATGAATTTCTCCTGCAATGTAATCTAATATCACTTATACACCTTAAAAGCTTACATTATTACATGCACGTATGTTCAAAATGGTAATTTTTTCTAGGTTTTTAACATAAAAATGTGATATTTATTTACATTTTTGAGATAATTTTTTTTCTGCCAGGTATTAAACTTGTTATCTTGCCTGGTATATCTTTTCCTTCTGTTTTATTTTTAAATATTTGTTTTAATTGAGTTTACTGGAGACAAAACAGTCTTTTTTGAGATGGAATCTCGCTGCAACGCCCAGGCTGGAGTGCAATGGCACAATCTCGGCTCACTGCAACCTCTGACTCCCTGGTTCAAGTGATTGTCCTGCCTCAGCCTCCTGAGAGCTGGGATTAGTGGCACCCGCCACCACACACAGCTAATTTTTGTATTTTAGTAGGGACGGGGTTTCACCACTTTGGGCAGGGTGGTGTTGAACTCCTGACCTCAAGTGATCTGCCCACTTCAGTCTCCCAAAGTGCTAGGATTACAGGCATGAGCCACCGTGCCCAGCCTGATAGGACATTTTTGAACATTTAAAAATAAATTAAATCTGAAAGTGTTTGTCTTTGAATTTTTGTTTTAAATCTATTTGCATTTATCATAACATTAAAAAATATAATTTTGAGTAAAAGTGACTTTTTGGTGTATAATTCTGTGAATTTCCATGTATTTATTTATTTATTTAATTTTTTTTTTTTTGAGACGGAGTTTCACTTATGTTACCCAGGCTGGAGTGCAATGGTGCAATCTCGGCTCACCGCAACCTCCGCCTCCTGGGTTCAGGCAATTCTCCTGCCTCAGCCTCCTGAGTAGTTGGGATTACAGGCACGCACCACCATGCCCAGCTAATTTTTTGTATTTTTAGTAGAGACGGGGTTTCACCATGTTGACCAGGATGGTCTCGATCTCTTGACCTCGTGATCCACCCGCCTCG
>NW_016107707.1:486978-580493 GCF_001604975.1 Cebus imitator | reverse complement strand
AAAAAAAAAAAAAAAAAAAAAAAAAAAAAAAGAAAAGAAAAAGAAAAGAAAAAAAAGGAAGAAATATGAACAGTAGAAGTGATTCTGGTGAGGGCTCAGAAAGACAAGCAACAAGCTATAAAGAAAACCTCCACCTCCATAAAGAACACATAAATAATGATGTACAGTGTTGGTGGAAATGTATCTGAGGGCCATTCTGGGGAAGACTCAGACCTTGAACTTGCAGACTCCAGAACGGCGAGAAAACAAATTTCTGTTATTGAAGCCACTCGGCCTGTGGTATTTTGTTATGGCAGCCTGAACAGACTAACGGGCTACCCAAAACTCCCTCAGGCTAACCTCCGTCTCTGGCCCCCAGGGATCACTGATTTCATTTCAATTGCTATTGTTCTGTATTTTTGAAAATGTCCCCTAATGGCGTCATAGAGTGTATAACCAGAGTAGGCTTTCGTGTTTTACACAGCACCCTGCCTTTCAGACTCGTCCAACTGTTGTGTGTATCAATAGCTCATTTCTTGTTATTACTGAGTAGTAGTCTATTGAATGAATGAAGCACAGTTTGCTTGTTCATTTACCTATAGAAGGAAATGGATTGTTACCAGGTTTTTGGTGATTATGAATAGAGCTGTTACAGTGTGTGTGTGTGTGTGTGTGTGTGTGTGTGTGTGTGTGTGTGTTTGAAAACACAGTTTTATTTCTCTAGAGGAAGTATGCTAAAATGGGATTGTTGATTATATGCAAAGTACATTTTTACCTTCATAAGAAACTTCCCACTTCTGCACCATGACTGCTGGGTTTTGCTTAACCCCCTGAAACATTTGATAATTCCAGCTGTGCAGCATCCTTGCCAGGATTGTGTGTGTGTGTGTGTGTGTGTGTGTTCGCACACACGTTTTAATTTGAGAGTTTCTAGTTGTTGGGTAGAGGTCTACAATGTTGTTTTGAATTGCATTCTCTAATGGCTGATGATGTTGAACATCTTTTCATGTGCAATTTCCATATCCTCTTTGGTGAAGGATCTGTTCAAAATGTTATACGTTTTTAACTAGGTTGTTCAATTTCTTACTCCCAAATTTTGAGATTTCATTATTTATCCTGCATACAAGTTGTTTGTCATGTATGTGATTTGCAGATATTTTCTGCTATGTACCTTGTCATTTCACTTTCCTAAGTGAATCTTTCTTTCCTTCTTTCCTTTTCTTTCTTTCCTTCTTTCCTTTCCCTGCTTTTCTTTCCCTCCCTCCCTCCCTGTCTTCCTTCCTTCCTTCTTTCCTTCTTTCTTTTTTTCTTGACGGAATCTTACTCTGTCTCCCAGGCTAGAGTGCAGTGGCTTGATCTTGGCCCTCTGCCACCTCCTCCTCCCTGGATCCAACAATCCTCCTGCCTTGGCCTCCCGAGTAGCTGGAGTTACAGGTGCACACTACTATGCCTGGCTCATTTTTCGTATTTTTAGTAGAGATGGGGTTGCACCATGTTAGCCAGGCTGGTGTCAAACTCCTGACCTCAAGTGATCTGCCCACCTCAGCCTCCCAACGTGCTGGGATTAGAGGTGTGAGCCACCATGCCCAGCCCCAAACTTTATTTCTTTAAATAAATATTTTTATTTTTTATTAAGTCTAGTTAAATGGATTGTGATTTTGGTGCCAGGCCTAAGAATAATTTGCCTAACCTCAGATCATGACTGTTTTTTTCCCTCTATATTTTCTTCTGAAAATTTCTAAAATGGAAAAAAATTAGATATATAAAAATTTAGATATATGATTAATTTTGAAATAATTTTTGTATAAGGTTTGATGCTTAGTAAAAATTTAATTTTGCACATGAATATCCACATGTTCTAACACCATTTGTTGAAAAACTTTTTCTTTGTCAAGAATCATTTGACTAGATGTGCTTTGCTGTGTTTCTGGAGTCACTATTTTGTTCAGTTGACCTATATGTCTGTCCATCTGCCAATACCATACTGTCTAGGTTACTTTACTATGGATTTATTGTAATTCTAAAAATGTAGTGGGATTTCTCCAACTGTTTTTCTGTTCCATAGTTGTTTTTGCTATTCTCTTATTCTTGTATAAAAGTTTAAAATAGCTTGTCTATATGTATAAAAATTCTAGCCAGGATATTTATTCAAGTTGTATTATACCTATATCAATTTGGGGATAATTTAAATAGTAACAATATTAAATATTCTATTCCATAAATATGGTATGTCTTTCCATTTTTAAAAACCATCTTTTACATTTCTTTCATCAGTGTTTTGTAGGTTTTAGCATACATATTGTTTACTTGTTTTATTACATGCATACACAAATGCCATATTTTGGGAGACATTGTAATTTATAACATTTTCTTATAATTTTTGTTTCCATCTGTATATTGCTAGTACAGAAAAATGTAATTGAATTTTGGCATATTGATGTATCCTGTGATCTTGAAAAACTCACTTTTTTTGCTTCCAGAATTGTTTTCATAGGCTTATACGGGATTGTAAGGGGTCTTCATTTTCATTCAGTTGGTGATGTATTCTAATTTTTATTGATAGTTTCTCTTTAATCCAGGGTTATTTATAAGTGCTTCATTTAATGTTTGCAGGTATCACTGGTATTTTTTTGTTATTAATTTATAATTTACTCCTACTGTGCTCAGAGAACATATTGTAAATTTGCTAAATTATCATTAATCACCAAACATATAAAAAGAAGGTACTCTGCTCTTGTCGGGTAGAGTATTCTAAAGATGTCAGTTAGGTCCAGTTGGTTGAAGATGTTGATTTCTACATCCTTTTTGACTTTCTATTAGCTCTGTCTGCTGAGATGAGGAGGATGTTAAAGTCCCCTCTATATTATAGATTTATTTCTCTCTTAAATTCTATAGGTTTTTGCTTCATGTATTTCGTAACCCGATTGCTATGTGTATAGAGTCCCAAACGTGTACACACATAACAGTAGAGTTTCAAAATACATGAAGCAAAAATCTATAGAACTTAAGGGAGAGATATATAAATAGACCCCTTTATCACTAAGTCATGTTTCTTTATCAGTAGAAACTGTCTTTGCTACCAAGTGTACTTTGTCTAATATTAGTGTAGCCACTTCTTTTTCCTTTTGATTGGTCTTTTTATGCTATATCTTCTTAAAACCTTTCACTGTAAGCTACTTATGTTCTTATATTTAAATTAGTTTATTGTTGGCAGTGTACAATAGGGTCTTGCTTTATTACCCTATTCTAATAATCTCTTTTAATTGATGTGTTTAGGCTATTTATACTAACATTAATATGTTTGAATGTGATTCTATCATTTTATCATTTTTTGCATTTTGCCCCGTTTTTATTCCATTTATCCTGTCTGCCTTATATAGGGTTATTTGAACATTTTTGTTGTCATCTTCATTTTAAGTGATGTTTTAATTTTAAATACAATTCTTTGTATAGGTATTTTTGTGATCACTCTAGGGATTGCAGCATACATACTGAATCTTTAAAAGGCTATTTAGAATTAGAATTGTACTGCTTAAGTGCAATATAGAAATCTTTATAGGACACTTTAACTTTATTTTTTGGTATATTAGGTTATATATTTTGTGTTATACAGACTCATTTAATCTAAAATATTTCTCACTGAATTCTGGGAAATTTGTTCTAATTTCATAACATAAGTTATTTCCTGAGGAATTCTTTTTCACTTCTGGTATTTCCTATTATCCAGATGTTGTCAGCTGTATAGTTCCTTTCTCTTTGCGATTCCTCACTCCTGATTCTTCAGTGCTGCCTTTGAGACTCCAGTGTGATCTTCCAGACCACTCACTTGTTCTTCAGTCATTTACATTTTATTTATTCCTTTGAACATGTTCCTTCTTAAAACAGGTTCATATTTTATAACTGATAACTTTATTATGTTCTTTTTCATGTCATTTCTTCTCCATGCTACTAATGTTCTCTTGTGTCTTTGTTATATTTATTTTGAATATTTTATTGCTTCAGCTTTTTCAAAAATTTCACTTCATGTCAAAAATGTTGTCTAGTTTTTCCTTTTTAAATTCTGGATGCACTTTTTAGATGTCCGGTAATTTTGTGTGAGGCAGCAGCTGACCTGCCTGGTGACAGGCATCAGAGGGAGGCTGAAGGCCAGGCTTCAGGTCATGTCCTTCTGTATCGTTGGTACTTTTTTTTTTTTTTTTTTACTGTCAGTTATGGTTTTCCTGCCTTCAGTTATGGATTTTTCTTTCACTTGTTTACTTACATTATTTTTCTTATTTTAAATGACTCTTTCAGCATAAGAAATACAGTGCCTTGAACACAGTAATCAATAGATAATTATTAACAATAAGGTTTAGTTTTGCACATGAATATCCAGTTGTTCCAACACCATTTGCTGAAAAGCCTGTTCTTTGTCAAGAATCATTTGACTAGATTTGCTTTGCTGTATTTGTGGAGTCACTATTTTGTTTAATTGACCTATATGTCTTTCCTTTCACCAATACCATACTGTCTAGGTTCATCTACTGTGGATTTATGGTACCTCTAAAACTGTAGTGGTGAATCGTCATTCACTGTCATGTGATGACGGTGAAGATGTTGGATGATGTTTTTCTCCAAACTTACCTTATATAGGGTTGCATTTTCACCTTAGGAACTTTGACCTTTGTATTGTCTCTGTTTTCCTACAAATCTCATAGTTAACTTCTTCTATGACATAGGTTCCAACTACAAATTTATTTTCTAAGGAAACTTGTTTTTTTTTTTGATACGGGGTCTCATCATGTCGCCAAGCTAAAGTGCAGCGGCACAGTCTTGGCTCACTGCAACCTCGACCTTCTGGGCTCCAGCAGTCCTCTACTTCAGCCTTCTGTGCAGCTGGAACTGCAGGCATATGCCACCATGCCCTGTTCATTTTATTTTACTTTATTCTTTTTTGAGACAGTCTTACTTCGTTGCCCAGGCTGGAGTGCAGGGGTGCTGCCTTGGTTCACCAACCTCCTGGGCTCAAGTGATCCTCCCACCTCAGTCTCCCGAGTAGCTGGGACCAGACCTGCACCACCAAACCCAGCTAATTTCTGTATTTTTTGTAGAGACAGAGTCTCACTATGTTGCCCAGGCTCGTCTCGAACTGCTGGACTCAAGTGATTCTCCCTCTTTCAAAGTGCTGGGATTACAGGTGTGAGCCACCAAGACTGGCCAGTGAAACTTATTTCTTTTGCATCCTATTTAATATGACTTCTCTTACATAATTTTCTATTATGTTATTTTATTTTAATTTTGTGACTGGACATACCACAATTAGGAATTATCTTTATTATTGGTTTTCTGTCACCTTCGGTAAAATTTAAACGGTAAAATTTAAAATTCAGTAACCACGTTAGCAACTGTTGGAGCAGAAACCAGGGCCTAAGCTTATCTAATATGGTGTGTGTTATTTTTTAAAATGTGTATACATTTCTTTAAATATTATTTCTTGAATTTCACACAATGCTAGTCGAGATATTTTAAATAGACACAATTTGAGGATATACTTATTAAACGAATTTTAGACATTAGCAATAATCATGAAAGTTATATTTTATGTTTCTTTGTTTTTTTTTTTTTTCCAGGAATGCAGTCAAAGAACACAGAAAATTTTATGCCATTTATGAAACCAGGTAAGTCTATGATACCTGCATTTTATCAATGAAACGTTTTCACTTACTACTAATGCTGTATTAGTAGTGATTGTAATATGAGCCCATAACTTATTTTATGTATTTTGTTTTTGAAATGCTTGTCAAAATTATGTTAAGAAAGATACAGATAGAGACTAAAAGAATATAATGATGAAATGGTATCACCTTAACTTGTGTAATTCTGTTGTAATTTTAAATGGAAGTTTTGTTGAATTCTCTCAGGGCATCTGATTCTTAGTCCTTGCATACGGGACTGTGTATGCAGGTTTAAAATCGAGTGGTTTAGCATGGGAAGAAGCTTCAGAAATCCTCATTTGCCATATTTGGAAAGGTAGCCCAAGAAGCTTAGGCTTGCCCAAGAACACACGGCTACGTAGAAGCAGAGTTAAAAAAGGAAAGCACGTTCCTTACCTGTATCACCATGCTCTCAAATCGCCCCACAATGACTGGCAAGAAAATGCCCATGCAATTATTTTGTGCATGTAAAATCATGTTCTCCAGCTGATATTCTCTTAGAAAGAAATGAACTGACAACAAAATCTTGCAGGAACTGTTTAGAAGTTTTATATTTTAAGAAAACTAATGGTGTAATAGTTTTTTTTTTTTAATCTTTAAAGATTCAGCTACACTACAACTTCACAGTTAAAACTTCTCTGGATATCAACCACTCCCAACCTCCAAACCAAATCAGTTAGCATTCCAGGCAAAGTTCATTCTCCTCTGGGCTGCTTTCAAGTGTTGACAATTATGGATAAAGCTACTATAAAGATTTGTGTGCAGATTTTTTGTGTGGACATACATTTTCAACTCAAATACCAAGAAGCACGATTGCTGGATTAAATGGTGTATTAGTCTGTTTTCGTGCTGCTAATAGAGACATACCTGAGACCAGGTTATTTATAAAGGAAAGAGATTTCATTGACTCAGTTCCACATGGCTGGGGAGGCCTCACAATCATGACAGAAGGTGAATGAGGAGCAAAGTCATGTCTTACATGGCGGCAGGCAAGACAGCTTGTGCGGGAAACTCCTCTTTGTAAAATAATCAGATCTCTTGAGACTTATTCACTACCACAAGAAAAGCGTGGGGAAAACCACCCCCATGATTCAATTATGTCAACCTGACACAACCCTTGGCACATGGGGATTATTATAATTCAAGATGAGATTTGGGTGGGGACACAGTCAAACCGTATCAAATGATAAGAATATCCTTAGTTTTATAAGAAACTGTCAAACTGTCTTTCAAAGTGGCTGGACCACTTTACCTCCCAGCCAGCAATGAATGAGAGTTTCTGTTGCTCCACAGCTCAGCCAGCATTTGATGTTGTCCGTGTTTTTGATTTAGCCAATCTAATAGGTGTGTAGGGCCATGGCATTGATGTTTTAGGGGAACAAGAGACACTGGGACCTACCTGAGGGTAGAGGATGGGAGGAGAGAGGATCAGGAAAAGTAACTACTGAGTACTCAGGCTTAGTACCTGGGTGATGAAATAATCTGTACACAAACATTCATGACTTGAGTTTCCCTGTATAACAAACCAACACATGTACTCCTGAACCTGAAATAAAAGTTAAAAGACTTCCCTTAAAGCTACAATTATCAAGAGGGTGTGGTATTGGTAAAAGAATACACAAATAGATATATAGGAAACAGAACAATGAGCTGAGAAACAGACTCATGCAAATGTAATCAACAGATCTTTGACAAAATAGCAAAGGCCATTCAATGCAGAAAGGATATAATTTTAAATAAATGGTGCTGAAATAATTGGACATCCACATGCAAATATATGTGTGTATGTATATGCCTTATATATATGTGCCTATATACATAGGCTGTATACAGTGGTGTTTGCTTCTCTGTTCCTGAATTAGTTTTCTGATGATAATGGCTTCCAGCTCCATCCTCGTCCCTGCAAAGGACATGATCTCATTCCTTTTTATGGCTGCATAGTATTCCATGGTGTATATGTACCACATTTTCTTTATCCAGTCTATCATTGTTGGGCATTTGGGTTGATCCCATATTGTCGCTATTGTGAATGTGCTGCAGTGAATATACATGTGCATATATCTTTATAATAGAATAATTTATATTCCTTTGGGTATATCATGTCCTTTGCAGGAACATGGATGGAGCTGGAGGTCATTATCCTTAGCAAACTGATGCAGAAGCAAAAAAATTAAGTCCTGCATGTTCTCACTTATAAGTGGGAATTAAATGATGAGTACACGTGGACACATAGAAGGGCATATGGGTTCATTCCACATTTTTTGCATTGTGAATAGTGCTACAGTGAATACACAGGTTCATGTGACTTTGTGATAGAATGATTTATAATGTAATGAGAGTGCTGGGTCAAATAGTAGTTCCATTTTTAGCTCATTGAGAAATTGCCATACTGCTTTCCGCAATGACTGAACTAATTTACACTCCCACCAACAGTTTATAAGTGACCACTTTTCTCTGTAACCTCACCAGCGTTATTTTTTGACTTTTTAATCAGAGCCATTCTGACTGGTATGAGACGGTATCTCATTGTGGTTTTTATTTGCATTTCTCTAATGATCACTGATACTGAGCCTTGTTATCATATGCTTGTTGGCTGCATGTATGTCTTCCTTTGAAAAGTGTCTGTTCATATGCTTTGCTCACTTTTAAATGGGTTTTTTTTTTCTTGTCAATTTGTTTAAGTTCTTTACAAATTCTGAATATTAGACCTTTGTCAGATGCATAATTTGCAAAAATGTTTTCCCAGTGTAGGTTGTCTGTTCCTTTTGCTATGCAGAAGCTCCTGAGTTTAGTTAGATCCCGTTTGTTAATTTTTGTTTTCATTGTAATTGCTTTTGGTGTCTTTTATTATAAAATCTGCCCATTCCTATGTCCAGAATGGTATTGCCTAGGAGCTTTTGGGCTGAGACTATAGGGTTTTCTAGATATAGGGTCATATTGCCTGCAAACAGGGATAGTTTGACTTTCTCCCTTCTTATTTAGATGCTCCTTATTTATTTCTCTTGCCTCATGGCCCTGGCCAGGACTTCCAATGCTATGTTTAATAGGAGAATAGGAGTGGTGAGAAACAGCTTCCCTGTCTTGCTTAGGCCAGTTTTTCTGAGACAGAGTCTCACTCTGTCACCCAGGCTGGAGTGCAATGGCACGATCTTGGCTCACAGCAACTTCCGCCTCTCAGATTCAAGCAATTCTCTGCCTCAGCCTCCCGAGTAGCTGGGATTAAACGCACCCGCCACCATGCCTGGCTAATTTTTGTATTTTTGGTAGAGATGGGGTTTCACCATCTTGGCCAGGATGGTCTTGAACTCCTGACCTCGTGATCCATCCTCCTTAGCCTCCCAAAGTCCTGGGATTACAGGTATAAGCCACGATGCCCAGCAAGGGGAATGCTTTATAAGAAGGCTTGAAGTTGGGTAGTGTCAGTCCTCTGACTTTGTTCTTCTCCTTCAGTCTTTTGTTGGCAATTTTGGACTTCTTGCCTTTCCATCCAAACTTTAGAATTAGTTAGTAAACATTTAGAAAACAATTTGCTGGCATTTTGATTAATACTATATTGAATCTATAGATCAAGTTAGAACTGACATGTTGGCAGTGTTGTTTTCCTGTTCATGCACCTGAAATGTCTAGATTTTTGATTTCTTTCATCGAGGTTGTAGTTTTGCACTCTTCCTCACATAGATTTTCTACGTTAGATTTATTCCTCAGTATTTCGTTTTTATGCCACTGATCCAACAGCTTTTTAGTTATATTTTTCTTGATTACCACACATATTATAGTAGGCATTTTTTTATTAGAGTCTAATATGAATTATAATTTTCCTTCTTCACAATTATGATTAAATTTAATTCTATATACATTTTAAACCCTACAAATTGTTATAATTAGCCTGAAAGTATATTTTACACATTTAATGTTCATTTAGATTTGCTGATATATTTACTACTTATGTAGTTCCTAATGTTTTTATACACTATTCTGTTTCTCTTAGCAATTCTATTACCTACAAGAAGGACTCCTTTTAGTATCTCTTAGTGCAAGTGAACTGACAGCAATTTCTCTAAGTTTTTTTGTCTGATATGTCTTTATTTTCCCTTCAAAAGTGAAGCATGTTTTCACTGAGAGTAGAATTATTTGTTGGCATGTACTTTCTTTCATCACTTTAAAGATTGGATTCCAGTGTCTTCTTTGTTGTCCTGTTTCTGTTAAGAAGTCAGTCACCATCAAGTCTTACTGCTGTTCTTTGAAGTTAATTTGTACATTTGGGGGATGTGTGTACAATTTTTCCTTTGATTCTGATTTCCAAAACTTTTACTATGGTATCATTTTCTTTTTTCTTTTCTTTTTCTTTTTTTGTTTTTTGAGACAGAGTCTCCCTCTGTCGCCCAGGCTGGAGTGCAGTGGCGCAATCTCGGCTCTCTGCAGCCTCCACCTCCCAGGTTCAAGTAATTCTCCCACCTCAGCCTCCCAAGGAGTAGGGATTACAGGAGTCTACCACCACACCTGGCTAATTTTTGTATTTTCAGTAGAGACGGGGTTTCACCATATTGGCCAGGCTGGCCTTGAACTCCTGACCTCAGGTGATCCACCTGCTTCGGCCTCCCAAAGTGCTGGGATTACAGGTGTGAGCCACTGCACCCAGCCCATTTTCTTTTTTTTTAAAGATGCTTTGGTTTTATAGTTCCTGTGAATTTGTGACTTAATCTCTTTTTACCAATTTTTGAGATGTCTTCTTAGCCATTACCTCTTCAAATCTTGTTTCCATGCCATTAGATCTGTTCTCCCCTCTGGAACTTTAATTAGAACTATGTTACGCCTATTTTGCCTTAGTTTTGGGTCTTTTATTCTCCTTTCTGTTTCCATACTTCATTTTTTTCCCATGCCTCTGTCTGGTTATTTCTTACTGACCTATCTTCCAGGTAACTGTTTCTTTCTTCATTGTATCCTGTCTGCCATTTGGCCCATAGTTTGCGTTCTTAATTTGCCATTGTATTTTTCAGTTCTAGATTTTCCATTTAATTAGCTCATATAGGTTTCAATTCTCTGAAGCCTTTTTCTATCTTGTCATCTATGTCTTAAGTATATTAATCAAAGTTTTGGTAAAGTCTGCATCTGATAACTCTAATATCTGAATCACCATGGTTATTATTTTATTGTTAGTTTTTTAGGTTCCAGGTCCTGGTATGCTTTTAAAATCTGATTTAATGCCAAAGATCTGCTTTAAAAAATAAAAATCCTAGATCAATACTGTGCAGTAGGACTTTATGTGAAGATGGAAGTGTTCTATGTGTGTGCTGTGTATGCTATCCCATATGGCAACTACTGGCCACATGAACAGTTTTGTTATGATTAGTGTGACTGAGAAAGTAATTTTTAATTTTATTTACATTTAGTAAATTTAAATGTAAATAGCCCCATGTGGCTTGGGGCTGACCTTGTTCTGCATGGTTCCAGAAGAAGCTCCGTGCCTGGCACTGTGTAGTCAATATTGCACGTGTTCTGGTTGATATTTCTCCCACCAGAGAGGATGTTCTTTAGGTCCCAGCAGGAGGTGGAGCAGGAGCAGATCACTGTACTGTGATCAGCTGCCCAGCTATAGCTCTGCATGCCTTGGCTCTCTCTCTGGTTACCCTGCCTCTTAGTTTGTGGTCCCCCAGGGTCATACGTGAAAGCCCAGCATGAGAACTGGGCCTCCACCCGGCCCAGTTCCGAATCCCAGTTTTTGTTTCCTAGGATGGTGGGAATGCTAGGGGCCCTCCTCAGCCTTCCGGCCCGCCACCACCTGCTGGCTGCTCAGCTTCTCTGCCTCTTGGCCTATGCCGCTCAGGAACTGGCAAAGGCCCTGGGACAGTAACGGGTCAAACTCTTGAAATCACTTTTCTGCACTTCTTTCTTCTGGAATCTTGGCCTCGCAGGCCCTGGCTGTGTGGCGGCCCTGATCCTCCGTGCTCATGTCGTTAGGCCTGCCAGCCTCATGAAAGCTCTGCTCAGCCCCCCGCCCTTGCAGCTGGTTTCCGTTCAGCTTCGCAGCCTCTGCCCCACACGGCTCACGAATCATCAGCTGGGCTGCCTTAGTGCAGACCCTGAGATAAATGTTCCAGTAAAAGTCATTTATCTGGAGGCTGCAAGGAACACTGGTCATGGCATGGGGAAATGATGGAGATGAGAGGGCAGCTCATACATTTATTTCATTAAGCCGGTTACCACGGGAAGCAACTGGGGCTCAGCCCTTCAGGGAAGCTCTGGAAAATGGCTCAAAACACCTGTCTCAGATTTGTCATGCCTCATTTTTGAGGGATCTAGGGGGTTTTTGCACTGACTCCCAAGGGCCACGTTGGGAGGGAGTAGTGTCTGTATCCACCACCCTGCCCCCACCTCACGTCCAGCCCGCCAGTGCTCACAACAGCCTTCTGAGCTTCCCCAAACCGCAAGTCGTCAGGCACTGAGACGCACACATAGGCACTGAAATCTGCTGGAGCAGAACGAAAGGCTGCCACAAACGTGACCTGGAAGGTCAGGGTCACCTCAATGAATTTGTTTCCCTTCCAGGATTTTGGCCCCTTCAGTCCTGGCTACTTTAAGAGCTCTCAAACGCCCTCATACATTAGGTTTTTCTATTTTTATCGGTTTATTTTCTGCTTGTTCTGAGTGGGAAGATAGGTCTCCTGAAAGCTAGTCAGTCACAGCTGACAAGTTGAAAGCTAGGTTGTTGTATTTTGGACACTAAAAGTATTTTACTGAATGATTTATGGGCCTGGACACTAAAATATCTTTCTATTGATTTGGAATTTGGATAACTGTGATCCAATTTCTACCAGTGAAATGAGAGTATTTTAAAGACCATCAAGCAACTCTCAATAAACACGGACCCATTGGAGACTCATTTCCTCATTGCAGTGACCTACTGATGTATGTCCCTTCCAATTAAACGTGTCTCGTACTGTATTTGTTTGTTATTTTTCATATGTGATTATCTATGAAAAATTAAAGAAACAGAGTAAAATCCTCCCAATCATCCTTCCACACAGTTCATCGATGGAATTACTTTGAGCACAAAATGGAAAACGCCAAGCGGGGGAGAGTGCTCTCTGACCTGTCGGGTTTGTGCTTGCAGAATTGTAATGTTCTTGGGCTTCCTGCCAGGCTGCAGGGAAGCCCTGTTGCTGAGAGATCCTGGCCTGCAACTTGCTGAGGGCTCAGTTTCCCTTTTGGGTTCTGCTGTTGGTGTCAGTTCTCGTGCTCCCTGAAGCTCCTGCTGTACCTTGGCTGCGTTTTACTGATGACTGACAGCTGTCAGCGTACATCTTCTCTTGGCATCCCTGGAACTCCCCACATAGCTACTTCCTTGTTCCACAGACAGGCCATCCCCCACCTCCCGCCTGCCCCATGCTCTGCCACAATTTTATCAGCATAGACCATGCCCAGGGGCAGCACACGCACCAGGACTAGAAGCGGAGAGTTTCTGTGGACTGCCGGCAAGCAGCCACCTTCATAGTACGTTCAGGGAATGTGAACTAAGGAAGGAGGAATTTGGAGGAACAGCTTCCACCAAGCCTTTTTGCTCACCTATACTAACAGTAAAATATAATTCAATTCTACCCATATGTACATTATGCTTTTTATAAAATGCATTAATGCAAATGAGAATTTTTTAATGTCCACAAAAAAAGGCTTTCATTTCCTACCTCCAGTGGACCATTTTAATGACCTCTTGGGGACACCATTAACATAGACAAGAAGAAAGCCGGGTGCCAGGAAACCCAAAGGCACTGAAGCTGGAAAAGAGCCATTGTAAAGCAACCCGAGGTCAGTCACTGGGGTAGAGAGGCCATTGTGTGCCAAGTTCCACAGGATGCAGTCGCTGAACTGGCTGCCCCCAGGACAGAATCCAGTTTCAGAGGAGCTTCCCTAAGCCCTGTAAGCAGAATGGCTAACGAGCAGCTTCAAATTGGAGTATGTAGAGAATTATTGTTTCCAGTGAGCAAACCCAAAGAGATCCTGAGCTTGTACCGAGTTTGTTTCTTTGCCTTCACAACCTTACATTCCATGCGATGTATCCTCCACTGTGCAGACGTCCTTGTATCTGTTTTCCAACATTGAACATAAGGGTGGATTTTCTGTTGGCGTGCAATTCAATCTCATTTGACTTATAGCAGAAATTAAGTATAGCATGATTTTTATGTTACATTGTTTAAATTGAATGAGTCAACATCTGATATTGTCTCTTGGAGTTAATGTTGACTTGGTAGAAAAATAAAGCAACGGATGGCTGTTGTCAGCGGTAGCACAGATTTGCAGGGGACTTTGCATTTATGCTTCTGCTGTCCAGCGTGTCTCGCATCATCCCTGTGTGGCAGCAATAGCAAAAACGTGACTAATCCAGTGACGCTACCTCCAATATTTGTGTTCCATTTCACCTCTGGCAGAACCCAGTGCAAGATCCCCTGTGGGAGGAGGCGGCTCCTTGTAAATCTTCCTGCAGGCGGGAAGCACTGTGTCACAGGCTGCCGCCTGACTCTCCTTCTCTTCAGATTGAAAGGGAGAGCGTCAGGTAGCTTCCGACTTACCTTTATTCCTGGTGCTTATCTACTGATACCATACTCCTGACAGGTTGACATCACTGAGACCCTGGAGTGAGAACACCTGCAATTATTCTCAAACCAGGGCACTGGAGCCAAGAGAAAGTGGCCTCTGCTCCATTCATGGCTGTAGTGTGTCTGACCCACCATGACAGGTTCTGAGAGAAAGTCTTGTCTCAACCTTAGGAGAGCATATTTCGTTCTAGGAGTGTCTGCTTCCCCTTCCCTTGAAAACTTGTATGCAAATACGTTATGAATAGTAAGCAAAAAATTATGATAATCATAATTTTTACCTGACTTTTTTCCACTTTCTGTTCACCTATAAATTTGGCACCAATAAGTTTGAAAATGAGAGTTCTGGCAGGGTACGGTGGCTCATGCCTGTAACCTTAGAGCTTTAGGGTCCAGGCAGGAGGATCACTTGAGGCCAGTAGTTTGAGACCACCCTGGGCAACCTAGTGAGACCCTCAACTGTACACATTTTTTTTTAAATTAGCCGAGTGTGGCGGTGCGCACCTGTGGTCACAGCTGCTGGGAAAGCTGTGGCAGGAGGATTGCCTGAGCCCAGGAGTTCTAGGCTGCTGTGAGCTGTGATTGTGCCACTACCCTCCAGCCTAGATGACAGAGCAAGACCCTGTGAAAGAAAAGAAAAGAAAGAGAGAAAGAGAAAGTTCTGTTGAGTTTATATATTTGAGAGCATTAGAAAACTAGTCACAAGCCGGGTGCGGTGGCTCAAGCCTGTAATCCCAGCACTTTGGGAGGCTGAGGCAGGTGGATCACGAGGTCAAGAGATCAAGACCATCCTGGTCAACGTGGTGAAACCCCGTCTCTACTAAAAATACAAAAAATTAGCTGGGCTTGGTGGCGCGTGCCTGTAATCCCAGCTACTCAGGAGGCTGAGGCAGGAGAATGGCCTGAACCCAGGAGGCGGAGGTTGCGGTGAGCCGAGATCGTGCCACCGCACTCCAGCCTGGGTAACAAGAGCGAAACTCCATCTCAAAAAAAAAAGAAAACTAGTCACAAAATCATGAGCGTTTCTGTGGGCCCACAGTCAGCCTCCCCATATCGTCTGTCCTCTGCGGTCTCGGAAATGTGTGGCGGGACGCCGTGGAAGCCTTTCCCACAGGGAGGCAGGCAGGTCTGTGATAAGTGGCAGCTGTCTGCAGGTTCCACCCAGCAAATCTAATGGGCTCAGGGCTGTGATCCCTGTGAGAGGAGCAGCAAATGAGATGAGGCTTCTGGTCACTGAGATTTCTGCCTGGACGTACTTTTTCCAGAACTTGGCATAGGAAAGGGGAATCCCAGTCTGGCAGCCTGGTGGAGCTGAGGAACAAGGGAGGGTCCTCAGAGGCTGAGGTCATCATTACACAGGGCAAGACTCTCAGAGTGGAGGCAGATACACAGATAAGGAGCTGCAGACACGGGCGGGGGTGCACCTGAGACGGGCTGGACGTTGTGTGTAGGGTAAAGCTGCATACACCCAGGCAAAGAAAAATGTGCGGGAAAGACTAACTCCTGGGGAATTAAAAGTAAAAAAAAAAAAAAAAATCCTCAGAGATCACACAGGGCAAAAAATCATTTGAATTCCCCAAATGCAGAGTAGAGAAAACTTGAATAGATGAGGTTTTCAGTAGGTCCCAGAAAGATGTCTTAGTAATGGTGCTAAACTGGACCTAGAGGAATATCTCCCTCTATCCATCATGAAAAAAGCTTAAAAGACAGTCTTGAAAACATCAAACTATCCACGGAGGCCAGCCAGAACACTCACAGGAATCTTTAAAGGCATACAGCAAAGCCAAAACTCAAAAATGTAAAATTCATAATATGTGGCGTTTCACTGTATGTAAATTATACCTCCATAAAAGTTGACTTTAAAGAAATAAAATATTCTCATCTCAACAGACACATTAAAAAATTGGTAAAATTTAATACCAGCTCATTAAAAAGCAAAAAGCCACTTAGCAATCTAGCGATAGGAGACAGGAGCTGAAGACTGATGGAGCACACAGCTCTATTAACACACGTTACAAAGGAGAAGATTGATAAATTTACTTTACTAAAAATTACAACTTCTGTAGGAAAAATGTGAAAATATAAGCGCAAAATTCAAAGGTGTGTGGAACCTTCACTAAGCCATAAATAATATCCAGAATATATATATATATGTCTGTGTATATCTGTATAAAATACACAAAATGGGCAGTAAATATGAATGATGAGTTCATAAATTTTAAAAAATCCCATTAATAAGCACAAAGAAGTTATTACATTTAATTAATGATAAAGTAAATGCAAATTGAAGAGTCATCTATTACTAGTTCATATTCATTATATTTGTAAAAATTAGTGTTTTATCATGCCAAGAGTGTGAATGATGTAGGAAAATAAGAAACCTTATATGGAACTGATGACAATAGGTAAACCTATTGATAATACACTATAATGTACAACAGGTTGTCATGTATAAATGGCTACAGCCATGGTGGAAGCAATTTGTCAATACTAGTAAATTTGAAGATACAAGTAATTGATGATTCTATTTCTAAAGAAATGTTTATCCACTAAGATTTATGTACTAGGATGGTTATTTCAGCCGTAGGTAAGAGTGAAAACAAAAGCAATATAAGTCCTAACCTTTTTAACGTAAGGAAATGGATAAACCAAGGAAAGTCATAAGGAAGCAGTGGTGGAAAATTAATACCTTTATCTTTTTGACTCTCTCAGTGAAGGAATAATATGGGTCATTTTATTTCCTTTCCTTTAGCTTTTCCTTTAGGTAAGTTTAAGCTTTGTAGTTAGGTTCATTCCGAGAAATCTTGTAGCTTTTAGTTATTGTTAATGTGAGACTCTGCTAATACATTTTCTAATGGTGTATAGGAAATATTTTACTTTTCATGTTGGCTTTTTAATATGGCTACTTTTTTTTCTTCCTTCTTTCTTCTTCATTTAACCTAATTTTATTTAATTTTTTTAAGTATTGACTTGAATATTGACTTAGTTCCCAAATTTCATTTCATCTTACTGTGCAGTAAACTCATTCAAGGCAACAATTTTCACAGAAGTGTTTTCTGGGGGAGGGTTCAATTTTATGACATTCTATTGTTTCTAAATATATAGTTGTTTCAGTTTTCCTTTCTCTTAGTGATTCAATTTTTAGGTGAACAGGTAATTTGGCTATCCCTTAGTTGTTAATATAGAATTTTATTACATAGGTTACTGCACATTGATTTCTGCCTTAAAAATTTTGTAGACATTTGCTTTTGCATAATACATGATCAATTCCTGTGACTGGTCGTGTGTGTTCGCAAAAATTCTCTTGGTTATGTATGCGTACATCATCGTATTAGGTTATTTTTTTCTCCAAGCTAGTTAAACTTGTTATATAAATCTCTTATATTCTTATTTATTCTGAAAGAATTGTATTAATGTCTCTCACAAATTTTGTGCGTTTGTCAGTTTCTCCTTACATTACGATTTATCTGTATCATTTACTTTATACACATATATTAACAACCTTAGAGAAATAAAAGAGGAAATAGAACCCGTGTTACCAGAGTATGTTGTCCGGGCGCGGTGGCTCATGCCTGTAATCCCAGCACTTTGTGATGCTGAGGTGGGTGGATCACGAGGTCAAGAGATTGAGACCATCCTGGCCAACATGGTGAAACCCCATCTCTACTAAAAAAATACAAAAATCAGCTGAGCATGATGGCACATGCCTGTAGTCCCAGCTACTCGGGAGGCTGAGGCGGGAGAATTACTTGAACCTGGGAGGTGGAGGTTGCAGTGAGCTGAGATTGCACCACTGCACTCCAGCTGGTGCCTGGTGACAGAGTGAGACCCTGTCTCAAAAAAAAAAAAAAAACCCTAAAAGAGTATATTGCAGATTACTCATTTCCAAATGTCAATATATTGCTTATGTTTTGGATTGACCATTTAGTGATCTTGGAAATAAGGCATACAATTATCCAAATTTAAAAGTAATAAAAGTGGCTGGGCATGGGTGCTCACACGTGTAATCCCAGCACTTTGGGAGGCCAAAGTGGGAGGATGGCTTGAGTGCAGGAGCTTGAGATCAGCCTGAGCAAGGGTGAGATTCCTGTCTCTACAAATAATTTCTAAAATGAACTTGGTGTGTATGGGGCATGTGCCTATAACCCCAGCTGCTCAGGAGGCCGAGGCGGGAGGATTCCCTGAACCCGGGAGTTTGAGGCTGCAGTGAGCTGTAACCGTGCTAGTGCACTCTGTTCTGGGTGACAGAGCAAGACCCCGTCTCCAGAAAAAAAATTTTTAAAAATAATAATTTGTATATTGAAAGTATACATTGAAAAAATCAAAAATATACACTAAAATGATAATGATAGGATATTATTTTGTGTTGGGAACGAGTAATTTTACATATTTTTTATTTTCCACAATAATTCTTATTTTTATTATTGCAAAAAGACTAAATAAGGGCAAGGTTATGTAGAATGATAAGGGAACTATTGCATTGTTAATAATTCGTTTTAATGCATAATATTTTGCATTTCATTTCTTGTCTTTGAATTATAAATAAAATAATATATATTTTAATATTTGATCATACTTAGGGTAGTGGAATGAAATACATAAAGAAACCTACAGCAATACTAAACAGTCATATTGATGGAGAATATTTTGAAAGCTCATTTTTTATTACCATACCCCAGTACATAATACCTTATTGGATTAATGTCTTATATTAAAAAATTAATTTCATGAGCTCACCTTGGGATTATACTCAGAAATGTGTAAGAAAGCTATTGTGCCTGAGTATAAGCCAATTTGTCAATTGCTTTTAATCAAACAATATATTTAAAGCTTCACATTTCAGCCTTGCCATGTAAAGGAGCTTGGAGTAGTAGCTGGCGTCTTTACAGCAAGAAAAGTCCCAACAAAGTGAAAATGAGCAGTTTTTCTAGGCCCGTCAGAGCACTGGAGTCACAAGGCAAATCGCCTCCCAGAAATCCAGAAACACAGGGCAATGGCCATTCAGAGAGGCAGAGCGGAGAGCGGTGGGGTGCAGCAGGCGCTGCTGGAGGCATCCATGTGTGGGGACACTTACAGTGTCATTTTGATGACCCGATGGAGGCTGAGCACTGATGAGGCCAGGTGCGAAAGTCCTGGGGCCTGAAGTCTTGGGACGTGGCCCACCTGCAAAAATGCCACCAGGTTCTCATGGGGAAGATCTGAGAAACATTCCCTAGTGTTTTGGCAAGAGGAGGGGGAATTAATTGTGATTTGTCTGCCACAAAAGCCTACACTCCAGGGAAAAGATTTCCCCTGAGCCCTATCCCAGCTGGTGAAAGATATTCTTCCCACACCAGACACCTCTAGCCTTCATGCCTCACAGTAAGGGATTTAAAAAAAAAAAAAAAGAAGAAGAAAGAAAGAAAAAGGAAAAGTGGCTTTACCACTTTGGAGAAAAAATTGTAATTGTCAAGGTCACAGCCTTTACACAGGCTGGTAAAATGCTGAGATTTAAGTATTTTGTATCTACTTTATATATGTATACACACACACATATATATGTGTGTATATAGCAGAATGATCAGAAACCATGGCACAATTGTATTTATTTGAGGCGGGGTCTCTGTCACCCAGTGCAGTCATGCCATCAGGACTCATTACAGTGTTGACTTCCTGGGATCCATGTATCCTCCCATCTCAGCCTCCTGAGTAGCTGGGACTAGAGGCACATGCCACCATGCATAGCTAATTTTTTGTATTTGTAGAGCTGGGGTCCCATTATTTTGCCAGGCTTGTCTGAACTCCTAGGCTCCAGCGATCCTTCTGCCTCGGCATTCCAAAGCACTGAGATCACAGGCATGAGCCACTGTGCCCGGCCTTAGTTACAACCTTGTAGACTCTTCCCCTTCCCCATACCTGGCTATTACACCAGCAGAGCTTCTGTAGAATAGCAGGAAATTGCAGTGGAAAAATATGAAAAGCATAGAGTCTTTCTAAGGAAGAGTAATTAGGGACCCCAAAATCAAGAGGGAAAATAAAAACGAGAACATTGGAGGTCCTGGAAACCCTGGCAACTAAAAAGCTACAGCACACGTTCAGTAAACACAAACACCCTCGCCCAGGTTAACACAAAGGCTCGCTAAAGGCCTCTTACCACAGCTCCTGCTACCTGATACGAGTTTGACTTCCAACAAAAAACCACAAAGAATGCCAAAAGGCACGAATAACAGAATAGTCTGAAGTAAACAACAAAACTAGCCCCAGATATGAGACGGAAGTTGGCATTATCAGAGTGCGAATGTAAATAACTGTTTCCATTAGGGCCCTCGTGGGAAAGGTACAGACATGGCTGCACAGATGGATCGTGTGCGCGGAGAGTGGAAATTCTAGGAAAAAATCAAAAGGAATTGCTAGAACTCAAAACCGTAAGAACAGAATTGAAAATTGAACAAAATTGAGAATGCTCTTGATGGGCTTCCCAGGACCCTGGGCATGGGCAGGGAAGAGTCAGCCGAGGGAGGGCCTAGAAGCTTCTCAAGCTGAAGTGCAAAGACAATGAAAATCACCAGAATGTTCAGGAACTATGGCACAATTTTGTTTATTTATTATTATTTTTTAAGAGGTAAGGTCTCTCTCTGTTGCCCAGGCTGGAGTGCAGTGGTGCCATCACAACTCACTGTAGCCCCAGACTCCTGGGCTCAAGTGATCCTGCCTCAGCCTCCAGGCTAGCTGGGACTGCAGGCTAACACCATCATGCCCAGCTGATTTTAAAGCTTTTTGTGAAGCTGCTGTCTCACTGTGCTGCCCAGGCTGGCCTCCAATTTCTGGCCTCAAGTGACCCTCCTGCCTCAGACTCCTAAAGTGCTGCAGTTATAGTCATGAGCCATCCTGCCTGGCCAATGGGACAGTTTTAAAAGGTGTACATTCACATAGTTGGAATACCAGAAACAGAAGAAAGAGAAAGCAGAGGCAGGAGAAATATTTGAAGTGAGAATGTCTGAGAAGAATTTCCCTAAATTAATGACAAATGCCAAACAGTACTCAGAGAACACCAAGAAGAATATATACCAAAACCAAAAACCAACAACAGAAATAATAGACTACTCCTAGGCGTATCCTGTTCAAACTTGAGTCGGACAGAAATCCAAGAGAAACTTGAAAGAAGCTGGCAGTGTGGGGCTGGGGAGAGCTTTGCCTGTAGAGGAGCAAGGATAAGAGCTACAGTGTACTAGTATTCAGAAACCGTGCAAGCAAAAGTACCGAAATAAAATATTTAACATATTGACCAAACAAGCAAAAACCAACCCATGATTCTATAGCCACTGAAATTATCCTTCCAACGGGAAGCAGAAATAAATTCTTTTAAGACAAACAAAAATAGGAAATTCAACATCCGTAGACCTGACTTGCAAGAAATGTGAAAAGACTTTCTTCATTGAGGAAGAAAACTTAAATAGGTCAGATTTGGAGTGACAAAAAGAGATCAGAGAAGTTAGAATGAAGATTAAATTCTTCCAAAATATAACTGTTTCTTTAAAGTAGGCATCCTCACCATGTATTCAGTGATTATGGCACAAAGTTCGTTGAAATGAATGACAGCAAAGTCATAAAGCAACTGGATATGTTCAGTTTTAAGGTCCCTGCATTATGTATAATGAAGTATATTGTTGTTGTTTTTTTGAGACAGAGTAGTACTCTGTTGCCAGGCTGGCACAGTCTCAGCTCACTGCAACCTCTGCCTCCCGGTTCAAGCCATTCTCCTGCCTCAGCCTCCTGGGTAGCTGGGGCTACAAGCAGGTGCCACCACGCCCGGCTAATTTTTGTATTTTTAGTAGATACAGGGATTCACCATGTTGGCCAGATGGTCTCAATCTCCTGACCTTGTGATCCGCCTGCCTCGGCCTCCCAAAGTGCTGGATTACAGGTGACAGCCACCACGCCCAGTCATATATTGTTGTTTCAAGATGAATTTAGATTAATTAAAATATATATTGTAAACTCTAGGGGAACCCTTAAAAACATTAAAAATATAAATATATTCATAATAAATAAAAAATAATATGTTAATAAAGACAACAAATCAAACCACATACAATGCTCAATTAAAGCACCAAAGAAAGAAGAAAAAAAAAAAAGAACAAATGCAATGAACAGAAGACATTTACCAAAATGATGGTGATTAATTCAATGACTGTAAATTAATAATTACTTTAAATGGGAATGGTGTAAGTACAATTAAAACAGAGAACAAGACAATCAAAAACTAATACCCAAATAAATGTTTTCTACAAGAAACCCATGATAGAGAAAAAAATCACAGGTTAAAAAAATAAGGATGTGGGGCCAAAAGTGGTGGCATACACCTGAAATTCCAGCTCCTCGAGAGGCTGATGTTGGAGGATTTGAGCCCAGGAGTTCGGGGCCTCAGTGAGGTCACTGCACTGCAGCCTGGGCAACACAGTGAGACCCCGTCTCTTACAAAAAAGTAAAGTATAGAGATGGGAAGAAAATGTAGCAACGCTGTGCTGGGTTGAATGGTGTCCCCCCTAAATCATGTCCACACAGAACCTCAGAACCAGAAGCTCGGAACGTGACCTGGGTTGGAAATGGGGTCTTTGCTGATGGAATTAGTCAAGACGGATTTGAGTGGTTCTAAATCGAAAGATTGGCTTCCTTATGAGAAAGCACACGGACAACAGGACACAGAGACACACAGGAAGAACAGCATGTGATCATGAAGGCAGAGGCTGAAGTCATGCAGCCAGCAGTCAAGGAGAGCCACGGATTCCAGCCCCCACAGAAGCCGGGAAAAGGTAAGGGAGGATTCTTCCTGAGACACTTCAGAGGGAGCCCGGCCCTGCCTGCGTGTGGATTTCACACTTCCAGCCCCAGACCATGAAAGAACCCATTTCTGTTGATTTCAGCAGCCCAGCTGGTGGCTTGTGACTGCAGCCCTGGAGAACTGGCACTGTGCTGACACTGTGAAAGCAAAGCTAGAGTCGCCACATTCGTTTCAGATACGGTAGACTTTAGAAGAAGGAAGATGATCAGGGTGAAGTGGAGACTGCGTGATGTTAAAGGGGTCAGCTTTCCAAGAAGACATGACAGTCCTCACCAGCGAGAGTAGCCTAAGGACACACGACTACTAAAAGTCACGGGGTATCTTGAGTGGCATCCTGGAACAGAAAAAGGACATTAGATAAAGAAAACCTAGATAAAGGATAAACTTTGTATAACGTATCAGTATTGCTTAATTAATTGTAACAAATATGCCTGCTATGTCAGATGTTAATAATGGGGAACTGAGTGTGGTTTACATGTTAACTTTCTGTACCTTCTCTGTAAATCTAAAACTGTTTAAAATAAATTGTTTGTATCTGTGTGTATCCCCCACGAGAAATACATGACTACACAATTTAAGAAAAAATGTCTCATGTTGAAAACATTTTACCTTAAAAATTGAAGTGTTATATTTAAAAAAAAAAACACAAACCTTGAGTTGCTATTTTTCACTCATCATCAAATGCTCACAGATTAGAAGATGAAACTAACATCTAGGCAGGTATTCTGAATTGGTGAGTGTCATACCCCTCATGTGAATTCCACTTCAAAGCTTTGGACAAAATAATTGAAAATATTACAATATCCTTCTTGTAAGGCCCACACCATTTGACTAAGTCATTCATTTCTTGAAACGTTTTAGAAGGTAAGTGTCAAAATAGAAGCAAAGGTTTTGGCCTCAGGATGTCGGAAAGGACACTGACTTACAATATTGCATATTAAATAAGATGTGCCTTGGATAATGTCTAGATACAGCTAGCAGTTTGCTAGGAGAAGGCCACTGCGTTCTTCATATTCTGTCTTTATAAAATGTATGTCAAGAGCTGAGCTGGAGAGCCGAGCTGCCAGTTGTTGGAATTAGTTGATTAAGACAAGCCAAAATGAAGGTAAAGGCCCAGGCTTGTGTCACCAACTGTGAGAGTATAAGCAAAAGGCTAAACAGACAAAGTGCCAGTCCTCACCGCCACCCATCAGCCCAGTTCTGTTTTTCCTGCAGAACAGCAGGTGTGGGGCATGGGGGCGGGGAGTCTCTCTCTTCTCCAAGGCAAGGCTGCTTACCTCTGTGGACGTGGGGCTCCGAGGATGGGTCAGGGCAATCACTAGGAGAGGAAAAGTACTAAATCAGAGTTGCAGTAGAGAATGTGCCTGAAAGTCACCTATGCCTGGTAAGAAAAGAGGCTCCAAGGGAAGCTCTCTGGTGAGGGTCCCCAGTCAACGGGCTGGAAGACAGGAACAATGACTAACAGCATGGCTGGCCTGGCCTGGTAGTTGTGGCATCTCCCATCAGAGGCTGCAGTGCGCGGACTGGGCACTAGGTCTGGTGTGGGGAGGGCAGCTGCCCCCATTTACTGCCAGGTGAAACTTCTATAATGGTCTGTGGTTGGCCTGAAAAGTCACACATGAGATTTTAGCCAGGAGCTGGATTCAGCACGCTTATCTGTTGAAAGAATGCTTTTCTGTTGCTGTTTGTATACGGGGAGATTTCCAAGAGCTGTACATTTTTAAATGAAATGATGTGTGGTAAAATTCTTAAGTGATATTCCTGTTACAATAGACGAAATACTAGAATCATATTCAGATGTTTTAAAGAGTGTCAGGAATAAAAATCCAGCCAGACTTGGTGGTACACCTCTGTAATTTCAGCTTATCAGGAGGCTGAGATGGGAGGATGGTTTGAACCCAAAAGTCCAAGTCCACACTGGACAGCATAGCAAGGCCCACATGTCCTAAATAGATAAATACATTTTTTAAGTAATTAAGAAAGAAAAAAAGGGAGTGTTAGAGAGACATGGTGTTGCTGAATGCAAAGCAGCTGTTAGTTAAAAACTATACTTCTTGTTTGCTGCTCAGGAAGTGATATGATAAAATGTTACAGCCTGGAAAAAAATTAATGACAATCTAAGAAGCAACACAAATGTTTAACAAATCTTTCTTGTGTCTTTGCAAAACAAGGTGGCAAACATAAAGATTTCTAAAATATATATCTGATTCATATAATCAACGACTTTTTGCCTAAACTTACCAACTCGGATAATGGAGAAGCACTACAGAGTCCTCTCTAAGTGCCTGTGAGGCACTTACAACAATTGTTTATATATTGTAACACACCAATAAACTAAAAATAACAGGAAAATACTGACCAGTGCTCTGATTACACTGCAAAAATCCGGAAATAATCACAGCATTATATTTTTAAAAATTAAAAAGCAAAGTAAAAACCTTATCACTTGAAAATTTTAAAAAATATTTTGGGTCAAAGATGAAATAAAATTGGCAATCATGGAGTGTCATTGTATACTGAATTCCACTAATGTAGCCAAAGCTGATTCAGAAGAAATTTTATAGCCTTAAACAAAAAAACCAAGAAATAAAAAATTTCAAGATTTTAAGTCAAGAAGGGAAATGAAATGTAATAACAAATACACACAAATACAGAAGAAATTAATGAAAATATAAACCAGTAGCAAATAAGGAATAGGAGTGATGTATGAATCCAATACCTCTTTTTGGGAAAAAGAGTAAAAAGAAATGACAGTATTCTAATTTTAAGAAAAGAAAAGGCACAGATACATGAAATTGCATATGGAAACACTGCCAATATGGGTTTTAGGCAGAAATCTGTAAATTCATAAATCAGTGAAGATGCATAATATGTATATACTCTCAAATGTATATAATTTAGGATTCATTATCAAAGACAACTCATAATGATGAGTAGACTAATACTCCATAGTATGTTAAAAAAATACCCATTTTTTAACTTATTATATCTAATCTTAACATGAAGAATAGCGTATTTTCTGTGTTATATTTTATTGTGAATGAGTAATCAACGAACTATTAAAGTGAGATAACAGGAATATCTACAATAATCAATGTTTAACATTGTGTACATTAGAGGCAATTCAATAACAACAAAATTAATGTGATATTAGCAATTGAAGAAGAGAACACACATTTGTTTTATTTCAAATGTTATAAATATTCACCTAAAATACCAGAAAAATAAACTTTTAAAATATTTAGAACCAAAAGAAAAGTATTCGGTTAAGTCTTGAGCCTCAAAATTAGCATAAGTTTAGTAGTTTTCCTGTGTGTTTCTAATAGCCGTTTAAAAATACAATGAGGGGCTGGGTGTGGTGGCTTACGCCTGGAATCCCAGAACTTTGGAAGGTCCAGGCAGGTAGATCACTTGAGCCCAGGAGTTCAAGACCAGCCTGGGCAAAGCTGAAACCTGTCTCTATAAAAAAAGACAAAAAATTATCCAGGCATAGTGGCGTGTGCCTGTCACTCCAGCTGAGGTGGGAAGATTGCCTGAGCCCGTGAGACAGAGTTATGGTGAGCCATGATTGTGTCACTGCACTCCAGCCTGGGCAACAGAGCAAGATCCTGTCTCAAAAATAATAAATATATATAGCTCTAAAAAGTACCATGAGAAGCTTCAAGCCCAGGACAGTTGGTATGGGAGCAGTGGATAGTGAGTATGGGTTGGATTGCTAATGGTTACAAGGTTTCTTTTAAATGGATGAAAAAGAAAATATTATTTAAAAGAAGATCGGCTGGGCGCAGTGGCCCATGCCTGTAATCCCAGCACTTTGGGAGGCCAAGGCGGGCAGATCACGAGGTTAAGAGATCAAGACCATCCTGGCCAACATGGTGAAACTCTGTCTCTACTAAAAAATACAAAAATTAGCTCAGTGTGGTGGTTCATGCCTGTAGTCCCAGCTACTCAGGAGGCTGAGGCAGGAAAATTGCTTGAACCCGGGAGGTGGAGGTTGCAGTGGGCCGAGGTCGGGCCACTGCCCTCCAGCCTGGAGCCTGGTGACAGAGCAAGACTCTGTCTCAAGAAAAAAAAAAAAGATCATGGTGTTGGTTGCCAAACCCTATGAATAAACAAAATGCAAAGGAGAATAAAAGCAGAATAACACAGGAAAAAGGTGAGGTTGACCTTCTTAGCATGTGAAACACTTGTACAAAAAATTAGCACACGACAATCCATAACCTACAATTCAGTAAGAAAAATAAAGTGTGTCTTTGTCTCAGGGTACAAGCAAATATAAACGGTTAGAAAATATGAAAAGATTTCTCAGATTACAAATAAACAGGGAACTGCAGGTTATCAGCACACTACTATTTCATTTTAGAGCAAATTGACAAAAATGTAAGTCTTGGTATTACAGAGAATTATTGAACATATAGATCAAAGAGAAATTTCAAACTCTGCTATTGTAACTGTAAATTGATAGAGTCAATCTGGAAAAGAATTTGTCAATATTTTTTACATATAAAGATGCATATATCCTTTGATAAGACATATTTATATGTGTGTTTGTGCAAATTTACTGGAGCCACATTTATTAATAGGGAGAAATCTAAAAATCATAATCTTAAGGAATAAAACCTATTTACACAAGAATAGGAAGTCCAATGATATGCACAAGCATTTGGGTATCTGGGGGCCATGCATAGACATTATTATGTCAGTAGAAGTCCTTTGCACGTGAAGTGTAGTGTTCTCTCCTCCACTTCCCTCCCTCTTCGCGGTGTTGCTGATCATTTAACGGGCACTTTGCACTTGTCTCCAGCTGGTAACTGAGGCTACTATTTAACAAGTGTACTTTTGTTGCTCTCTGAATGTCTCCAAATGATAGTCAAAGAACTTGAGTGAAGTAGCATGGATGGCTGAAATGTTTGCCGTTCTAGCACTCCGCAGGCTAAATCCAGCTGATCTGTTGGAATCAAGTTTGTATCTTCTTCTGTCATCACTCCATGACTTTTCTTAGCAGTTAAGTAATTGCCTTTAGCAATAGGTATGGGAGTCCTCAAGTTCTACCTGTTTGTTCCACCTGCCAAGTCTTCCCTTTGTCTTCCTCCGTAGGGTCCTAGTGTTAATATGTCTCTGAAGGGACTCCCATTTCTTCGTCATTGAAGCCTCACACTGCTTCTCTCTCTTCCTTGTTCTATCTCATGGAAAGAAATAGATAATCTCTTTGAGGTCTTACATAGGCTTTGCAATTCCTCTATATCACAAATTGCTAGAAGGCAAGAACTGTATTGCATTTACATTTTTGTCTGATAAGTTTGTTAGCAGAATGTCTAGGATAAGGTAGTTCTCAAAAATTAATTTTGTAAGTTAAATGGATGCTTGAATATGTAAAGAGGACAGAAATGTGAAACAAGCATCTTCAGACTTGCTCCTCAATAAACACTTTAGATAACATAAATAAACTTATTTGCTTAAATTACACATACTTTATATATTGCAACATTCGGTACTATTAGAGTAATAAATTGTGAAGCTTAAATGTTCTTAATATGTTATATAGTATATATACATCTATATATTAAAGACATAATTTAGACTATGTTGTTTCACAATTTATTACTTTCACTCTATAATATAGAATGTTAAAACACATGGTTTATAACATATATTTATGATTTCAACTGTATTATATACTTATATGTAATATATATTATGAAATATATACTATTTAACACATTATTAACACATTTTAACAAGTGTTAGAGGGTGTTTCTTTTTTAAAAAAAACTTTTTATTTTGAAATTATTTCAAACCTACAGAAAAGCTGCAAAAATAACACAGTACTATCTTACTCAGATTTAACAATTTCAGACATGTTTCCACATTCTTCTTTCTTTATTTGTCTCTACAAATATAAACACACACAAATTATTATTTTTCCCAGTCTATTTGAACATAACTTGTATACATCATGTCTTTTTACCTCTAATAATTCAGTGTGTGATTCCCAGGAGAAAGGATGAGGGTGTTTCTTTTCAAACTAAAGAGACTACTCAGAGATTCAGATGTACTGAAATAGTGCAAGATTTTTTCCTTTATTTTTACCTGTATTTTGATTTACACTTTTCATTAAGATGCAGCCCTACTGTGGAGTTAGACTTTCAAGTTTGTGTCAGTTTCCTATTTGTATGATCTTAAAACACAAAAACAGTTTTTAATTTTATGTATGTCTCTCATTGCACCCAGCTTATACTTTTGAGTATTAGACCGTCTCTTCAGTATTTCTCATCATCATTGCAATTAAGTCAGGTTAGGAAGGAGACCCACACAAAGAGTGACTGAGGAGAAGAAGAAAAGGGGAACCATGGCATTAATCTTAAAAGAAATTTTTTTGAAAACACTGATTGATTGATAGATTTCTAAGTCCATTGTTATTGAATGTGTTAGAATCTAGAGTAATATCTTGAAAATGCGCATTATGTCATCATTGGATTAGGATCTTTTCATGTGGTGTTTCTGGCGTAAGTAGAGTGTCTCTGGAAACCTTGGGTAGTAAAATGTTCCAGTGCAGGAAGACAACAACAAACTGTATGATTTATTGACTGAAAAATATTTTGTCTATCACTAGTAATCTTTTTTTTTCAGGGCAATTCTTGTCTCCTATTTCTTTGATTAATTAAAAATTAACCAAGCAGGTCACATCTTTTCCCCTCTCCCCATTGGCATTTCAGCAATTACTACTGCTGGGACAAGGGTTTGAAATTAGCCTTTTTGATTGGGATTTTGCCATAGCTGTAAATATACCTAGTAGGATATATAAGCATACTTTGCTAGAAAAGTTATTATGGATTTAGTGAGATACTGAGATAAGAGCCTTTGCTGCTTTTAGATCACTGTTCTGAGAACAGTGACAATTACTCTCAGCAATTGCTCTTAGTAACATCAATTGTCATTTCCCTATATTCAAATCAGTTTAAGATTTCTCCTTCCAGCAATAATGAAGTAAATGTGACTAGACTTGTTTTTGTATCAGAAGTCGCTAGAAAAGCTGAACAAAACGTGTGAAACAACTGTATGTAGTCATTAAACAGTAGGCGGTGTGGCACTGTGATCCCTTAGAGAAGGGAAGCAAGAGCCCTACAATCGACTTGGCTTTTTGCCTAGTGACCTTTATGGACTGCAGTGTAGTGAGAAGAATTCCAAGCAGGACACGGCAGATCACTAGATTGAGAAGGCAGAGACCAGAGTTCTGAAAGAATGCAGCAACTTAAATCTGCAGAATATAGAATGAGAGAGGGGATGCTATGCAGAGAGAGAGAGAGAGCTCAAGACACCTGGGTTCTCTTGCATTTATTTATTTATTTTTTGAGACAGAGTCTTGCTTTGTCGCCAGGCGCCAGGCTAGAGTGCAGTGGCGCGATCTCAGCTCACTGCAACCTCCGCCTCCTGGATTCAAGCAATTCTCCTGCCTCAGCCTCCCGAGTAGCTGGGACTACAGGCACATGCCACCACGGCCAGCTTTTTTTTTTTTTTTTGTATTTTTTTAGTGGAGACAGGGTTTTTTACACGTTGGCCAAGATTGTCTTGATCTCTTGACCTCGTGATCCGCCCGCCCCAGCCACCCAAAGTGCTGAGATTACAGGCTTGAGCCACCGCGCCCGGCCTCTCTTGCATTTATTGATGAGTATTGAGCTGTACATACATAGAGTGAGTCTCAATAGAGCTAAATAGACAATAGCATGGGATCTATACCTACATGGTTTTCAGAGGTTACACAAGACTAGGTGACTTTCTAATTCTAACCAGCAAGAATGGAGGATCCTTATTAAACATGTAAAGACCATTAAATAAAAATTAGCTGGGCATGGTGGCATGCTCCTATGATCCCAGTGACAGGGGAGACTGAGGCAGGAGAGTCGCATGAACCTGGGAGGCAGAGATTGCACTGAGCCGACTCCAGCCTGGACAACAGAGCAAGACTGTGTCTCGAACAAACAAACAAACAAACAAACAAACAAAACCCATTAAATAGGACCATTAAATGGGCATATTAAATAGGTATCCCAGAAGAGTAATGCTTTAGTAGTATGGCCAAAATAGCCTTAGGTTAAAGGCCACTTTAGACCTTCCCTTTAAAAACTTTAAAACTACTCTTTAAAAGATGAAACTGATCAGCATATAACTTTACTGCTGGAATAAAGACAAACACCCTTTAAAAGAAGATGGCAAAATACAGCACAGAACAACTTAAAATTCACAATATGCAGAGTGCAAAAGGAATTATTAGCATACCAAGATTCAGGAAAATGTTAACACATAACCCCCCCCCCCCAAAAAAAAAAACACTCATTATAGACAGCCCAAGAAATGAGAGAGATGATTGAATAACCAGACAAGAAAATGATAAAAGCTACTATTGATGAGCTTAATGGTTTAAAGAAACAATGAACACAGTGAAGGCAATAATGGAATATATAAGAAGAACCAAATGAAAACTGTAGAGCTCAAATGTAATTTCTGAAATGATGATGTCGCCGGACATGACTCAAAGCAAATAGGACAATGCAGAAGACAAGAGTAGCTGTGGTGTCCTCTGTCACCACTGTTAGTCAACATAGTACTTGAAAGTCCTAGTAAGAGCAGTCAGACAAGAGACAGAAAGAAAGGGCATCCAGACTGAAAAGGAAGACATCAAATTGTCCTTGTTTGCAGATGATACAGTCTTATATTTGGAAAAACTTAGAGATTTCACCAAAAAAAGCTATTAGATTGATGCAAATATAATAGTGATTTTTCTCTAACATAATTACATATGTTAGAAAATTATACAATTACATAATTGCATAATTCTAACAAAATATAGTTAGAATGCATAAGATTCAGTATTTGATAGCACAATAGGGTGACTACAATCAACAATAACTGGTTGTACATTTAAAAATAACTAAAAGTATAACTGGAATGTTTGTGACACAAAGAAATAAATGCTTGAGGAGATGAATACCCCATTTACTTTGATGTAATGAGTGTGCATTGTATGCCTCTACCAAAGTATCTCCTGTACCACGTAAATATATACACCTACTGTGTACACATAAAAATATAAACATTTTACAAGGAGAACTTGAAAACATAATAATATGGTTATCTGAACTAAAGAACAGTGGAAAAATAGACTGAAATAAAGAAAATGTGGGACTGTATCAAAGTGTCATACAAGTGTGTAATCGGAATTTCAGAAGAGGGGAGGAAACATGTTTTTGAAAATACTAGCTGGAAATTGTCCAAATAAGATGAAAACTATAAACACACAGATCTGAGAAGCTCAATGAATTCCAAGAAGGAGAAACAAAAAGAAAAACATACCTAGGAACATTGAGATAAAATTGGTGATAAGTAGTGATAGATAAAAAACTTAAAGGCAACTCAGATGGGGTATATTAAGATATTATGGGCTGGGTGCAGTGGCTCATGTCTGGGATCCCAGCACTTTGGGAGGATCACTTGAAGCGAGGAGGTTGAAAGCAGCTTGAGCAACAAAGTGGCACCCCGTCTCTACCAAAAAAATTTTAAAGTAAAAAATAAATAAATTAGCTGGTCTCAGTGGCATGCACCTGTAAGTCCCAGCTACTGGGGAAGCTGAGGCAGGAGATCACATGAGCCCAGGAGTTTGAGACTGCAGTAAGCTATGATTAAACCACAGTACTCCAGCCTGGATGACAGAGCTAGACCCTGTCTCTGAAAAATTAAAAAAAAATATATGTATGTGAGGACAGAGATAATACATTTTTATTTTCTTATTGAAATACACAAGAAATTTTTACCAATTTCTTATGAAATGACAAAGGAATACTATTTTTAAAGTGCTAAAAGAGAGCCTGTCAACTTTTTGACTTTCATATTTAGCAAAATAATCTCATGAAAATGTAGGCAAACTGTAGATTTTCAGTCAAACAAAAGCTAGGAGAATTGTCACTAGGAGACATGCTCTAAAAGATATGTATAGTAAGCTCCTTAGACAAAATAAAAATAATATCAGATGAAAACATGTATATCTATAAAGTAATAAGTGCTATGAACAGCAAATATGTAGATAATTAATTTAAAATATTTCGTGAAAGGTATTTATAGCAATATCAATGTATTATGGTATTTTAACATGTATAAAAGTAAAATATAAGGAAATAGCACACAATTTTGGGGTGTAGAATTGTGCTGCGGTGAGGTTCTTGCTTTACGCATTCAAGAGAATTATAGTATTTGACACTAGACTGTACTTAAAGATGAATATTGTAAACCTTAAACACTAAAAAAGGCATAGTTTATAATCCCACAGTAAATATAGAACTGAATACTAAAAACTTCAACCAATTGATTTTTTTATAAGGCAGGAAAAGGTGGGAAAGAGCAATCAACAGATTCAATAAACAGAAAACAAACAAAAAAATGATGCTTGGCTTAAACTCTACCACTTCAATAATGACATTAAATGCAGATAGTTTAGATTTGCATTGTGCAAAATGGTAGCTACTAGCCACTTGCGACTATCAGGCACCTGAAATGAATCTATCCCAAATGAAGATGTACTGCAGGTGTATCTTAAAACAACCAGATTCTCAATATTTAGTATGGCCCTTTTTAAAATTTATATTTTTACATTGATTACAGATTGAAATATATTTTGGTTATATTGGGTTAAATAAATGACTAAAGTTAATTCCATTTGTTTCCCCTTTTCAATATGGCTACAGAAATTTTTTAAAAATTACATCATGTGGCTTACATTGCGTTTCTATTAAACAGCTCTGAACTGGACAGTCCAACTAACAGGCAGGAATTGTCAGACACGTTAAAGAAGCTTGGCCTGACAAACGAAGCCCACAAAAAAGAGATTTTAACTTTAAGCAAATAAGCTGAAGTAAAAGGAAAAATTATCATAAGAGAGCTGGAGTAGTTATTAAGTTAAGACAGAGCCAGCTTCAGGCAAGCAATCCTACCAGCAATAAAGAGGACATTTTGGATAATAAAAGGCACAGTTCATCAAAAAGACATAAAAATCCTTCATGCCTATGCACCAAATAACAGTTTCAAAAGACAGGTAGCAGAAACTCAACGAACTGAAAAAAGTAACGGGCAAATAATAATATTTAAAGACATCAGCATTCCCCTCTCAGTAAGTGAGAGAATAAGTACACAGAAAATCAGTAAGGATAGATACATAAAACCCAAACATCACCGTCAGCCAACTTAACCTAAGTGACATTTAGACAACGCTCCACCCCCAAAGGGCGGAATGCCTATCTGCTCAAGTGTGCATGATATAGTCACCAATGTAAATCATGCACAGGTCAGAAATATTATTACAGCAAATTCAGAAGAGCTGAATATATAGAAAATATGTTCTCTAGGCTGGGCGTGGTGGCTCGCACCTGTAATCCCAGCACTTTGGGAGGCCGAGGCGGGTGGATCCTGAGGTCAGGAGTTCAAGACCAGCCTGGCCAAGATGTTGAAAGCCTGTCTCTACTAAAAATACAAAAATTAGCTGGGCGCAGTGGCATGTGCCTGTAATCCCAGCTACTCAGGAGGCTGAGGCAAGAGAATCGCTTGAACCCGGGAGGCGGAGGCTGCGGTGAGCCGAGATCGTGCCATTGCACTCCAGCCTAGGTGACAGAGTGAGACTCTGTCTCAAAAAAAAAAAAAAAATGTAAAGAAAAGAAAATATGTTCTCTAACACAATTAAATTAAAAATTAATAGCAAAATGAAGTCTGGCATATTTCCAAATGTTTGGGAATAAAAGAACATGCTTCTAAATACCTGTGGCTAATAAAAATCAAAGCAGAAAATACTATGAAGTAAATTGAAATGTAGCATACTAAAACTTTTGGAA
Source organism: Cebus imitator (assembly GCF_001604975.1). Lineage (NCBI taxonomy): Eukaryota > Metazoa > Chordata > Mammalia > Primates > Cebidae > Cebus > Cebus imitator. The sequence goes on along the minus strand of NW_016107707.1, from coordinate 545,539 downwards.
TACTACTGAAGCTTAGAGATATATAACTTTAAATACCCACATTAGAAAAGTTCTAAAAAATCGTTAAGCTTCAATCCTAAGAAACTACAAAAGGAGGAGGCTGAGGCAGGAGAATTGCCTGAACCCAGGAGGTGGAGGTTGCGGTGAGCCGAGATGGCGCCATTGCACTCCAGCCTGGGTAACAAGGGCGAAACTCCGTCTCAAAAAAAAAAAAAAAAGGAGCGGGGTGGGGAGTTGGGGAGAGATAGTAGGGGGAGAAATGCCAGATACAGGTGAAGGGGAGGAAGACAGCAAATCACACTGCCACGTGTGTACCTATGCAACAATCTTGCATATTCTTCACATGTACCCCAACCTAAAATGCAATAAAAAAAGAGAAAGAAACTAGAAAAAGCAAAGCAGAGCCAAAGAAAGTAGAAGAAAGGAAACAGTAAAGACAGGAGCAGAAATTGATAAGCTACAGAGCAGACATAATAGAGCAAAGTGGTATGACCAAAAGCAGAGTATTTGAAAAGATGAATGAAAGTAAGCAACTTTCAGCTAGACTCATCAAGATAAAAAAGAGGACGCAAACTACCAATATCAGAAAAGAAAGTGCGAGCATAACTACGTGCACTACAGACTTTAAAAATTATGATAAGGAAATGTTATACATATTTTTCATTAATAAATTTGATAATTAGATGAAACAGACAAACTTTATGTAAATTAACAAAACTCATAAGAAATAGAAATCTAAATAGCTTATGTCTGCAAAAGATATCATATTTATTATTTAAAAATTAAGGAAATCTTCAAACTTCATTGGTTTCACTGATGAATTCTAGGAAATATTTAAGAAAGATGTAATGACAATCCTACAGAAAAACCTTTCAAAAATTATAGGAGAAAGAAACATATATGGAACCTTGCTTTCCGAGGTCAGCATTGCGCTAATACAAAAACCAGGCAAGAAAAGGCAAATATACACCAAAACACTTATGAACATAGGCACATACATTTTTAATAGTAATATTGAACAATCAAATCCAGCAACAGGTAAAAATATAAGCAAAATGACCAAGCAATGTGTATCCTAGGAACACAAATATTGCCTAACATTTAAAAAAATCAATGTCATTTATTATGCTAAAGAATAAAGGAGGCCAGGTGTGGTGGCCCACGCCTGTAATCTCAACACTTTGGGAGGCTGAGGTGGGCAAGGTTGGGAGTTTGAGACCAGCCTGACCAATATGGTGAAACCCCATCTCTACTAAAAATAAAAAAAATTAGCCAGGCACTGTGGCACACACCTGTAATCCCAGCTGCTCAGGAGGCTGAGGCAGGAAAATCACTTGAACCAGGAGGTGGAGGTTGCAGTGAGCTGAGATTAGGCCTGGGCCACAGAGTGAAACTCCATCTCAAAAAAAAAAAAAGCACCTGATGAAATTCCATACTTTTCTTGATAAAACTCTCCACAAAACTAGGAATAGAAGGCAATTTCCTTCATGTGATAAAGGGCATCTACAGAAAGCTTCTTTTTTTTTTTAGTTTAAAGTCATCAAAATATTACAGAAAATTTTTCTCACACATCTTAGTGTGGTTTCATAGATACCAAGAGACTTGTGTTTTACAATACAATTATCAAAATATCAGGAAATAGATACTCTTAAATTATTGCCAATCTTTATACCCCATTCAAGATCAACCAGTTGCCTCATTAAAATATTTTACAGCAAAATGATGGAGACCAGAATTATGCATGCCTCGTGAGTTCCTGTCTCTTTGGTTTCCTTTAGTTAATCAGTCTTTTCTGGACTTTGATGGTATTGGCACTTTTGAATTATTATACGGACATTATCTTTAGGAATTCTCTTAATTTGGGTTTGTCTAATGTTTCCTCATGATTGGACTTAGCTTGTGTATTTTTGTGGAAATGCCATAAACTGATACAATAATCTTCTCACTGTCTTATAGGATGCATAACTTTGATATATTTAATTTTTTAAATTTGTTCATATTGATCTCTTGATTAAGGTAGTATCTGCCCAGCTAACTATAAAGTTACTATTTTTACTTCATAATTAATTTTATAGTTGTTTTTATAATTAATTTTGTGAAACACGTGCTTAAAAGCTATGTAATTTATTACCATTAATGATCAAAATATATCATTTATGATCAAACAATTAATGTGCACAAACTCTAATTTTCCTGTTTTATCCTTTGGGTTATAATTCATTATTGTTATTTTTTATTTTTAATCAAATCATCCCAGAATTAGTCAGTATAAAAACATTCAAGCTGGATTTTTTGTCTTTCTGACATGTTCTCATCATTCTTTGAACACCAACTTGCTATGCCACAAATACCCCAATTCCATCTTATGCTTTCCCTGTCTGTCTCTAGAATTATCCATTTTCCCAAGTAACTCTGGTTCCTTTCAGTAGAAAATAGTATTGAGAGGCCAAAAACTGGGTGCAGAGAGTGCTCATTGCTATTGCGTTGTCACTGTTCCCAGGCCCTCTTGGTGGGTAGAAGCAGAGAATGTGTGTGTGTTTGTGTGTGTATGTGTGTGTGTGTGTGTGCGTGCGTGCATGTGTGTATATGTCTGTATACAGTAAGTACGTATATATATATGTCTATATATTTATAAATATACTTTGAAAATCATTAGTTCACACTAATACATTGAATTGCCGTCATACCACAGGAATTATTTCTCTCTTGTTTTGTACGTGTAACTCTCGTCTCCAACAGAGAGAAACTTGGCTTCCATTACTCTTTTTATTATTTTGAGACCGAGTCTCGCTTTGTTGTCAGGCTGGAGTGTGGAGGCGTGATCTTGGAGCACTGCAACCTCAGCCTCTTGGGTTCAAGTGATTCTCCTGCCTCAGCTTCCCGAGTAGCTGGGACTACTGGCACGCCCAGCTAATTTTTATATTTTTAGTAGAGATGGGGTTTCACCATATTGGCCAGGCTAGGCTTGTCTCGAACTTCTGACCTTGTGATCCACCCGCCTCAGCCTCCCAAAGTGCTGGGATTACGGGGGTGAGCCCCCATGCCCAGCCTATATCCAATTACTCTTAATACATGTACTTATTTGATTAAGCTTCCACTACGTAGCCCATCTCCCACGGCTGCCACTCCTTCCATTCCCTGTGGGCATTGTCCTTTTCCTGTTCAGGTTCTCACTCCCCATTTTGGGCCATCCCAGCACATGGATGCCTTCCTGCCCTTGCTTGGGCTGTTTTTCTATGACAGGTCACCTTGCCACATGAATGCCCTCCTAATCTTCACCTTGTGTATGCCCTCCTGTCGGGGAGCATTCCTAGCACTGTGTGAACTTGAACTCCGTGTGGCAGGCTGGCCCACCCAGCTCATGACCTCCTCCTCCTGTGTGGGCTTTCGAGCCTTGTGCAGGGCAGGCTTCATGCATAGACACTCTCCTCACCCTCTGAAACTGACCGTCAAACCAGACCAGCCCTCCACGGGGATGTCCTCCTAGCTTTGCCTTGGTGGTGATTCCAAACACAGGCCGCTTTGCCCACCTTCCATGATCTGAGATCCGTGGCTGACTCTCCCTGTCCAGACCTTTCTTACTTTGCTTTGGCTATGATTTTCAAACTAAGCCTTTTATGCAAAATGATGCTTTTCTCAGTTTCTCGAGCTGTGAAGCTTTGTGCCCTCTCACACTGCCTGAACTCTGGCCTGAGAGCCCCTACTCCATACCAGTACACACCACGTACTTCTCTACCATTAGGACTGAACTTTTCTAGGAGGTAGAAGAAAAGGAAGAGAGGGTCGGGGAGGGGGAACAGAAGAAAAACAAGAGGAAGATGTCAACACCATACTTAATGGTAAACAATCAAAAAACAAAAAAACCCAAGCAATAGCCATGACGAAGCCTGAATATTTCCCCCTAATATTGGAATAAGGCAAGCGTGTCCACTCTCACCACTTCCTTTCCACATTGCACTGGGAGCCCCAGACAGTACTGTAAGGCAGGAAAAAGAAATTTAAAATATCTACATATAGAAGAGGAAGAAATACACTCTCTGTATTCACAGATGACATAATTATCTCCTGGATGTAATCCTAAGGAATCTACCAAAAAATCTATTAAGATAAGTACATTGAGTAAGGTTGGAGGATGGAATGACAATATACAAAAATGAATCATATTTATATGTACTAGCAATATACAATTGGAAGTGAAATATTAAAAATCACTTATAATAGCATAAAATATGACATCGTGATAAGTTTAATGAATCAAATACTGAACCTCTACACTAAAATCTACAAAGCACTTATAAAAAGAAGTTAAAGATGATCTAAATAAATAGAAAGATATAATTTCCACAAATTGAAAGATAGTTTTCAATGTTGTTAAGATGTGAGTTTTTCCTAAATTAATGTATAGATTTTATGTAATGCAAATTAAAATCCCGTCAGGCTTCTTTATAGAAATTGAAAAGATCATTCTAAAATGTTTATGAAAATGCAAAGACCTCACATAGTCCAAGCAATTTTGGAGAAGAATAAAATTAGTTGGATTATGCTACCTTATTTCAATATTAACTTTATAGCTACATTAATCAAAACAGTATGGATTAGTATAAATATATTTAGATAAATTGATGGAAAACAGTAAATAAAATAGAGTAAAAAAACATGGCTACACACATAAGATCAATTGATTCTCAACAAAAATGTAAAAGTTACCAGATTGAAGGAAAGAACATTTCAACAAATCATGCTTCATAATATGGTTTGAATCTGTGTCCCTGTTCAAATCTCATGTTAAATTATAATCCTCAGTGTGGGAGGTAGGGCCTGTGGGGAGGTGATTGGATCATGAGGCGGTTTCTTCTGGTGTATCACCATCCCCCGTGGTGTTGTCGTGACAATGGTGAGTGTGTTCTCGTGAGATCTGGCTGTTTGAAAGTGTGTAGGACCTCCCTCCTCTCTCTCTTCCCCCTGCTCCGCCCATGTGACCTGCCTGTTTCTCCTTTACATTCCAATACTATCATAAGTTTCCTGAGGCCTCCCCAGAAACAAAAGCCACTATGCTTTCTGCACAGCCTGCAGAATTGTGAGACAATTAATCCTTTTTCTTTATAAATTACCCAGCCTCAGGTATTTAGTATTTATAACATGTGAGAACTGACTAATACACTTCATATAGAGGAATCTCAGCCCATACATCATCCACAAAAGTTAACAAGTAACAAATAACAGGTATAAATATTAATGCTAACTTTTAAATAACATGCAGAAAATTTAAACTTTTAATTAGACAATGATTTCTAAAGTAGAATACCAAAAGTCTGAATCTTAAAAGAAAAAAAAAATGGATAAATTGCCTTTCATCTAAATTAAATTCTTCTTTTCTTTGAAAGATACTATCAAATGAAACAGCAAGGCCACAGAATGGGAGAAAATATTTACATTACATGTATCTGACAAAGGATTTATATCCCGAATATATAAAGAACTCCAGCCAGGTCCAGTGGCTCATCCCAGCACTTTGGGAGGCCAAGGTGGGTGGATCATGAGGTCAGGAGTTCAAGACCAGTCTGGCCAATGCATTGAAACCCCATCTCTACTAAAAATACAAAAAATCAGCCAGACATGGTGACAGGCACCTGTAATCCTGGCCGCTTGGGATGCTGAGGCAGGAGAATCACTTGAACCCAGGAGGCAGAGATTGCACCACTGCACACCAGCCCAGGTGATAGTGTGAGACTCCATCTCAAAAAAAAAAAAAAAAACTCTTACAGCTCAATAAAAAAGACTGAGAATGCAACTAAAATGGGCAAAAATCTTGTATCTTCAAAAAGAAAATATGAGTGGCCAATATGTAAATGAAATATGCTTACTTAGATATCACCAGGCAAATCCAAACGTAAACCACAATGGGGTGCCACTATACACCCACCAAGATGAACGAAGAGGGTGTGGAGCAGCTGCAATTTTCTTGTGTTGTGGGTGAGATGCAAAAGCCTCCAAGTACCTTGGAATATTTTGGCAGTTCCTTATAAAACTAAACATACACTCACCACATGATTTAGCCATTTTACTCCCAGGTATTTGTCCAAGAGAAATGAAACCACATGTCCATATAAAGACCTGTATATGAATCTTTATTCATAATCCCTAAAATTAGAAAAGCCCATCAACAGGTGAATGGAATACTACTTGGCAATATAAAGGAACTAACGATGGATCTGCAACACCATGAATAGATCTCAGAAACATTACACCCAGTGAAAGATGCCAGGCATGCAACAACATGTCATCATTCTACTTATATGGAATGCCTAGAACAGGCAAAAATGAAAGTAACAAGTATAATGACAGAATGTATGTAGGTCAGAGCTTGTCTGGAACCTTCAGTGGCAGATGGGTCAAAGGGTTACAAGAGAACTTTGGGCACAATGAAAATGTACACTAGTTTATACATGTCGAGACTCAGCTAACTATACATGTAACATTTTATTCCACGTGCTATATACCTCAAGTTGCCTCAGTTATTTTTTTTTTTGAAGAACATCAAAATGTAGTGCCAGAAAACTTTGACACTGTTAAAAAAACAAGCTTTCTGTAAGAAAGAGGAGTGACTAAACAGAACAGTTTGGTAAAAGGCGTTTGGGTCAACCAAAATGCGCAGATCAGAATAAGGTAGCATGATCACCGGATGCCTCCCGGCTATCTGCTTCCCTTCCTTCTGTTTACCTTGAGAGACTCCAAATATTCTTCAGCCCATTTAAAACCACCTTTCTATGAACAAAATGGCATTCAACTCCTTTTTCTTCTGCAGTGAAAAATTACCCTATGTGGGACTTCTGGAGCCTTTTTCTCTTCCAGTCTAAATTGAGTGCAAGTAAGAACTGGATTAATAATTTTCTGCTGATCTGGTTAATACGTAATTACTACCTAAGCAAGAGAGCACAGGGATGTGGGTGCTGGTGTTCAGTGTTTATCCACCCCTACCAGGCGGCCGCCTGTGTTGGAGGGAGCTGAGCAAGGAGGAAGGGTGGCGGGCCGCATGTCTGTCCTTTGTCTCAGGTGTGGGTGCAAGCTGGGCAGCAGCTGTGATGAGCAGTAGTGTGTAGGTGTGTAAGGGCCTTATAACCCATGCATCCTGATCACACCTGTGCAGTCTTTCTCCTTGATTTTGCCTTTAGAAAAAGACTGCATTTTAGGTGACACTTTTTTTTTTTTTTTTTTTTGACAGATTTTTGCTCTTGTTGCTTAGGCTGGAGTGCAATGGTGTGATTTTGGCTCACCACAACCTCTGCTTCCTGGGTTCAAGCGATTCTCCTGTCTCAGTCTCCAGAGTAGCTGGGATTACAGGCATGTGCCATCACGCCCAGCTAATTTTTTTGTATTTTTAGTAGAGACAGGGTTTTTCCATGTTTGTCAGGCAGGTCTCAAATTCCCAAGCTCCAGTGGTCTACCCTCATCGGCCTCCCAAAGTGCTGGGATTACAGGTGTGAGCCACCACGCCCGGCCTTTAGGTGACACCTCTAATGACTTGCTTATTAGTTCACAACTCAGCCTAGGATCCCCAGAAAACATATTCTGAGGTGACATTTAGGTGATGATATGTTACTGGGGTATTTGATTCCAGTGAAAACAGGAGCAAAGGAAAAGGGAATCGAGGCATGGAAAGACAGGGAGCAGATACAAGTGTTCATTAACAGGCGGGCCACCCACTACCAAGTATGAAGTAACTGATGGGTCCATCTCACAAGATCATCTTTGAGAGGCCAACAGTGACTGCATCTCAGGACATTTCTTAGGAGGCAATAAAGGGAGACTCTTTGGTTCACTGGATATCTGTCCATTAGCCAAAAGTCTGCCCCACAAATTTTTAACTTGCCTGAAATGTCATATTGCATATATGTGAGTACTGAGCAAATTCCGTGACATCTTAGACCTTGTGGATATTCCATGTGGGCTTGTTCCCATGTAAAGCTGCTCGGAGCTCTTGCAGAACTGGGTGCTGAGGCAGCAGCTGGGGTGATAAAGCCAAAAGCTCCACAGACAGGGTGAAGTCAAGAAGGTCTGACGTGATGCCCGGCTGGATGATAATGTTTGTAATGAGGTTTTCCAAGTCTTAGAACATATAACCTGGTAGTGAGGGGGATAATTCTTGCTGTGTTGTTGGTTTTATTCAAACAACTTCATTTCATTGTTGACTTTTTATAGCCACGATCCCCAGCAGGGCATTTCTCCAAAAGAGCTGCATGCAAATAGAAATAAGCTGAACCACGAACGTGTGTGTGATACAACAGATGTAATTTTCCAGATAATTCCATTGTGCATTAACAGGACATTGAATGCAAAGCAGTGGTGAATAGACTTCCAGAAAATAATTAGGGAGCTATATTTATCTCTGAACCTTTTAGGTAGTGTGGTCACATTTTCTGTTCCAAAAATAAAGTAGCTGATTTTTAGAAAAGACAGCGATATTTAAAATTAATGCACAGAAAGATACCAACGTGAGATTTAGGATCTAGATGTGGATATTTACTAAGATAAAGTCTCAATGACATTAAAGAAAAGCTTAACCTTCATAGAAAAAAATGAGTCAATACAGGGAAGTAGTTATCTATTATTAACCATTCATTAAGTCCTGGAATAACGTGAAGAAGTCTACAGAACACAAAAATGAGCTTAGTGTGTAGGTTTTGTTAGTTGGTTACAAGAAGGATTGTTTAACCATCTTCCTCAATATTAGAAGTTCCAGGCACAGAGAAACTTTATTGGGGATCATTCATTAAAGAAACTTATACGACCCCTGGCCGTGGGTGAGCGGCCCCTTAGTTGTGCGGTGGTGGTCCAGAGGGCAGGTGCACCCGGTGTGAGGTGGTACACCAGGGTCCTCGTGCCAGTGCGCCAGTGTCTCCTAATGACGGCCAAGGTATAGAGGCCTGTCACTGGGAAGCAGGACTCCGGCGTTATTTTAAGGACCACGGACAGCTCCGGGCGGCCCCAGAAAAGGCAGGTGTTTTACCATCTGTGGGATGACAATCCAGTCTCTAAGTCCGACTGGGATTCCCGTTTGCAGATAATAAAACACACATATGCAGTCCTTTCTTAAGCATCCATTACATTTGTATCTATGTGAGCAGAAAGGGCTCAGTGCTCCCAAGAAATGTTCAGGAGCGAGGGTGAGAGGTGCAGTTCAAGGAGCAGCTTTTTTTAAAAAGGTCCAATTTTACAAATGAAGAATCGGGCCGTGCCAGGGGCTGGAGGACGGGTCTGGCGGGAAAGCCGGGGGGTGGAGGCAGGGGCGGGGATCCCCGCGTCGCCGTGTGATGCTCGGAGGCTGCGGGGAGGGCGCATCCCGGCAGGTTAGGCCGGAGGAGCAGCGCCATGTGCTCCGGGCTGCTGGCGCTGCTGCTGCCCATCTGGCTGTCCTGGACCCTGGGGCCCCGAGGCTCCGAGCCCCGCAGGTGAGGCGGGCGGGCCCTCCCCGCGCTCTGAGGCCCCGTCCGGAGGCGGTACTCTCTGTCCGCGGGCACAGGCGCAGGCGGCACCCGGGGGCTCTCGGGCTGCGCCGCGGCGGGCGGTGGTCGAGCGCGAGGCCGACGTCGGGGCCCGGGGGAGGCGGACAGCGTTTCCGTCTCCGCCGGTGTCCGTGCCGCAGCTGCCGACGGTATCCACGCTCGCCCGGCCGCGGGGAGCCCCGAGGAGCCGGCTCCGCGGCCGACCCACCGCCCCGCCCGGCTCCGCGCAGCCGCGGCTCCGCTCGCCTCGTCCAGCCCGGGCCGCCCCCACGCTCCGTGGTCCCCAAGCTCCGATTGTGTGCGGCGGCCGCCGAAGCTGGAGGGAGCGCCCAGGGCCCCGGCCTCGGGCCGCCGCGAGCGAGGGGGAGGGCAGGGTGCACGGCGCAGAGGCTCCGCCTCCGGCTCCGGCCTCCTCCCCCGCGCTCCCAGCGCCCGCGCGCGCTCCTCCCTCCTCCCTCCTCCCGCTCCTCCCCCTCCTCCCCTCCCCCTCCACCCTCCTCCGCTCCGGGCCAGCGCGGCGGCGGCGGCGGCGCGGCGGCAGCAGCAGGAGCAGCCCCGGCTGCGGGTCGCGACGGCGGCGGGGCGCCCCCTCCCCCGTGCCGGGGCGCGGCGGAGGGATGTGGGGCCTTGCGGGAGGGAGGCTTTTCGGCATCTTCTCGGCCCCGGTGCTGGTGGCGGTGGTGTGCTGCGCGCAGAGGTAGGGGCGCGGGAGGGCCGGCGGGCGCGGGAGGGCGCGGGGTGGTAGGAGCGGGGGTGGTCACGCCGCCCCTGACCCTGTTCTTGCGCCCCCCACCCTCCTGCAGCGTGAACGACCCCGGGAACATGTCCTTCGTGAAGGAGACGGTGGACAAGCTGCTGAAAGGCTACGACATCCGCCTGAGACCTGACTTCGGGGGTAAGTGGGCTGCGCGCGGCCGCTGCGGGAAGCGCGACCCACGGCGGTGGCGGCGGCCTGGGTGGGGGAGGCGGGGGCCACAGCGCGGGGCCGCGGCGGGTGGGGGCGGGGTGGGCGGGGTGGGGGCGGGGGCCCCTCTCACGCGCCCCTCCCGCGAGAGCCCCCCATGCTCGGAGCCGCCCGCGCCCCGCGCCGGTGCTAGGCTGACGCCGTGTCGCGCTTCCCGCAGGTCCCCCGGTCTGCGTGGGGATGAACATCGACATCGCCAGCATCGACATGGTTTCCGAAGTCAACATGGTGAGTGCCCTCCCCGGGCGGTCCCCGAGCCCCCGGCCCGCGGTCTGAGATCACGGGTGTCCAACGGGGCTGGGCCGGAGGCCTCTTCGTCCGGGCCGCGCTTCCCCGGCCCGCAGAGGGAGCCACGCTCCCGGGCACCGGCCCTTCGCTTGCCCGGCGCCCTGCACCTGCCCTGGGCGCGCGGGGCCTCGCCGGAGCCCGAGCCGCGGAGGGTGCACCCTGCCTGCGGAGGGGTCCCGGCCGGCCTCGCGCGCCCCCCGCCGCCGCCCGTGCACTCCCAGCCCTTCCAGGGTCCGCCCCCGGTCCCGAGGCTTCCGAGCCGCGTCTCGCCTCCGTAGCAACAGGCGCCGGGAGCCGGGAGGTGAGTGTGGGGGCGGCTCCTGTGTTCTAGGTAAGAGCACTTCGGGCTTCCTTTGTTGTGCTTTGGAAGGAGACACCGGCTGCTGGAAAGGGAGCGAACGCGGGGGTCTGCGCGCTCTGGGGGTGTCTGCGGAGTTTCCGGGCGGCCTGCTGGGCTGGGAGACCCGGGCCGGCCCCGCCGGTCTCTGTCCGAGGTGCTGACGGGGCTCCGAGAGCAGGAGGCCGAGCCTAGGAGGGCCTCGGAGGAGCCGCTCTGCCCGGAGAGGCGCGGGCTGCTGACCCCTGGGGTCACTCGGGTCTTTGGTGCGTGCAGACTCGGTTCGATCCTCTGAACTGCGGAAAGCGGAGGTCGGTACCCCCAGGTGCGGAGCGGGCTTTTGCCAGGAACGCTTTAGGAGGTCAGGGACTCAGAAGGATGACTCTCTCATTTGTTAATTCGGCTGGAGTGCCGTGGAATTTGAGAACTAGTTTAGTTTTCTGCTGAGAGGCACTCTAGAAGGAGCATTGGTAAACAATATTATTTTGGAATAAATCGTTTGGCAACTTTTTGTCGGATATGCAACATTGAGAATGCAGTGAGATACCGTTTCAGATCCACTCGGTGGCTTCTCATCTCTCGTGTACGCCGGAATCACGTGGGCAAACTTGCTTTAAATGCATGCTCGCTAGTTTCTCTAAGGGATGCTAATCAAGCTTGGCTGGAGTCTTGGGGTCTCTGCATTTAAAACTACTTCTGCAAATATTTTGAAGCAGATATTTTGTGGACAACATTTTGAGAAACTTTGCAGTAAGTCACAGAGATACGAACATTTACAAATAAAATGAAACTATTTTTTAAAATAGATATTAGTGAGATAATTTTAAAATGCCTACCACAAAGGATTTTGTAAGAAGAAACTTTTGGCCACACCAAGCTAGTCTCGTTAATTTTTCACTCTTAATCTAAAGCTTTTAAATTTACAATATATATTTTAAGATGTACCTGTTTTCAAAGTATATCACTTAGGACATTTGTAAGTCAAATATTACAACAGTTAAAAGTGTTAGCAAGAAACCCAGAAGGGATGTAACTACATAAATTACCTTACAGTAAAAATTAACATTATGTATATTTTACTTTTTTGTAATACTATAAAAATAGTTTTACTCAAAATGTTTGTTTTATGGTTTTGAGGAAACAGGTTAATACATTTAAGATCCACACTCTGTAATCTGCGATTTTCTAAATTGGGGATTTCACATTCTCTAGAGAAGACAGTTAAGGACAGAAGTTAATTGACTATTTAGTGGATTACGATGTAAGAGGATGGCAAGCAGGAGAGAAAACGTATGGATTTGACCCTTTGAGAACGCTGTACGATGGTGAGGTGATTCCAGGAGGGAGGAGAGTGCGTTGTTGCACAGCATCACATATTTGTTGGAGTCGTTTTTAAAACTTGGTTTCCAGTTGTTCTGGCATCATGCTGATAGTTGGTACGTTTAAAAACTTCATCAATATTTGCCTAATTCGTAGTCTGTGAATTGAAGTGTCTTGATTTTCTCTGAACCCAGTAACAGAAAGACGAATTGACGATACAGGCCGTTGTATTCATCAGTCTTTAAGTGTATATTACATAGCCAATAGCTATGTATAGCATACCATCACATACTTGTATGCGTTTTTTGCATTCTTATGATAGTAATTTTTCTTGCTCTGTAAACACAGACTAATTATAAACAAATATTGAAGATGAGTAGGATTGGAGACCGAAGGCTATTGGGCAGATGTGAATGTCAGCCATTTAAAATATGTTCCTCTCACAAGCAGATTGGTCACATCATGTTCTAGAAAACCCTGATTTTCCTTAAAATATTTGTGTATGGTAATAGCTATGATATTTCACCTGTTACTAAAGGAACCTCAAATGGAGTAATGGTTAAATATCGTTTAGGGACTCATGTTTTAGAGTTAATGAACAGAAAATATAGGAGCATAGGATTAGAGCTCCTACTCAGTCACGTTGTTCGAAAACAGTGAAATCTATTTATGAGTTTTATTAATCACCTTACTGGTCACACAAAACTCAGTGTAGTAAGTTATGAAACTGAAGAAGTGGTCTCACTTTAAGCGTGTTGTAAACCGTTAGAGTAGATATGACAACAGGTGATTAATAAAGCTCATGAATAGATTTTACTGTTTTCCAACAACGTGACTGAGTAACAGCTTTAATCCTATGCTCCTGTATTTTCTGTTCATTCCCTCCAAAATATAGCAACAGGTAGGATGTGGCACGTTCCATCAGAGAAACAAATGATAGAGGCAGGCAGAAGAGGGAGGGAGGAGGAGGGATGGGAGCTGGCTAGGAAGAGGGAGGTATTTGACGTGGAAAGCTTCATGAAAGAAATTATATTTAAATTGTGTGAGGGGTAGGAATAGAATTCTGACTGGTGTGCTTGGAGGAGGATATTCTGGGTTAGGGAAGAAAATGGCAGAGTTATGAATGGATAGATGAACAGGATGAGATTTAGAAGGGGAGATTCGAGAGAAGAAGTTGGAAAAGCAGGACAGACCCCTGTGCACCTAGGACCTTTTGCAGGAGGCCAAGGACTTCAGGTAATAATTTCAGGAAATAAGGAACCTGTAAATGGTAAAGGTTTTAAAGCAGGTAATTGACATGATTTGAGATGTGGCATAAGATGAATATTTTGGCCAAAATGTTAATTGAGTTAAAGGACTTAGGATGGTGAGGTAGAAAGAATGAGGGATAAATGACCTTTGAAGATTCTTTCTTGAAATTTTCCCCTCAGGTTTTGATCAGCGTATTTTTGAAAACCTGTATTTAGTGAAATAAATACAACTTCACCAATGTTTGAAAGAAGTCTCAATGTTGAGACTGTGTATCTCAACACAGGGTGGGACGTGTGTGCATTTACTCTTGAGTTTTTTGAGGGTGATTGCAGAGAATAGCAACAGACACTACAAGAGTGATGCTGTTGTTGCTTTTTGCTTTAAACAGTCATCGACTCCAGTTCTTATCTCCTGGTAGCCTGTGTAGACCGCGCCTCCACGAAACGTCTCTGACCTCAAATAAACACATTCTCAGACCTCGTCATTCATTTTGGTATTTTGCGGAAACAATCTGGGAAGGAGATGTGAATGTTTGAATATTTAGCATTGGTTTTGCCTTAGCTTGCTTCATGGATAGTGGAGTGCTACATTCTATTGTTTTCTAAATCTTTTCCTACACTCTTTTAAATTGCCTGTCCTGACACTTGACAACAAACATTTTGTTTTATGTTACTTCCCTCTTGTTTATCTTAGCCCATTTTAAAATTTTAGATAATCTTTAAAAATAACACATGGCTACATACTTATTGAGATTTAGTCCATGCATTTCTTTAGGTGAGAGGGCATGTGTCCAAGAACACTGTTTGCTGAAAATCACTGTGTGCTGCACACTTTGGTGCTTACCAGTGGTTCTAGGGAATGATAAATGTGTCGAGTAGGTAGATGAAGAGATCAACAAGTGGAAAAGGTATTGCAGGTATAGGAAACATGAAATATTGAAAAATAAAAAAATGAGGAATTTTTAAAATTTAAAAACATTTATTGTTTTTAAGTCAGTTTTAAAACATGTATTAAAATGAGCCATTGTTTGATCTGTTAATTTGGAGAGGTTACATGTACTTACTTTTTACCTTACTAAGTATCTGGTATTAGGGACATAAAACTAGATTCAGACTCCAGTGATAATAGTGATAATTTCTGTGATTTAATTTGAACTTTGTTATTACTTCATGTTTAATCTATTAAAATTAACTCCACCCTAATGAAAGCGTAACTACAATACTTTTTTTTCATTTCATGCATATAAATAATAAATTATTGTCCTTTTTTAAAAAAAAATTAGAGTTCCTTTTGGGCAACATATAAATGTGTATTTTTAGTTATCATGAGACATATTCATCCATTATGTTAGCTGTTTTGTGTTCATTCCTCACTTGTTGCATTTTCTTCTCATAAAATCATTTTTTTAATGTCCAGGTGTAAAATAAGTGTGGTGCAGATGAACGTAATTTTAGCACATTTCAAGAAGCAGCTTTGGAGCCGTATCACTACTAAATGGATGCAGTCTTAGCCACTTAAAAAATCACCCTAATCCACACAATTTGCGCTATTATTTTATATTTTTCTTTCTCCTTTTTATAAGAGGGGCAAAGAGGAGAGGACGATTCAGGCTAGAGTGAGCTAGGATTAGAGGTTTGGAAAATGCAGCTTTTAGACATCTTTTGACCACATTCATATCAGTCAGTCCTCCTTCCCCCCATTTCAGTGTCTAGAGGCTGCTTTGCCGTCAGTGAGTGCCGAATGAGCACACTGGGTGTCTGGTCCCTGGCTAGGTTCTCAGGCACAAGGAGCTGAACCCCAGGGGTCCAGGTAGTATGTTCAAGAAGAACCTTAAAGCATTGAGAGCTGTGGGTTCTGTTTTCAGTCCCTGGGAACCTCTAGCCTCAGGCAAGTCACTTAATCCTCAGGAATTCAGTCGGAGGTTTCCAGATGCCCACTGTGTGCAGAAACAGTTGATACCAAAGTGATACCATAAGGGGCTGAGCTCTGCAGAGGAAACCTGAGTGAGGGCAACTGCCTCACATGTTAGCAGGCTGTCTTTCACCAATTGCTTCTGGAGAGGCCAGGGCCATATTCAGAGTTTGCATATGAATTGCTATTAGCAGTTTAAAGGTAGGAAATGCGCTAATGCTCTTATTATAAAGCATGCTGGGGGATGACTCGGCAGAAAGGAAGACTGTTTTCCTGACCCAGTTGGGGTTGGAAAACTGCTTACATGGAAGGCACTTCAGGGGTAAGGCCCAGGGTGTGTGTCTGTGCTTGGTTCCAGGCTGCTGCCTTTTGGACGCGAGACTGTTTGTTGAGCACATTACTTTTCACTGACGGTATGTTTCATGCATAAGTTATGATCATACATCAATGCTGGAGCACTGATAAGAAAGCACATAATGAACTTCAGAGATGGATGACAATAATACCTTATCTAATATGCTCTTTAGGAAGATAGGCCTGTGCTTAATATTAGAAGTTATGGTATAGAGGGCAAAAAGAGAGTGCTTTTTGCCTTCCCCCCCAGGGAGGTTGTAAAGCTTATGTTACACCTCTTAAAAATGGATCTTACATGCGTCTTCCTGTTGTGGACGGCCTCTTGCTTGAGCCTGCGCTGGGCCTTGGGACTTTGTGGCATGTTGTATTTAGTTTGAAGCGATGGGGCAAATTTGCTTATTTACCTGTAGTTAAAGAATTACATCTGGTAGGTAACTGAGTTGCAGTTGACAAATTATGACTGATGTCTGTGTTTGACTCCAACATTTGGTTTCTCCAAAGATAAAATATGCTGCTTTATTTCCTTAGATAATGGTAAATAAAATGAGGCCAAAAACATGGCTGTTGCTTCTTGGGCTAATTGCCAAATGAAGGTATCTTGTAGATTTGGTTCCCGTTTAAATGAAGAACGGAGTAGATGTTAATGAGGAGGGGAGTGTTCTTTTAATGAAACACATGCAGGAGCGAAAGAAATGCTCAGTAGCAGGTGTACAGTTCTAGGGTGTCACGTCTCTTGGAAAGAAAGGCTCAAGTTTGGGACTGCAGACTTCTTCATTTTCACAAGGAAAATCATCTGAATTCAGAATCTGATTTTTCAGAATCTAGTATGAGTGACAGCTCTTCTTTTCTTATATGCATAACCAAACGTTTCTTTCTCATAGGGGTCTGTGTCTTATGCCTGCTGGTCATTGCATTTTGATGACTGGCAAACATTTGGAATAAATAAATGAAGCCTATCAAACCTTTGAAATCTTTTGTCATTCATGTTGAGGTGTGACCTAGGGAGTTGGTGACTAACAGTTTTACACCATTCTTCGGTTTATAAAATGCTTCGGGTATTATGTCATATTCGATTTTCAAACTTGGTCATCAGCTGGTGAAGTAGGTAATAGAGGCGTTAACCTCATCTCCATTTTTTTAGGTGAGAAAAGAGGCTCATAAAGAGCCCCAATGTTCTCACTCTTACTCCATGGCAAAGCTGGGAGTGGGTTCTGTTTCTTTGGTCTTTCTACTTATCATGCCACGGGGCAACAAAACATGCTCCATTAGGGACTCATGGGGCTTTATCTTCTTCAGTGACCTTCACTGCTGTCTAAATTGGGCATTTTCCCATTCTGCATGTCCACGAAAACTTATTCTTTCCTGCAACATGTATTATAGTGTTAAATGTGCTTTGGGTATGTTTGTTTGCTTAGTCTCTGTCCTCCATCTCTTTCTGTTAGGTCGTGCACTCCATGAGGCAGGGCTGTATGAGCTGTTCTTTGCATAGGATCCAACATTTGATAGGTACCTTTTCAGTATTTGTTGAAAGGAATATGTGAATAATAAACAAATGAATAAATATGTAAGTGCATGAAGGAAGTGATATGTAAATTTCCAATGAAATACATTTATATCTCAGAATTTGGGCTCAAGATAGAGAAGAATCTTACAGGCTAAATGTATGTATACAGTGTTTACTTTAGAGGACTTAATTTTATCATGGTTTGTGTGATTGCACCCAACATAATACCACCAGCAAAAGATCACAAAATCTGTAGAGTATTCTGTAGCTGGTACTCCTTTCACTGGGGAACTTTTATGTTGATTTCAAAGCAGAAAGTAGAGGACAGGATTGCAGTATTCTCTCAAAATGTAGCCTTTGTAAGTGCCGGTGAGGATAGTCTAAGCACCAATCACTGGTGCCTTTGTACACCCAAAGCTTTGTTTCTACTTATAAAGTAGATGCGGGTGAAGCGTTCCTATGCATAGGGGAGTTTTGATGTTCTTTTTGTATAGGGATTATTTGGCCTTTGTCTTCTCCCGCTGACCACTCAGCAGTGCAGTAGAGCAGAGCTGGTTTTCGTCTGTTTGCTACTTTTCCAGTGCAACTTACTTCTGAGCCATTAAGAGGATTCTCTAGCTGCAAAATTTTGAAGATGAGGACTAAGATAGGTCTCATCCCTTAGCGATTTGCTCAGTGCCATTCAGTCAAGATAGTGAGTGAGTCTCTTGATTTCTGTAGCTTGAAATGTAGTTTGCCCCGTATTCCTTTGTGGTCAGGAGACCATATCCAGAACCAGAGGCCATGTGTGAGCATTAGCTAATGTATCTCTTTTTGCATTTTTCCACTGAACTTAAGAATCACACAGAAGCATTTACTACAGACGTCCGAAACTTTGGCATGTGAGTAAAGTTTGGCATGAAGAGGAAAGGATTTCAGTGTTCTCTCAAAATTTAGCCTATGTAAGTGCTGGTTAGTGAGGTACTAACATTTCAGTTGAATAAGAATGAGGTTAAGATGTGAGAGCTTCACAGTTCTCTATGTGCCTTAATTTACGTTTAAAAGAGGTTATGAATTCTATTGATGGCATCATCATCATATTTTACCCCCCCCTTTTTTTTTTACAATAAAAGAATTCCTTTTATGTAACTGCTAAATTCATATGCTGTGATTCATGATAGCATATATGTGTGTGTGTGTGTGTATTTGAGACTGAGTCTTGCTCTTGTTGCCCAGGCTGGAGTGCAATGGCGTAATCTTGGCTCACTGCAACCACCGCCTTCTGCATTCAGGCGATTCTGCTGCCGCAACCTCCCCAGTAGCTGGGATTACAGGCACCCGCCACCACGCCAGGCTAATTTCTGTATTTTAGTAGAGGCGGGGTTTTACCATGTTGGCCAGGCTGAACTCAAACTCCTGACCTCAGGTGATCCACCCACCTCAGCCTCCCAAAGTGCGGGATTACAGACACAAGCCACTGTGCCCAGCCCGTTCGTTTTATTTTATTTTGTATTAACTTTAAAGATGACAGAATTCTGCTGGTTTAAAATGATATAACCCTGATTGTGTTTGATACATGTGTATAAAATGTTTGTCAGTTCAGGATCACATCATTGTTCTTTTACATTGTAATTTTTTGAATAAGACTTTACAATGATTAATTTTAATAAGTAGAGGGAACAGGTTTTCTGGGTCACCCATTATTCCATGCTGTGTGTGTGTGTGTATCTATGTGGACCAAAAATGGTTGTGAAAGAACAAAAACAATTTGGATAATTTATTGTAATATTATTAATTTTTGCCAACTATGCTATCTATGTCAGAGGTAAGTCCATATATCAGGTCAAAAGTATACTAGAATGGTCACAGAGCACAGTTCTTGCTGTGTGGGATATGCTTGGTAAATATTGGTTAAGTGAATTTTTGGGGTCAGTGGCCCTTGTAGTAAAGCTGTATCCTTAAACTGTTGTATTGCAGAGATTCTGTTTTTGGGGTGTTTGTTTAGCCCATAAAATTAACTGTAGCTTTAAACATTGAAGATCCCTATGAACTTGTGACAGAAAAAAAATCTGAATTATGGAAAACAGTGCCATCCCTATGGCCCAGACCAGTAGTTCCAAAGCTATGGACCAAGAACCCTTGGGAGGTATTGGAGTTACTGCCAGGTGCCCTCCAAGCATAATTGTCACCATTGGGGTATGCTGAAGCTGCAGAGGCCACCATCAGGGCAGGGATACCTGCCTGAAGACCTGGGTAGATTGTGCCATGTTCTTTATTGATGCTGTTAAAAATTCTGCAGTTTCAATCATAAAATAAAGATAAAGTTTGAAGCAATACTAAATATACTAAATAAAACATGTTTCTCCAGGCTTAAGATTTTACTTGATCATCATAAACTGTTTGGAATGTTAATTGTCTCGGTAATTTCCTCCATACTTCAGGGTATTTTGCCTTTGGAGAACATAGGGGGGTTAGCTTTCAAGCTCGCCCTATGCAGTGGAAAGGGTGAGTTGCAAGAACGGTTAGATCCCGAGGAAGGGTTTGTGTAAACTCTGGCAGGCCGCTCAGACTCTCTAGTGCTCAGCCTCATCATCTTTCCGATGAGGGTGCTGGAATGGATGTTCTTTGAGTTGCCTCGAAGCTCTGATTTCCGTGTTTCTTGGAGTCCCTGAGCTGTTTGAAACATAAGGGGACCTTCTATTTGCTTTACACAGACCGCTGCTTCTTGTCATTCGATAGCACTTGTGGTTTAATTGGTTGTCCACGTGGTGGCCAGTGGCCCTGAGCCAGTCTTCTCTGGCAGCTTGCAACCCTGTTGTCAAAGCATGGTGGGTGTGGAACCTGGGAACTGTTTCTTTAGCTTCCCTTTGCTGTATGCTGTGAGCCTAGCCTCGATGCTTTGTACGTAAACAGCTGGGATTTAACATCTGAATCCATGCTCATTTTCAGGTCTCGCACCTAGTTTCATTAGGTTTTTTGGTCTGAATTTAGAATTACTAGTTTGTGAATAAAACCTTCAGTGAGCTATTAAAATATTTCCCTTGTATCCAAAGCATAATATTTTCATTATTACCTAAAAAGAACTATCCAGTAGAGAAATATCTTAGTTTTTGCTGTTGGGTACCAAATTGTCCATATTCAGGTTTTTAGAACATTTTACGTGCATTTAATTCATGCACCATCTTTGAATCTTTGGTGGCATTTCAGTAACATAATTTTAACATTCTTTGAGTTCTTAAGCCAGACCAAAAGGAAGAGGACAGGGGTGTGGTCAGTGTCCTCTGCAGTGCTGCACTCGGCCAGGGTGGGGTGAGGAGCCAGCATTTTATGAAGATAATTTTAAGCTAAGAGCTCAGTTATAGCATCTCTACACAAAATAACATTTTGCCATATTCTACTTTTTTCATGAGTCCTACCCTTATTAATAAAAACATTTATATACATAAAGTCTGAGCAAGGAAACCGCTGCAGGTGTAGAGATGAAGGCTTCGGTCTGACTGTGCCAGACGTGTGCAGAGATACCAGGAAAATTACTTACTTGTATTCTGTCATAAGAAAAAGGATGGATATGCAAATTATTAAGTTTTAGGAAACTACCCAATCAGGATTAGGATGATATAGATCCAAATGTGGAATGTGTCCCAAACTTGGAAGTAGTCGGTAAACCCCACAACAAATTTCCAAGTGTTTAACTTAGGTTTTTCTGCTATAGATGAAATCCTACTGGTAAGGGATTTAGGGTTTAGGTAGGAGAAATGCTAATGTAAAGAGAGTAAATAAGTGATTCGCTCTAATTCACCACCTTGAGATAATATGTCTACAGTGGTGGTGCCACATATGTTACTTAAGATTTTCTTTTTCGCTTTTAGAAATATGGGTGCTTCTTGCAAAGTTCACATGCTAAAAGGAAATGCACTTTGTTCTAAGTGTAACCAAATTAGCACACCTGGGGTAGAATCACCTCTGAGAATTGGTGGGTGGGTATAGATCGTGGGCATTGGTTGGTTTCTTGAGATTAAAAAGAAAAAGTCAATTAAAGGGGCAGATTGTCCCGCACTGGTTCTCAGCTGCCTGCCTGAATGACATTTATCTCCCCTTAGGAGATGAGCAGTGCTGGCTTTACCTGCTGGTTTCCCTCTCCAAGTCTGGATACCTCATGAGTCTGTTTGGCTCAGTATTTTTTCTTCTTTTATCGTATCTCTCAGTTTCTAAAACAATTAAGGAAAATTCCCTTCTCCCACGTCCTTCAGAGGAAAGCAGATGGAATTTGTTGAACAAAGGCTGACAGGAAAGCAAGCCTCTATTAATTGACACCTAATTTCCCGATATGCCAACCTTTGCCCAAGACTGTATTTGATTATGCAATAATGTGCAAACAGAAAAATCAGAACCTGCTCATGCTGCCGTTTTAACAGGAACTGTCAGTTCAGCCAGAGGAGGAGGGACTCACACATCAAACTTACACAATACTAAACCATTTTCTGTGTATTATCACAAAAGCATGAGTGTTTCTAGATTGCACCTCTATAGAGATTTTTTTCTGTGTGGCTACTTGCATTATAAAGGCAACTGTAAACACAACAATCAGAACAAAAACCCTGAAATGTAAAACAAAACATGTTAGAATTCCATTATACTGATAGTGGAGCCTGTTGAGATGGTAGAGAATTGTAAGGGACTGGTTTTGTGAATATGTATGGCAGAATGCTAGTTTTGATGCTTCGCAGTGAAGTGCTGTTAACTAATTTATACTTATTCCAACAGGTTAGTGCAAAGTAAGCTATATATAGAGAGATTTTTAAAATTCTAGGCTTATCAAAGCACCTTGCATTTTGTAGGTTAATAGTCAGAACTAGCTGGAAGGAGGCAAAACAGTGAACTTTTCCTTTTTTAATTTTCAAAATATGTCATATCACTGAATAATAATCTGTTGTATTCTCTTCTATGACTTGACTTTTTAGTTCAGTTGCTCTGTGTTGACTAGTGAATTCTTGTGCTGTCTTCTTCCTTCCAAATACTTTAGCTATAAGAGACAGCTTAAATCTGTGATAACCACTCTTTTAACTAAATAAAATGTCCAGCCACGTAAATCCAAATGATGATAGTTTGTGGTTTTCCACCTTTTTTGTGCCCCTGTTCAAGTTTGGCAAGTTTGACCTTTAATGCTGGTAAGTCCTCAGGCCACATTAAAGTTATGAAGAGAATGTTTGATTTGAGCCCAGGAGTGAGTGAGCAGTTGAATGTGCGGGCAAGGAATGTGTGCAGAAGGAATAATAGGGCTCCTGGGACACCGTTGGCTTTGGACGCAGGGCGGGCGTGAAGAGAGGGATGAGTTGCTGGGCACTTGGCCTGGGGAGCTGACACTCAGCCCACAGCAGACTAGAAGCCATGGAGAGACCCCGGGGAACCATGCTGGGAGATGGATAGCAAAAACTGGTGTAATTGGTATAAGAAACAGGAGTTTTGTTTCTTTAAATACTTGGGACACTGGGGTATCTTGCTGTGTTTCGTCAGAAGGTAGCAGTCGATACTGTGCCCAAAATTAACTTCTGTTTAGTTAAGCTCTAGTATGTTTATCCCTGGTAAAAGTGAAACCGCTGGGGGGTTTTGAGTACCTGAAATGCAGCCCATCACCCTTCTGGCGGCAGCCACGTTGGGCGTGTAGTTTCTAAGAGGGTTACAACCTGTAAGGAGCTGGTGCAGAAGAATCTCCGGGTGTTTTCAGAGCCGCAAACTTATGGGACGCTTAGATACCCGCTCTGTTCAGATGTGATGGGAGGGAGGAAAGCTGAAGGGAGAGTGGTTAACTGAAAAGAAGTGAGGCCGACATTCTCCTGCACTTAGCGGTGAGCTCTATAACTGATCTGTACACCCATGGGTTTTTATACATAGCATGCATGTGACTTTATACATAACACATATGTGAGATTACATTTTTATATTTAACATTGCGTCAGGTGCAGGAACTTTTTACCTGGGAGGAGTGTTTGGTACTTAAAAAAAAAAAAAAAACATGTTTGGAGACAGGGTCTTTTCAGTTGCCCAGGCTGGAGTGCAGTGCTGTGATCTTGGCTCACTGCAACCTCTGCCTCATTGGCTCAAGTGAACTTCCTACTTCAGGCTCCTAATAGCTGGGACTACAGGTGCGTACCACCACACCTGGCTAATTTTTGTTTCATTTTTTTCTTTTTTAATAGAGAGGGGGTTTCACGATGTTTCCTGGGCTGGTCTTGAACTCCTGGGCTCAAGTGATCTGCTTGCCTCAATTTCCCAAAGTGCTGGGATTATAGGTGTGAGCCACTGCGCTCGCCTTGTTCTGTCGATATAAATTGTGAAATGAATGCACATGTGGAGTTGGCAAGATCATTATTTAGGAACTTTGGTACTCATTTCATTCTTACTACTACAAAATAGTATCTGTTATTTTCCAAAATTAAAAAAAATCCTCATGAAGAAAATTTTATAATATGTGAATACATTTGGATGTATTTCTTTTAGTTTTTCATGCACATTTAATATGTATGCACTATTATTTACACGCTGCATATACAAGTTACAATCATATTTCTCTATGTAACTTTATATTTTAGATATGCTTGTGCTATCAAATATGTTTTACATTTATTTTAGGGCTGTATACTATTCCCTTGCCTAGCTGAATAATATGTTTTACTTAGTAGTTTTCTATTGTTGAACATTTAGATTACTTGCTCTGATTTGCTTTAACTAAATAATGTTTTGATGAACATCCTTGTGCATAAATTACTGTATGTTGAACTATGAATTATTTCTTTGAGGTATATTTCATTAAATAAGATTACTTAGTCAAATGGTATGAATTTTTTTTAAGGTTTTTGATTCATGTAACCAAGTAGCTTTCAAGAAAAGATCTTTCACTTCAGGCTTTTATTGAATTGTCCAAGAATGTTCTCTATCTGTACTTCTAGAATCAATTTCTATTAGTAAATGGGAAGATTATAGCCCACAAAGCATTAGAATGCAAAGCAAAATTGAGTTAAACCCCCAGATATTCTTAATATTGCCATTGTTTCAACATGATCTCATATAATGGTAAAAAATAACACATAATTTGGTTTTATGTTAAAATTGACTTTAGTAATATATTTGATATTCTGATAGGTGAGCAATAGAACACACACGTTCAGGTCATCATTGTGGATGAATTTAGACGAATTCTAATTTCCACAATAAATCTTACACGAGAAAATAAAAAATTTCTCAAAAGTCAAGCCTAAGAAGTTGGGAAAAACATTGTAAGGGGCTCTAACCATTTCTATCTGAAGGTCCATATGATCAGATTCTACAAAGGGATTTTAATCTCCATTTAATCCTGAGCTGAGCCTCAACCCCCCCCCCCCCGGGTGTTTGGGTGCATGGCACAGCAGTGAAATAAAGTTTGGGGAAACTGAGGCCTCAGGCCTGGCCCTGGGAGGAGCCTATCATCACTGCCCACTCCTCAGGGGCAAGGGGTGCTTCTCCATGTCGTTCATTGCGTTGACCTTTGTCGGAGTGCAGTGAGCGTGTCCCAAGTGAGGACTGGTTCACTGGAGGTGTTTAGTGAACGTGAGTTTACTTTGCCTACATGAGTAACATTTTCGGGGACTGTTTTCCATATGGTTAGTGAGAAAAAAAGTCAGACCTCATTTAATATGATTCAAAGTTTGATCTACTGAAGCAGAGAAAAAAGTGTTCAGTGGCTATTAACATGTAATTGGGCAGGGCATTTGGACTACTTTGGATTTTTCCACATTGACTGTGAAATGAATCAGTGACTCTTTTTCCTCCCTACCCTAATTCTTACTCCTTCCAGCATACCCAGAAAAGCAGCACCTTGGTGAAATCTGCTCAGGAGGAACTTCACGTTTCTCCAAGTTTCTCAACTACTGATCGCGCTCTTTTCTTGTTTGACGTCGTCAGGCGTTTGACCAAAGGTGCTCTTCTGCTTTGGAGAAGGCTCGCGTTGCTGGTCGCCTTCTCTCCCTCTCTCCCGTTCTTACTGTTCTTTCTGCGCAGTCAGAAATTTTAGTTCAACTCGTCCTTCATTGCCTGATTCTGCTTCCCATGGTAGGCAGCAAAGAAATCTGTTTCAAGGTTCTCTAGCCCCTTTAAATCATGGGTTTATGTTGCTTTTTTTGCAGCCTTCAAAAAGATATTGGGGAAAAGGTTCAAAGCAAGCCCACCCACTAGGAAAAAATGCTCTCTGATTACAAAATGTCTCCTAGTAAATACATTTATTATTTAATCTGCATTGTCTTTAGCACCAGAACATATGTCCTCAAGGCCTTCATCCTAATGTCTTTACTGGTAGTTGTGGAACTCAACTTTTGTTTCCGTCAGAAGACTGAGAGGATTGGCTTACCTGTAGCCTGCCCTTACCCCAGACCAGTGTATTTCTCAGCAGAGATGCTGCCCCCGACGGGATTCACCTCTCTATGAATGCGCTATATTTGGCTGTCCTATACCCACATTTACTACAGGTGCCTTTCCAAAATGATAGCTTCTTCTCCATTAGGTTCTTTCCCTTTAATCTTCATAAGGCAAACAGAAGGTATCTGTATTGGAACAACACTGGCCAATTCCTTTGCTTGGCTGCACTGCCCCAACAGTTGAATTCTTTTTTTCTTTTTTTTGAGACAGAGTCTCGCTCTGTCACCCAGGCTGGAGTGCAGTGGCATGATCTTGGCTCACAGCAACCTAGCCAACTGGGTTCAGGCGATTCTCTTGCCTCAGCCTCCCGAGTAGCTGGGACTACAGGTGCCTGCCACCACACTTCGCTAATTTTTTGTATTTTTAGTAGAGGCGGGTTCATTGTGTTAGCCAGAATAGTCCTGATCTCCTGACCTTGTGATCTGTCCACCTCGGCCTCCCAAAGTGCTGGGATTACAGGCACGCACCACCATGTCCAGCTAATTTTTTGTATTTTTAGTAGAGATGGGTTCATTGTGTTAGCCAGAATAGTCTTGATCTCCTCGTGATCTGTCCACCTCGGCCTCCCAAAGTGCTGGGATTACAGGCGTGAGCCACCATGCCCAGTCTTCAGTTGAATTCTTTTTTACAACCACCTCCACCATGGATTTCTGGACAGCTTCTGGGACCAAAGTCAACGTATATCCTTGCCCACATCCTGGTTATTGGCCAGGCCTCCTGAATTGTGCTTCACTTATCAGTCAGTCCCAAAGATCATTTTCATCTCTTTCTTCTTTCTCCAGTATCTAAGTATTCACCCACTTGCCCAGTAATTTTGGTAACGTAGTGAAGATGGCTCAGTTTTTCCCAGAGCCTCAGTGTGGAGCTGCAGCCGTCTCTGACTTGTCTTGCATCTGTGAATCTCCTGTGGTCTGTTTCCTCTTATGCAGTATTAGTAGTTGGTTCTTTCTGCCACTTCCAGGGTGGGCAGCCCTAACGGCTCCAGAGTGCCCGCTTGATGTGTGAGGTGAAAGGGGAACTGGAGCCAGTGTCTGAGTGACAATAAGGACCAGCTCCCCCATCTGGGGACAGTGCCTGTGGGCTGTGGCAGTGGACATTTGGGCAGCCCTCCATGCCTGGAGTGGCTCAGAAGTCAGCAAAGAGTAGAGCAGGAAGTTCTGAGGCTCTCAGGAGGTATCAGAGCTTGCACCATTTGGTCAGTACAAGAAGCAAGATCTAGCTTTTTGAGAAAATGCTAGAACAATAGAAGAACAGTAGACACTTTAAGCATGTGTACTGGTAGTGATGTTTGATTAAGGAGATGACCAGAGGCAGAAGAAGACTCCAAAGAAAGCACTGCCCAGAGAAAGAGTGCATCTGGGCAGACAGAGCCAGGTGCTGGTCCTGGCGTGCCGTGTCCGTCTGAAGGAGGGGGATGCTCTGGAGAGCTACTGTGCTGCACATGATTGTAGTTAATAATAACGGACTTGCGAAAATTGCGTAGACAGGGGATTTTAAATATTCACAAAAAATGATAAGGATGTGAGGTGATGGGTACGTTCACTTGCTTGATGGAATCATTCCACAGCATGTCCACACATCAAGGTCTGATGTGCTACATCATAAATATGTACAGTTTTTAATTCATAAATTAAGAATACAAATGAAAAACACTTACTAAAGAGAGCAAGTGATCAGCGATGTAGAAGTAATTCTGAAATTTTGAGAGTCTGCAGGAAGTCTGTCCATGTCTGCTAATTGATAACCACCCTTCCCTTAGGTACTATAATTACATGGAGAACCAGAAAGAAAAGACAGAAGGAAGGTGTTTGTTTGGAGGCTGTTGGTGTGCTAGTTAAATAACTCCAGGTTGTTGACTTTTTAACATTTTTTAATGCATGCTTTTTCATGTAGAACAATTTATTTCTTTGGGGGGGCAGGAATGCCACCTCAGATAAATCTATATTTTTCATTTATTAGCCTATGTTTCCTCCTTGCCAAGCACCCATTGAAAGCCATGTTACATAGTTTGAAAATCAGGGTTGCATATATGGTTTCTGGTTTACTAGTGTGGTGCAAGAACATGCCTTTTATTCCTAAAAATAAAAATCTGAAATTAGCTAGGAAAGGAGCAAATTTGGCAATATGAAATTAGAGAAATGAAGGCATGATTTATGCTTGGACCGAAATTTATTTGCTGGAATGATGAATTAACAGCAACACAAGGGACTGCCCTATGAGGGTCCCCCAACATAAGGAACCCCTCATTACCAAAAGTAGTAATGGGTTATGTGAATGATTTTTTAAGGGCGCTTTGGAAATAATAGGATATGATGAAAATTAACGTCAAATTCTGAATCATGAGGAGGCAGTGGAGGTGGTTACTTTCAGATCCTTTAGCTCATGACCTTCTGTGTCTAGAGAGCCCCTTTTTAACAGAAGGAAATGTGATCACTGCCCTGTTATTACTGTTGGGCTGCGTTCCAGGAGTGGAAATTATAATGTTTGGAACAATACAGCTTTCCCTCTGCAGTTGTTCTGGACACATTCCTGAGCATCTCTGCTTTGAATTTCCACAATAAAATTGTTGCCAGTTGATGTTTAAAAAGGTTGTTGTTTTAAATATTTGATTAACATGAATTGTAAAATGTGCTTTGTTAAAGAAAGGAATCCTGTGAATTCTAGATAGCCTTATCATCAAACACCGTTTTTCCCCCAAGTTGATTAAAATGGAAAATACAAAATAGATTTTGAAGAACTTTTGTAAAAATGCGTTACGTATGTTTCAGCATTAGCAATTCTTCAATTTTTTGTTATCTGGAAAGATTATAAAAATCTAGAGATTTCACTATTCCTAAATGTCAGTTATATTTTATAATACATAATTTTAGAGGAAAAAAAAGGGCCAAATATTGCCTTGTTATTTTAGGAACTTAAGAATAAACACATCTGATTATGTCATAATGAAATCCAAAAATAAATAAGTTTGGCAAAATGTCTGTAATTCATGATATTTCTGAGTTTCATTAAGTAAGTAGCAAAAAAATGTACTTTTGTTATTTATTCAATCTAACAGCCTTACCTGGACCCCTTCACTTCCTAGCTGCATCACAGGCTTTTGCAGGCTTTGTATCTCTGGCAGTTTTCTACCATTTATGAGTTGAGCATTTTATGAAATTCCATTTTTTTCAATTTAATAATAAAACCATTTTACTCTAAAGCAGCTTCTTGCATTAACTTTTCTCTTCAAAACCAGCTTGAATGTAATGTAAACACACATTTTAGTTAATCTTAATTCACTTGTCTCTGTGTATTCTGCCTGATTCTTATTGTTTAACTGAGCATGCTTTGAAGATAGGTTCCATGCCTGCTGGTCCCTTTGCTTGGCACACAGCAAAGAAAATTTTTAAAGCATAATGTATACTTTGCTAACAAAAATGGACATTTCCATTATATCATACAGTTTCTCAGTTTGAGTAGGGAATGCCTTATCTCCTGAGCAGTTCATCTAGAAAGCATTGGAAGGGCAGTATCTTGATAGTGAATGGGGTCTAAGCCTTCCTATTCCACTACTGCTAATTGAGGTCTTGGGTTGAATGGATAGTTAACACCCACAGTTTATTGAAAACCTCATTTTAGTAAGTAGTTTCAACTTCTTCCCTCACTGAGCCTCTCCTAGAGTTGCTAATCAGTAGCAACAGGGACTGATTGGAATTCCAGCTCCTTTAATTTCCCAGCTTCTTTCTGTTGGAAGCAGGGGCACAATCTAAAGGCATGAAGACAGAGGGGAAGAAGAGATAGAAGAAAGAATAGAAACAGTTAAAATTTTTCTAAACAGATTTTGAATTCTGGTCAAGATGGAATAGTGTCATTCCTCCCAGGTCCTTCCTCCTGAACACAAAGGCTCTGGCCATAACACAACAGATGAGCACAGGAAGAATCTGAAGGTTGAAAGAGAAAGGCAGCCTGTCTGAGAACCTCAGGACTTGAGGAGTGACGCCGCGTTGAGTGCCTTAGGTTTTCTTTTTGCCTTTCACGTATCCCAGACCCTGCTCTGGGAAGTCTGCCATGCGACGCTGCTGACAAGCAGACACAGCAAACAAAAACAAACACCTCAAAAGAAAGCCCCCGCCAAAGGACTAGGAGAAAGGCAGCCTAAGAGCACCTAAACCTTTTTGATAATGCCTACCCTACTCCAGCCAAACACCAGCCAAAAGCTGGATGCACTTCCTCCTCATGGTTTCAGCAGTCAAGCTGGGAGCTAATCTTTCACCCACCGCTCAGTAGAAACAGGAGGATGTGCTCCCAAGATACAGAAGAACCAAACCACACCATCAGTCAACAGGATTTGATTGACATTTATAGAACTCTTTACCCAACAAAAGCAGAATAAATATTATTTTCATCTGCCCAAAGAGCATTTCCCAAGATAAGCCACACCCCGAGTCTTAAACAAACCCCAGTACGTTTAAAATCTTGGTGTTATACAGTTCGTGTATTCTAAGCATAATGAAATCAAACTAGAAATCAGTGACAGGAAGATAACACTACGTCACTAATCACTTGGAAATTAAACAGTAAACGTTTAAGTCCTCCATAAGTCAAAGAGAAAATCTCAAAGAAAACATGATACATAGTATTGAATGAAAATGAAAATGCAGCATGTCAAAATTAGGACTTGACAGCTAAACCAGTGCTGAGGGGGAAGCTGTAACACTGAAAGCTTAAATTAAAAAAAAGAAAACAACTCTCAAATTTAAGTCCTCAAAAACTATACAAGAAAGATCAAAATAAACCCAAACCAAGCAGATGATGTTCTCTCTCTTTTTTTTTTTTGAGACTGCGTCTCGCTCTGTTGCCCAGGGTGGGTGGAGTGCAGTGATGCTATCTTGGCTCATTCAACCTCCACCATCTGGGTTGAAGTGATTCTCCTGCCTCAGCCTCCAAAGGAGCTGGGAATCCAGGTGCACACCACCACGCCCAGCCACATTTTGTATTTTTAGAGATGGGGTTTCACCATGTTGGCCAGGCTGGTCTCAAACTCCTGGCGTCAAGTAATCTGTCCACCTCAGCCTCCCAAAGTGTTGGGATTACAGGCGTGAGCCGCTGCTTCTGGCCCAAACCAAGCAAATGTAAGAATGTTATAAAGATAAGAGCAGAAATAAATGAAATTGAAAACAAAAAACAATAGAGAAAATTGATCAAATGTAAATTTTTATCTTGCCCTCCAAAATCAATCTGATAAACCTTGGACAAAAATAAAAAGAGAAAGACATCATGTCAGGTATGAAACAGAAGCTACCACTGCACACCACATGTACGCTCAAAAGAAAGTAAGGGAATATCTTGAACAATTTTACACATACAGATTAAAAAGTTTAGAAAAAAATAGACCAATTCCTTAAAAACTGCAAGTTACTAAAATGTACCCAAAATGAAATAGAGAATCTGAATAGTCTATTAATGACTAAAGAAATTGAATTTGTAATTAGAAGTTCCCAAAAAGGAAATCTCTGGGCCCAGATAAATTTCACTGGAGAATTCTATGGTACATTTAAAGAAGAATTAATATTAGTGTATGCAGTCTCCTCTAGAAAATAGAGGAGGAGGGAACCGTTACCAACTAATTTTATGAAACCAGTATTACACTGATACCAGAAGGAAAGACAGCGTACTAAAGGAAATCAGGGAACAAATATCTCAAGAACAATGGCACAAAAATTCTGAACAAAATGTTGGCAAATGAAAGTCAGCAATATTTCAAAAGGAATTATTCAAAACCCAAGTCTGGATCAAGAGTTGAAAATCAACCAGTATATCCACAATATTGATATGCTAAAGAAGAAAAATTGTAGACAAAAAAAAGGCATTTGAAAAATACAGTACCCATTCATGATAAAAATTCTTAGCAAATTAAGAGTAGAGGAGAATTTCCTCAATTTATGAAGAGAATCTACAGAAGTCCTACAGCCATCTTTATAGTTAAGGGTGAATAACTGGATACTTTCTCCCTGATTGTGAACAAGGCAAGGATATCCACTTTCATCCCGCTTATTCTAGCTACTTTGGTAAAGTGCAGACAATAAATAGAAAGCATACAGATTGGGAAGGAAGAACTGTAACAGTCTCTGTCTGATTGGCATGGTTATCCACATTAAAAAACCGAAGGAATTTATATAAAACTGCTGGAACTGATAAGTGAATTAAACAAGATTACAGGATACAGGATCAACACAAAAATCAATCGCATCTATATACTAACAACAGACAGAGATTAAAATAAAGACATAACATTCAGAATCACTCCAAGAAAATGAAGTACGGAGGTATAAACTTAATAAAACATGTACAGAAACTGTATGCTGAAAATTACAAAATGCTGTTAAGAGAAATGAAGGAAGACCTAACCAAATGGAGAAACTTCTTGTTTTCGTGAATTGGAAGACTTACCATAGCAAAATGTCAGTTCTCCTCAAATCTATCTATAGCTTTTATGTAGTCCCTATCAGAGTCCCAGCAAGGATTCTTGTACACATAGACAAACATACTGTAAAATTTATATTGAGTCACATGTGTAAGAATAGCTAAAATCGTCTGCAAAAAGAAGAAAACACTGTGAGGGAACATTCTGCACCATGATTATGCTGGCTATATAACCACAGTAATCAATGGAATAGAATAGTCAATTCAGAAATAGACTCACACAAATATGCCCACCTGATTTTTAACAAAGGTTCCAAAGCAGTTCAGCACAGTGCCTTTATAACAAGGTGATGGGCAAATGATTTTGACCTAAAACCTCAGACTTATACAAAATTGACACAAAAAAAATGGACTTAAATGTAAAATGTAAAACTTCGGAAAAAAACATAAAACACATCTTTAGGACATATGGCCAGAAGAATTCTTAAATTTAACACCAAAAGCATGATTCATAAAAGGAAAAATTGGTAGGCTGGACCTCATCAAAATTAAAACATTTGTTCTGCAAAAGACTCTAAAGACTCTTTACACTTAGAAAAAATATCTCCAAACCATGCCTTTGACAAAGAACTTGGAGTATGTAAAGAATTCTCAAAATTCAGCAGTAACAAACAATCCAGTCAGAAAATGGGCAAAAGATAGACGCTGACATTTCAGAAAAGAATGTCGTGCAGATGGCTGATAAGCACACACAAAGATGTCCAACATCATCAGCCATTAGCAGAGTGCAAACAAGCCACAGTGGGATATTCCTAAACACCTATCAGAATGTCTATAAGAATAGAAAAAAAAAAAAAAAAAAAAAAGTGACACTGTTTAATGCTGGCTAGAACGTAGAGAAACTGCATCACTCCTGCATTGCTGGTGGAAATTAGAAAATCACAAGCCACTCTGGAAAATAAGTTGGCAGTTTCTCATACAATTAAATCTGCAGTAACCTCACAACCCAGCAATTGCACTCTGGCCAATAGTCACACAAAAATGTATAAACAAATGTTCACACCGTCCTTATTTTTAATAGCTAAAAGCTGGAAACAAACTGAATTTACTGCTGTGGGTGAATCATTAAACACACTATTGTGCATCCACCCCATGGAGTTCTATTCAGCAGTAAAAAGAAACTATTGATACATGCACCAACTTGGATGGAGCTCATGGAATTGTGCTTATTAAGAGTCAAGGTTACACACTGTATTTTATTAACATAATTATCATGAAATAATAAAATTACAGAGAAAAAGGACACATTAGTGGTTGCTGGTGATCAGAGATGGCAGAGGCCCATGGAGGAGGGGTGTGGGTAAAGAGGGTGGCACCAGGAGCCTTGTGATGTGAGAAAAAAACTGAGCCCACCCAGGAGATCGAGGCTGCAGGGAGTCTGTGCATGTGCTAAACATTGCCTAGACCTATTGCTGTTCCTACCCCCATATGGATACACACAAATAAGTGCATGGAATACTGGTGAAGCCTAATGAGGTAGTGGATTGTACCAATATCATGTTCCTGGTTTTGATATTGTACTATAGTTATACAAGATGTAAACACTGGGAAAACTGGGTATGGAACCCCCCAGTACTATTTTTTTTTACACCTTCTTATGAATTTATTTTTCTTTCAAAATTAAAAAAATGTTGAACATCTGAATACCTATTGATACAGTTTTACTATATGTTTCTGCCAAATCTCATGTTGAATGGTAATTCTCAGTGTTGAGGTGGGGCCTGGCGGGAGGTGTTTGGGTCGTGGGGACGGATTCCTGCATGGCTTGGTGCTGTCCTCAGGGCTGTTAATGAGTGAGTTCTTACCTGATCTGGTTGTTCCCATGAAGTGTGTGGTACCTCCCCCTGCCACTCTCTCTTCCTCCTGTTCTTCCGTGGGATGTGCTGCTCCCCAATGCCTTCTAGAAGCCAGCACCATGCTTCTTGCATAGACCAAAGAACTGTGAGCCAATTAAGCTTCCTTTCCTTATAAATTACCCAGTTTTAGGCATATCTTTATAGCCATGCAAGAATGGTTTCACACACACACACACACACACACACACACATACACATATAAATATATGTCAATAAATGAAATTTTTCTTGAGGATATAACTTGAAAATTGAAAATATGACTTTTTTATGTCATGAGTTCGATACTGATTATTCAAGTTTTATTTTTTTATTTTTATTTTTTGAGACAGAGCCTCACTCTGTCACCCAGGCTGGACTGAAGTGGGGTGACCTTGGCTCACTGCAGCCTCTGCTCCCCACAGCCCTGCCAGGTTCAAGCGATTTTCCTGCCTCAGCCACCCAAGCAGCTGGGATTACAGGCACCTACCACAGCACCCGGCTAATTTTTGTATTTTTAGTAGAGATGGGGTTTCAACATCTTGGCCAGGCTGGCCTTGAACTCCTGACCTCGTGATCCACCCACCTCGGCCTCCCAAACTGCTGGGATTATAGGCATGAGCAACCAGCCCCAGCTGATTATTCAAGTTTTAATGAAAGTTTCTGTTGTTGTTGATGAGTTAAGTTGAAAATGATTTTTGCTGTAGTTAATAACTCTTTATTTCAATGAGGAAGCATAGCTTACATTTTTAAAAATTACAAAACTGAAAGGCATGGGAGTTACAAAAGTAGTGATATGTTTATTCAGCCTACTTTTTTAAGTGAAATATCTGAGAATTTTCATGCTTGATTTTAATATCAAATGCAATTACTCAACCTCTGTGTCCTAGGCCATGCCGAATTGCATGGATTAGAGCACGTAGATTGTGCTGTTTTTATATGCCTCACTCAGAAAACCTCGCCCTGTGTAAAATTCCTTCTCTTTAGTTTGTATTAAGCTTGGTTGCTGTTTCAGTGGGAGACACAGTGTTGGTCACACAAGGAGGGAAATTAAGTACATAAGACTTTCTTCTTTCCCCATCTGTAAATGCATTCTCCTTCCTACTTCATGGGGAGAATTGAGAGAGAAATTTGTTTTAAAGAAATCCGAAACGAATTTCTTAGAGATGAGTGCTCAACGCATATAAATTGCTGTTGATATTTGTAGGCGTGTGCATTAATCTCTGGTGAACAATCTAATCACAACTTGGAGTCAGTTGCTTGGGAGGAATGCAAGCGATGCCAGTTTCATAAAGAAGGGTATGAGCAGATGGGAAGACAGTCGCTGCAATGACAGAAGATGGCCTTTTCCTATTAAGGCTGTCGGATTACATTTCACTCAGCAACAAAACATACAGAAAAACTAATGATGTTCACCTTCCCCATAATGTTGCATTTTCTTCACTCTGGCGTAGACTGTCCATTGATCTAATGAAACCTTTATGTGAACACTTAGTTATACTCTGACATCATTCTGTCTTGAAAAATATTTACAATCATAGATACCAACAGCCAAATGCCTACAATTTATGGCAAGTAAAAGATTATATGGTTAAATAATAGCAGCCATCTGTCTCAGTGGAAAACTCAAAGAGGCTGAGTAAATAGCTCCAAGCCATGTAGCTTGCATGGAACCAGGATTCAACTCCTTTCTCCTGCAGAGCTGAGTGGGTGGGTTAGGGGCTGAGGGAGGAGCAGAGATGGGAGGCCGAAGAAGAGAGTATTGTCCATTTCATGTCTGCCGTTTTCATGAAGAAAATAAGCTCTAGTGCCTAATGATAAGGCGAGGAGGCTTGTTGTATAGATGCTGATCATTCCCAAATTAATATGTAAGATAAAATTCCAATTGGTATTATAACTTTTGGCAGGAACTTGATAAATTGATAAAGTTCAAGTGAACAGAATACATGGGTGAGAATAACAAAGTTTGGGAGAAAAAGATTAATTGTGGGATTTTGCTTAAACATTTAAAAAGCAATTAGAAATGAGGGCAGGTCAGTTGCAGCAGGATGATAATGTGAATCAATGGAAGAGAAAAGACAGTTTTACGTAGCAGACACATGCGTACATGGGAATTTAGACAGGTAACAAAGATAGTGCTTCAAGTCTTGGCAAAGGGATAATCTACTTAAGGTTTTGGGTGAAAACATTACACACACTTTTCTTTCTTTCTTTTTAAAGACAGAGTCTCCCTCTGTCGCCCAGGCTAGAGGGTCCCTATCTTGGCTCACTGCAACTTCTGTCTCCCGGGTTCAAGCGATTCTCCTGCCTCAGCCTCCTGAGTAGCTGGGATTACAGGCATGCACTGCCACACCTGACTAATTTTGTATGTTTAGTAGAGACAGGGTTTCTCCATGTTGGTCAGGCTGGTCTTGAACTCCCTACCTCAGGTGATCAGTTCGCCTCATCCTCCCAAAGGGCTGGTATTATAGGCGTGAGCTACCACGCCCCAACCAGTCACAGTTTTCTATCTCATGCCGTCTATAAAATATCTGATGGAGCAAAGGCTTGCACATTTTAAAAGGGCTTGGGACAAAATATAGATGAATATTTGGACCACAACTTGAATCTGAGTTTTAATACTAGAATAGGAGAGGCCGTTTTGTTTGTTTGTTTGTTTGTTTTTGCAGTACATCAAGACCAGAAACTAAGGAAGAACAGAGTTGAAACCAAAAACTGGGTAGAGAATGAATTGGACGATATCCATGCCAAAGGGTTAAAATCCAATGTAGTTAAAGGACTCCCAGGCTTCAAAGACATCAGCCAGTCCTGGGAAGGACCCGAAAGGCAAACTCTAGGAGAAACGTGGATAGTGGTAATGGGGAGGCAGTGAGTTATTGGTGATATGCTTAGAGAGATGTAAGGATCAGTCACTTTTCACCCAGCATGACTAAAGGTATGGGAAAATGTGCTTCTGAAAAATGTCATGTAGAAGTGCATAAGGAGCCAGCGTAAAAAAACCTGCATACTTTTAATTCAGAAATTGCATTGCAAGAATTTTCCACTGGAAATATTTACACAATTGTTACAAAGATTCTAATTGCATCCTTTAGAATTGCAAATACTCATAGTAGGAAAGGCTGGTTAAATTAGCATAAATACTTTCAGACAATTGGGTAAAACTCTCCAAAGAGTGAGGAGGGCCAAGGCAGGAGCGTCTCTTGAGACCAGGAGTTTGAGACCAGCCAGGGCAACATAGCAAGACCCCATCTGTACAAAAAACTAAAAAGATTAGCAGACATGGTGGTGCATGCCTGTAGGCTCACCTACTCGGGAGGATGAGGCAGGAAGATCACTTGAGCCCAGGAGTTCGAGACTGCAGTGAGCTAGGATCTTGCCAGGGCACTCCAACCTGGGTGATAGAGTGACACCCTAAAAACCAGACACACAAAAATGAAGCGTACACACCCACATGATGCTGCAGTCATAAATACTTGCAAAACCAGCATGCATAATATGGACATTAATTTAGAAAAAAATGTATGTAAACTGGAAATGGCCAAGAAGGATTATGTGTTTAACTCTTGTAGGGGGTGTCAGGGAGATGAAGTTATAGGTGATTTATATGTGTGTGTATATAAGTCTTTTTTAATGCAGGTAGAGATACTGGACAGCAGACTGTGATGGGTCTCACGTGTCGGTATTTGGTAATGTCACTGTGCCCAGTAGAAAGGCTACCATATTTATTTTCCTTTTTCCTTCTCTGTGAAGAATATGTAGAAATCACTGAAAGCAACTATTTTTCGTATGATGGGGAACTCAGTTCATGCAAGACTTCTGTATTTTCCATTCTGACTCTAAGCTTGGTGCTTCAAGGAATGAAAGATTGCAAAAAGGAAGTAACACGAGATAAAGTCCATATATGACTTTTTTTTGCTATGTGCCAAGTACTTGTATGAAGTACTGGTGTACACACACACACACACACACACACACACACAGAGTCCTCCCTCGTCCAACCTGCCATTCTATAGGTGAGGAAACGGAGGCATCCTGTGAGTTCTCCTGGCCCATCTGATTTGGACTCAGAGTCTGCTCCTTAACTTGGCTGTGTGCTGCTCCCACCATCTCTCCCCCAAGTGCTTCCAGGAGTACTTGTGTGTGTTGGGAACCTGGGAAAGCTGTCTTCGGCATATTGTGCACAGCAGCAGATGCTGAGAGTGAAAGCGTGCATTCTTAGTACTCTGCTGGAACAAGCAGGAGTGGCTGAGGCTATCCTGGACAATGTGGGACGGTGAAAACTGGCCGTCACATTAGATGTGGCTCCTGTTGACCAGCCGCGTGAACACGCTTCACTGCGCAGATGAGGAAAAGTCCTGTGAGGCCTCCAAGGAAGGCGAGCAAAGCCCCAGTGTGGAGAGAGGGAGGCTTCCTGGGGTGTCCACGGGGCACAGGGAGGTTGTCCTGGTCCCTTGCGTGCTGCAGAGAAGGAGGGGAAGACAGACCCAGTGAGGGGACCTGGCACTTTTGGGCCGACATAGATGTCAGATGCAGGTGCTCCTTCAGCCGTTTTCCCTGCTAGGAACACAACCCAGTCCCCAGGTCCCCACTGCAGCGTCCTTGTCATCTGCTTGGCGGCGTCCTTTGATCCTTGAAGAGCCAGCCTGTCTTCCCCTCATAGTAAACCCCTCTCCCATGCAGCCAGGGTGAACTGATCTCGACTTCTACCCTGTCGGGCCCCTGAGCCCTGCATTGACGTCAGCTGCACTTTGCAGTATACCCGGAGTGTTGCCTCATTGGACTGTGTCCCTGTGGGCTTCCCATTTCCGCAGAATAGAGACCCTGTCTGCTCGCTGAGCCTGGGACCCAGCACACGTGAGGATGGCGATGGTGGGGGATCTCGAGTCATTTGGTCAGCCCTGGGAAGCTTCTGATTGTTGATTCAGCAGCAGAGTGATGGTACCGAGACTGGCTTGGAGGAAGATTGTTGACAAGTTGATTAAAAGCAAGTGAGTCGTGGAGACAGAGACAAATGAGCAGCCCGTGCAGGTGTCGGGACAGGAGGTGGTGAGGTCTCTGTTGAGAGGCTGCTCCAGGAAATCTCTTGTGTGCAACCCCTTTCATTTTCTGAAGACAAGAAGGGATTTTATCTCAACCCCGTTATCCCATGTTCTATTTTACAAATTCTTTTCCTTACATAAAGGAAAGATAAACGATGGATATTGCAATTAAGAAAAGTGATGGATATTCCAGTTATCCTGATTTGGTCTGTACACATTATGTGAACATATCAAAATATCACATAGAGCCTCCAAATTTGCACATCTGTTATGTATCAATAAAAATCGTTTTCTAATAAATTTTCAAACTTTGTTTTTCCAGATTTATAGTCTGGGCACAGCACGTATTTGTTATTTAGAAATACCTGGTCAACAAGAAAAGGAACGCTCATCCTGCCTGCCATCGGCCCCTCCTTGCATCCTATTAACGCATTAATTCACTGAGCAAATATTTACTGAACACCTGCTGATCCCTTCATAGATTTCTATTTCCCAGCAACCATATCGGACCAGCCATATGCTGTAAACAAGTCGTTTTTGTCAATAAGGATAAAGCTGTCTGGATCTTTAAGAGAGTTAACTGTTTCTTCTGCTCGCCGCTTCTGACACCGGCAGACACGAGAATAAGGTGCAGAGTGGTGTCTACTTGGCCAAGCGTGGCTGCTGTTTGAGAGCAAGCTGGCATGGGTTCTGCAGACACTGACCTTACTGAGTGTGGTGTAGGGCAGCCAAGTGGGGCAGACAGGGCCGGGCTGCATGGGGCTGGACAGAGCTGCCCCGCCTGCCTCCCAGCAGCAGCTGTGCTAGGACTCCATGAGCATCATCACCAGGCAGTGATAAGCTGGGCCCCCTGGGGCCATGGCGTCCCTTCTCTAAGCCCACATTTGAGCTCCTAACTTTGCAATTTATCTGTCAGGGTTGTTGTTAGAATTAAATTAGACATGTTGTTAGGAAAGAAACTGCACGTGCTGAATCCATCGTAGGCCTTTCTTCCTCTTTTTTCTGTTTACCTCATCAAATGTGAAAAACTCACTTTCTCTTCCTCTGTCCTGTCATCATTTCTGTTTTATTAATATATATGGCTGATTTTTCAAGGGTAAATGCATCTCACCCTCAGGCTATGATAGCTCAGGGAGCTGGGAACTGTGCACAGCGAGTGAGCCCTGGTCCTCCTGGAAAGTGAGATGTAGCTTCCCTCCTGATTGCAGCAAAGTTCCAAGTTGCCTGGGAGGGAATTCCAAGGTAGGATGGGAGATGGTGACAGCAGGTGCAGTTACAGAGGGAAGGTAAGTACAAGGGCGCTGTGAGAGTCAGTCCTTGCGGCTTGCAGTCTCAGTGTGTGAGAGCATTCACCACAAGCTTAGCCTTCCCTGCCACTATTTTGTACTGTTTAGTGAGGCCCCTTTAAATAGTTTCAGCCAAAAAAGGAATTATAATTCTCATAGAAGACGAGGGGACAGGGGCAAAGTTTCTCTCAGGAACAGCTGGTAGAAAGAAAGCTGTCCTTCTGTCAATAAGCCCAAGACTTGAAAAAGTTGATATCCTTCGCCTAGTAATTCCTCAGCAATCAACCACCCAGAAACACTCAGGAACTTGGACAAAGACTTGTGCCTTATTGTAGTTGTCGTAGCAAGAAAAGAGAGACGATAGGATTTATACAGCAATAAAAATTAGTGTCTTCAGAACTGTTTCCTCATGGGAGAATGTTTATGTAACATTAAGTAAAAAAGTATGATATGAAAGTGTAGGAACAGAAGGATCCCCTAGTGTGTGTATATGTGTGTAAACTGGGCTGGGCAGTGGTGCCCTGTGCACATCCCAAGGTCACACACACACACAGCAGTAAATTAAAATATTGACTTTCTACCTGGATAGATTACAGGAAGTTCTTTTGGCTTATTTGGGGCACTTCTGTATTCTTTTTCAAATGTTCTGTCTTCTACAGTCTGTTTCCCCGTCCCTGTCCTAAAGACATTCAGTGAGCACACACGGGCAGCAGGGGCCAGAGGACTGACCAGGAGAGTCTTTCCCGTTGCCCTCCACAGTCATCTTCAGTTTCAGTTTTTATCTTGGTGAAGATACTTTCATTTAAAGTCAGAGAGACAAAACGTGCCTGCTTTCAGGTCACTTTAGTGGTTGACTGTGCAGCCCCCTTGTTTTCCATGCCAAGTCTTGTTTGGCACAGCGAGTTCTTCTTTCCCTGAGCTCTCGAGCCTTCGCTGCGTTTGAGGTCCCAGCCCTTTGAAGCATGCACCAGCATCAGACAGGGACTGCTTTTCCAGTCAGATGTCTTACTAACAAATCACGGAGGGGCGAGCTGCAGTGGCCTCAGCTGTGTTCTCTGGAGCAGACCTCGAGAGTTTCTCTCGTCGCCAGGGAATGAGACAGCGCTTTAGATGGGGGCAGCGTCCCTGGAGGCCTGGTGGTGCCACAGGAGGCCAAGAGGGAAAATCAAGGAGGTTAAACCCAAAGGGACAAGGCTGTGCTTTGCCAGCTGCCCTCCTCATTGGAAAATGCGTTCTTGGCAGACCTAACTGGGAAATGCCGGCGACTTTGTGCATCTGGGGATGCTCCCATCTACCCAGCAACTTCGGGCCTCCTTCACCCTCTCCCTGTGCAGGCCTGCTGCCATTGAGTTACGGATTTGTTCAGGCAGTGCTCTTTGGGGACTTGCTACCTTCTCATCATCCTCACAAGAACCCCCACTGTGTTATGTGGAAATGGGACAGATTCTAGTGAATTCCTTTCTTAGGTCACAAAACCGCCCTCTGCTCCAGATCCACAGCCCTGCAGAGCCCCACTCCATGAAAGCTGGATTGCCAGCCTGCCTTGCAGGAGCTGGCCCTCCTCCCTGCTGCCCAGGCTCCCGTGCTGAGGGGCGGCCCACAGAGTGACGGTGCAATATGCTTTCCTCAAACTCTGGATGGAAGTTGCCTGATGCAAACATTTAGCTAACAGTTTCAGAAGGAGTAGTCCTCAAGACAGCAATTTCTGTCATGTTTTATCATTTCCTTCCCTGTAAACTGTTAACCATTTACCCTCAGGTTAAAATAAAGCATAAGTTATGCCTTATAATTTTATCATGTTATTGAACAGTGTATTTCTTGTCTGCTTTATACTAATGGGAAAAAAAAACTTTATGAAATTCTGCCAGTGGTACTGCCTTATGTAAGTGGCTTTTTTAAAAAAATAATTTATTATTTATTTTTATTGAGGTAAAATACATGCAATTTACCATATTGACCATTTTAAAGACAGTTTAGTTGCATTAAATGCGTTTGCACTTTTGCGCGGTCATTACCACTACCCTTCTCCATAATGCTTTTCAGCTCGAAACACTGAAACTGTGCATGTTAAATAACAGCTCTGCAAACCGTTCCCCCCAAGTCCCTGGGAGCCATCATGCTACTCTCTGTCTCTGTGATTTCTACCTAC
This sequence comes from Cebus imitator, assembly GCF_001604975.1. Lineage (NCBI taxonomy): Eukaryota > Metazoa > Chordata > Mammalia > Primates > Cebidae > Cebus > Cebus imitator. Next base: position 502,912 of record NW_016107707.1, on the reverse strand, counting down.
CTAGGATCTCATATAAATGGAATTATATAGAATATGTGTTCTTGTAACTATCTTTTTTTTTGTTTTGAGACAAGGTCTTACTCTGTGGCCCAGGATGGAGTGCAGTGGTGCAGTCATAGCTCACTGCAGCCTCCACCTCCTGGGCACAAGTGATCCTCCTGCCTCAGCCTCCCGAGTAGATGGGACCACAGTCATGTGTCACCACCCTCCACTAATTTGTTATTTTTATTTTTTTGTGGTAACGGCATCTCCCTATATTGCCCAGGCTGGTCTCAAACTTTTGGGCTTGAGTGATCCTCTTGCCTTGACCTCCGAAAATGCTGGGGTTACAGACGTGAGCCACCGTGCCTGGCATGACTGACTTCTTTCACTTTGAATAATGTCCTCAAGGTTTATCTACGTTATAGCTTGTGTCATACTTTTCTTCTGTTTTAAGGCTGAACAATATTCCCTTTTCAGATAAACCACACTTTGTTTATCCATTCATTTGTGGATGGATGCCTGGGTTACTTCTACATTTTAGCTATTGTAAATAATGCTGCTATGAACATGGTGTACAAATACCTTTTGGCAACCTTGCTTTCAATTCCTTTGAGTGGGATTCCCAGAAGTGGAGTTGCTGGAATTCTATCCGGAAGTGGAATTGCTACCTCATGTGACAATTCTATTTTTAATTTTTTGATAAAGGCCACACCGTTTTCCATAGTGGCTGTACCATTTTACATTCTCACCAGCAGTGCATAAGCATTCCAGTTTCTTCACATCCTGATCAACACCTGTTACTTTCTTTCTTTGTTAGCAGCCCTTCTATCAGGTGTGAAGTTGTCTTCCATTGTGGTTTTGATTTGTAGTCCCTAGTGATGAATGATGTTGAGCACCCTTTCATGCACTGATTGGCCATTTGTGTATTTTCTTTGGAAGTATGCTTGTTTATGTCCTTTGTTCATTTTTGAAATGGGTTGTTTGTTTTTTCTTATTGAGTCTTAGGCATTTTCTATATATTCTGGATATCAATCCTTTATCAGATATGACTTGCAAACATTTTCTCTCATTTTGTGGGTTGTCTTGTTGCTCTATTGCTAGGGTTTGGTTTGGTTTTGAGACAGGTTCTTGCTCTGTCACACAGGCTGGTGTGCAGTGACACAGTCACAGCTCACAGCAGCCTCAACCTTCCAGGCTCAAGCCATTCTCCCGAGCAGCTGGGACCACAGGTACACACCACGACTCCCAGGTAATGTTTGGTAGCGATGGGCTTTGCTATGTTGCCCAGGCTGGTTTTGAACTCTTGACTTCAAGCAATCCTCCTCCCTTGGCTTCCCAAAGTGTTGGGATTATTGGTATGAGCCACTACACCAGGACTTTTTTTTTTTTAGACAAGGTCTCACTCTGTTGTCCAGGCTGGAGTGCAGTGGTGTTACCATAGTTCATTTTATCCGAGGCTCAAGAGGTCCTCCCACCCCAGCCTCCCAAAGTCCTGGGATTACAGGCAGGAGCCACCTCGCCCAGCCAAATAGTGTTTTTTTTGATGTGCAATGTTTTAAAATTTTGATTAAATTCAGTTTGTCTGTTTTTTTCTTTTGTTGCCTGTGCCTTTGATGTCATATCCAGGAAGTCACTGCGAAATACAGTGTTGTGAAGATTTTGCCCTGTGTTTTCTTCCAAGAGTTTATAGTTTTAGGTCTTACATTTGGGTTTTTTACCTATTTTGAGTTAATTTTTGTATAATTAGGTAAAGGTCCACTTCCATTCTTTTGCATGTGGTTATCTGGTTTATCCAGTACCATTCATTCAAGACTGCCCTTTCTCTATTGAGCAGTTTTGACTCCCTTGTCAAAAGTCATTTGCTCATATATGCCGGCATTTATTTCTGGGGCCTCTATTCTATTCCATTGGTCTGTGTGTCTGTGTTTATATCGATACCATATTGTTTTGATTACTGTTGCTTTCCAGTAAGTTTTGGATTCAAGAAGTTTGAATGCTTCAGCTTTGTTCTTTTTCAAGATTGTTTTGGCTATTAGGGGTTCGAGGTTCCATATGAATTTTATGATGGCCTTTTTTATTTTGCATAAAACATCATTGGGATTTAGAATTGTATTTAATCTGTAGATCACTTTGTAGTATTGACATCTTAACAGTGTTAAGTCTTCAAATTCATGGAATTTGTTCTTATTTATTTATGTCTTCATAGTCTTCCAGCAGTTTCATAGTTTTTATTGTACATGTCTTTCCCCTCCTTGGTTGATGCCAAAGTATTATTCTTTTTGATTGTATCATAAATAACATTATTTTTGTAACTTCTTTTCAGGTTGTTCATTGTTGCAATGTAGAAATGCGGGTAATTTTTGTGTGTTGACTTTGTATCCTGCTAGTTTGGTTAATTTTTATCTATTCTAACAATTTGTGTGTGTGTGTGTGCGTGTGTGTGTGTGCGCGCGCGCATGTAGTCTTTAGTGTTTCCTACATATAAGATCGTATCATCCATGAAAGGAGAGAATTTTACTTCTTTTGTTCCAATTTGAATGTCCTTTATTTCTTTTTCTTACGTAATTGCTGTGGCTAGAACTTCCTGTACTATGTTGAACAGAAGTGGAGAAAGCGTGCCTTCTTGTCTTTTTCCTTGTCTTAGAAGAAAAATTCAGATTTTCAACATAGGGCTTGATGTTCACTGGGAGTTTTTTATATATGGCCTTTTTAAAATCAGAGACAGGGTCTTACTCTGTCACTCAGGCTGGAGTACAGTGGTGCAATCATACCTCACTGAAGCCCTCAATTCCTGGGCTTAGGGATTCCTCCTATCTCAGCCTCCAGAGTAGCTGGAATGACAGGCACACACCACCACTCCCAGCTAATTAAAAAAAATTTTGTGTGTATTTTAATAGAGATGGGTTTTACCATGTCAGCCAGGATGGTCTCGATCTCCTGACCTTGTGATCCGCCTGCCTAGGCCTCTTAAAGTGCCAGGATAACAGCCGGGCATGATGGCATGCACCTTTATTCCCAGCTACTCAGGAAGCAGAGGCAGCGGAATTGCTTGAACCCGGGAGGTAGAGGTTGCAGTGAGATGAGATCGTGCCACTGCACTCCAGCTTGGCTACAGAGCAAGACTCTGTCCCCCGCCAAAAAATTTTTTCTTTTTTTTTGTAGAAAGGGGTCTCACTGTGTTGCTCAGGCTGGTCTTGAAATACTGGCCTCAAGCAGTTTTCCCGTCTCTGCCTCCCAAAATGTTGTGCCCTGCCCATATATGGTGTTTATTATTAGGTAGCTTCTGCTTTTTAAGAATCTTTAAACATAATGGAAGTCTTTGTGTTCATGGATAATCATACAGGAAATTGGACTATAAGAAGTGTGATTCATAGATGTGCCATATATCTTTCTATCTACCCATCCATTCACCTGTCCATCCATCCATCCATCCATCCACCCACCCATTCATCCATTCACCCACCTGTCCATCCATCCATTCATCCATTTGCCCATCCACCCATCTGTCCAACTGTCCATTCGTCTGTCCAACTATATGTCTATCATCAGTTGATCTGTCTGTGAGAAGTTGGTCTTACCTTACCAAATTTTATATTGACTTTGTTACCAGGAAATAAACATAATCAGTACCCAAATATCATTAAATCTTCATTTTAGCCACATTGACCTTGTTGAAGAGGCGAAGGTTGTTTTGTTATCTTTCTAAAAACACTGCTAAATGGTATGCAGGGTCTACTTTTTTCTGTTGACAACTCTCCTGTACAACTCTGCTATTCGTTTGCTTACTGAATTTTGGCATAAACCATTTGCAGTTAGTATCAGTGTGTGCAACATTGCACACAGAAATAAAAATGCAGAGTGTGATAATACAAATATGGGGGGGGGAGGCCATTATCTTATAAACTCTAATCTCGTGGTTGAGCTTAATTTCAAAGGAGGGAGCAAAAATAGGTCTCCTGCTGGCCCGCATCCCCTACTGGCATATCTGAGTGGGTGTATGTCTACTCCACTTTCCATGTGGGTACCAGAAAGAACCACTGAGGTGCAACCTCCTCTGTCCGGACTACAAAGTGAGGTCCATGGAGCTGGCAAAGCCTCAAAAGGGTTTTATTCAATTCAAAAATTCAACAAGGATATGATTCTGGTAAGCATTGTTTACAATGAAAAGTAACTGTCTCACTGGTCGGAAGCAGTCTTTTGAAAATTTCAGTTAAAATGTTCATTGTAGTAAGTATTTGTGTCTGCTGGTTTGTTTTCTTCATGATGCTTATTTTCGTTATACTGTTGTTTGGTGTTTCTTTCATTATTTTATTTAATAGGTCACATATGCTGTATAAAATGATCTCATTTTTAAAAGGCAACTGTGAAATCAATGCCAATTATAATCTTTGCATGAAAATAGCCATTGATTTGTTCAGAAGATTGAGTGAGAGAGAGAGAGCTTGCATCATTAATATTAGTGCTGCTGAGAATAAGACTTTGCAGCAGTGGCTGAAAAAATCGCACCTGTAAGGCTAAATGTTGAACCCAAATTGTATTCATGATTGCTTGATAAAAGTAACCTGTCAGCTTCGATTATAAGTGCTGCATATGTGTGACTCATTTGCTGCTTACAGTGGTCCTATGAGGAAAGTATTTCACTTTTAACCCTGTGTTATAGATGAGGAAACTGAAGTGTATTTGGGTTGAGCAATTTGTGCAATACAGCATAGCCAGCAACAGATAGATGGAGGATTCAAGCTTGGACATCTGGCTTCGACTTTCGTTCTTACCTTCTCTATTATACTACTTTTCATTAGGTCATTCATTAATATATGTACCAAACCTGGAAAAAAATTGAAAAAGCTAACATGATTTTAAAATGTAAAGGAAGAAGAATGGTCCTAAGGACCCAGCCCCACCCGGGCCGTTTACTCCATGGTCCTGTGCTGAGGGCTCTGGCCTCTCCGCCGCTTTCTCTCCACGGTGGGATGTGACCATGTTCATCCATAGGGTAGGTGAGGCCACGCCTGTGCACCAGGAAACTGTTGTTTCATCCTGTAAGCCTTTTTTCTTTTTTTTTTTTTCATGATATGGAGGCCCAGGCTGGAGTACAGTTGAAGCATCTATCTTATGAGTAAATTACTAAGTCAAACTTCTTTGACTCACGTATACTCTGTGTAGGGGTGTTTCTGTTATACCACCAGAAGCTGGACCTTCTTGAGGAAAATGACATCAGGAAGCTACATTTTCATTGCACATGTGAGTGTTGTGTGAGCAAATTTATGTAACCGTATGCATTTAAATTGCTTAGCACAAAGCCTTGCCTATATAAGGGAAGAAATAAAAGCTAGCTGCTGGTATATGAGCTGATAAATCTAGACAGGACCAGAGATCTTTTGGAAGATAACATACAGATAACAACATGAGAGCCCTTTGAGTTTGAAAGTCCGAGGAAAGTCCTAGAGCAAACGTGATGAAAGATGAAAGACGTTAGTGGTGACTGTGTAGAATACCACCGTCAGCGCTCTGCGGAAAGGCGCTCCAGGTGTATCCCTCACGAACGCTCGGCAGTGCGTGCACTGTGGCCTGCTCACTGCGTCTGTGCTGGCTTCTCCCTTGGGCCTGCAACCAGCCCGCACTTCTCAGTCTCTGTTGTAGTTAGGTGGGACCTCGGGCTTGAGTTTCTTACTTACTCAAGTAAGTTGTTCTCCTGGAGAAATGTCTCGCCTTCCTGTTTAAATGTTACCTTTAGATACAGTGTATCTGGAGGGGCTGGGATGAGCAGAATCAAGAGTGAGTGTAGGTAGCTTTGAAAAACAGTCTTTTCACTTTGGGAGGCCGAGGCGGGTAGATCACGAGGTCAAGAGATCGAGACTGTCCTGCTCAACATGGTGATACCCCGTCTCTACTAAAAATACAAAAAATTAGCTGGGCATAGTGGCGCGTGCCTGTAATCCCAGCTACTCAGGAGGCTGGGGCAGGAGAATTGCCTGAACCCAGGAGGCGGAGGTTGTGGTGAGCCGAGATCGTGCCATTGCACTCCAGCCTGGGTAACAGGAGCAAAACTCCGTCTCAAAAAAAAAAAAGAAAAACAGTCTTTTGACCATTGACTAGAAGGCAATAACAACTCCACTCAAGGGTTGTATTCTAATTAGTAAGGGTTTTAGTTTCTCATGGGAATACATGATCGAATTTCTGAAATTATCTGTATTCTAGATGTGAGTAAATAAGTAAGCATATTCAAAAATAAAAGCAAGCTTCTCATTGTCTAAGAAAGGAGCGATAAACAAGGAAGCAAGTAGGCTAGAGTGAACCTTGTGATGTTGGATCAGAACCAGTGGTATCCATATGAACACATGAGCTTATGATACCTTTGCTGAGAGAGTTAGAGAAATGGATGTGGCTGTGTGCTTGCACTCGGAGGTCCCAGCTCCGGCCACAGTGAGGACTGAGAAGCAGTGTCATCTGAGCAGCCGTGAGCATACATGGCTTCCTGGTCTTGGTTTCTAACATCCTCCAATAAAATGAATCAGGGATTCTAGGAACAATCCCTGATTTCAAGGCTGCGGTAGGTGAAGTGCTAGGTGAGCTTAGACGATCCTTTAGTATCAGAAAGTAAGAGAGTACTTAACAAATGTTGGGTGTCTGTTGAAACAGGATAGAACAGAATTGAAGGGCCTCCTCATGGCCAAATCTAGGGTTTGAGCAACTAAACTATGACATTGTTTTGTACTAAAACCTATAGAATAAAAGTATCCCAAAGAATAAACTATCTATGAGTCCACACTGATACAAATACACCATTAAGTGTATAAATACATAGTAAGTAAATACCTAAGGAAGGAGGGACATCTCTTCCTCACTGTGGAGGATGATGGAATTAGAAAGTCATCATCTGACAGGAATCATAATAACCATAATTTCAGGTGAGAGTCACTAGTACATGCTAAAACTTGTGAGTGAATTCTTTTTGCCCCCGAGACAGAGCCTTGCTCTGTCGCTCAGGCTGGAGTGTAGTGGCATGATCTCCAACCACTGCAACCTCCACCTCCCGGGTTCAAGCAGTTCGCTTGCCTCAGCCTCCCTAGTAGCTGGAATTACAGGTGCACATTACCACACCCAGCTAATTTTTGTATTTTTAGTAGAGACGAGGTTTCACTGTGTTGGCCAGGCTGTTCTCGAACTCCTGACCTAGTAATCTGCCCACCTCAGCCTCCCAAAGTGCTGGAACTACAGGTGTGAGCCACCGTGCCCAGCCATGAAATTTTAATGAGAAATAAAATATTTGCACAGTCTCAAGTTATCTCCTCACAAGATGCCTCGTAATTGTGAAAGGAGAAGCAAAATAGTGACTTTACAGTGTAAAAACCCAGCAGGTACCAGCTTGACCAAGTGGCAGAAGTTAACCTTTCTGACAGTGGCACACAGAGACATTTTGTGCTTCCTTATATGATCACCAAGAAGGGCACAGCATCACCTCTGTGACATATTTACCAAAAGTATATAACTTGAATTGAGTCATGAGGAAACATCAGACTATCCTAAATTGCCGACTTTCTGTAGGATACCTTGTCAGAACTCCTCAATGGTGTCAAGGTCGTGAAAGACAAAGTTGACAGACTGAAGAAGTGTCCAAGCTTTGAGAAGACTGCTAAATGCATGTGCATCCTGGTTCAGAACCAGGTCCAGAAAGGGACTAATGTGGAGCTATCCGTGACATTTGAATAAGACTTGTAAACAAGTTAATATGAGACCATTTTTGATTTTCTGGTTTTGATCATTTTACTGCAGTTATGTAAGAAGTTAACATTTGAAGAAGCTAGACTAATGGTATATGGAAAATTTTTATACAGGTTGAGCATCCCTAATCCAAAAATCCAAAATTTTAAACGTCCTAAAATCTGAAACATTGTTAGTGCCGACGTGACACCACAAAGTGGAAAATCTCACATCTGACCTCATGTGATGGGTTGCAGTCAAAATGCAGGCACACAACGTGCAGTTCATTCAGCATCCCCAGTGGAGAAAACAACACCCCCAGCTCCCTCCAGCTGTGATGTCTTTTCTGTGCATACCCAGATAACCCCATTCCAGCACACCCACAATGGGGGGTGTGTGCAGGCTGGACCTGCCAAAGTGGGTTCCCGCATGGCACCAAGACCCCTGAGTGTTACTCACTGTGTTTTTTGATTGTCTACGTGGGTGGCTGAGGTAGTGACACCTTCGATTTTTGATGGTTTAACATGTGCAGACTTTGTTTCCTGCACAAAATTATTAAAAACGTTATACAAAATTGCCTTCAGGTGATGTGTATCAGGCATATATGAATCATCAGTGAATCTCATGCTTAGACTTCGGTCCCATCCCCCAGGTATCTCATTACATATTTGCAGACATCCTCAAATATGAATAAGACTCCAAATCTGAAACATGTATGGTCCCAAGCATTTTGAATAAGGGATAGTCAACCTGTGCTAGATCTGCACCATTTTCAAAAGTCTGAAATCATTTCAAAATGCAGAATTAAAAATTAAAGAATGTAGAAGTAATTTGCATGTAAGCATCATTACCAGTGAGGTCAAGGTTGAAAGCAAGTAACATTGGCACTCTTGTCCGGTGTGGTGTGTGGAGGATGGTGGAGAGGTGGCAGTCAGTGAGTCGATCAATAAGGGCACCACAGTCCTCCCCAGACTTCTGAGGCCCATGTGCTTGGGAGGACAGGAAGGTGGAGGGGACAGCTTGTAGGGAGGTATGGTGGAATTATAAACTTAATTTAACACTGTGCATCATACCTGACAAGACAGCTGAAGTTATGGCTACTTAGTACCTTCCCAGGAAAATATTCAGTCAGTTGAAACTCCTTACAAGCCAATGAAAATCCAGACTTTTGTATGTGTGTGTTTGAGGGAACAGGGCACCTTTTCCTAAGAACCAGTTCATTCTTCAGAGCCCTGTTGAATGCACTGTGTTCAAGGTGGGCACTGTGACAGAGGGACAGCAGTTAATTAGAAATGACATCTGTCTTCAAGAAACTGACACGATACCAATTGCCTTTGACAAATCATGGCCATCATTCACACAGTGTGTTGTAAGCTCCATGGGCAGTGTCAACTGAAGAATGTCAAGCATCATACATTTGAAAAGGAGAGCTTTATTTCTCATAAAGGATTGCAGCCTGCCTGGCCATTTGGGCAGGCTGGGAAGTGTAGCCTCCCATCAGAAGCTGGAAACAGACACTTTGTAGGAGGGGCAATGGGAACGGGAATTTATGCAGACTAGGGTGGCTGAATATGCATATTTAATACAATGTAGGAGGAGTCATGAATATTTATGAGGGGAGAAAGGAGAACTGTGCACATGTGCAGTTAGCCTCATGCCTCTCCCAGGGACCTATGTTCAAGAATCGTGGTGTTAGCATCATCTGAGGGTGGAGTTTTCAGCCCTCTGACATCAGAAGGTGAAGCAGAGGATGCAGTGCCCCTCACTGTACATTTGCTGTAGACTGGCCAGAACCACTCCATGGTTGGTGGTCTGTTGTCAGGGAAGAATGCTGGTTGGCTGTTTTGCTGAAACTGTACAAGGGAGGGGCAGCCTCAGGCAGTTGGTTGCTATCAGTGGTGGAATCTTTAAAAGGGCTGGTTTCTGTTTGGCCCCTGAAAAGAAAGGTGCTTAGCAAGGGAAGGGGTATAAAGTGAGGCCTGTCTGCCTTTGCATCCTAGAATGGACAGAAACTCAGCTTCCAAAATTTCTCTATGGGATCCTTGGTCAAGAGGGGGTCCATTCAATTGGTTGGGGGTTTTAGAGTCTCATTTTTGTTTCTTGGCTTTGATGGCCCAGGAGGAGAGAGGAGCCACTGACATGGTTAGATTTATGTGACATGGAGAAGAGAAGGGTTTCAGAACAAGTGACATTTCTAGAAGATGGGCAGAATGTTCCCTGGCAGAAGGGTGTTGTGGGTGAAGAGCTCTGCATAAGTAACAGAACATGAATATGAAAAGCTTGGCCTGTGGAACGGGAGAGCGAGTGACGTGCGCGTGGACTGTGGCAGCCAATGAAACGTGGGAAGCACCACCAGTAAGGATCTGTCCACGTCGTGAGGAGTCCTGCTCAGGAATTTGCCCATTCCTTGGGGCTAACCAGTTACCATTCCTGTTTCTGACTTTTTTTCTCCTGTTTCTCTCATAAGAGGAATTCAGGGAACACTAGTACAATTGTTTCACATCATGTGTCTGATAAGCTTTTCTTTGTGGGCTTGGTTTGCCTCATGGATAATCAGAGAGCCATGTGATAGGCAGTGACCTCCTCATTCACGAAACAAGCATTTCTGTTCACCTGTGTGTTCATCGCATTCCTGGTGACGTATATTATTTTCTGAGTTGGTCACCTGACATGGTCAGTGAAGTAGAACTTCTAGGAGAATTCATGGGGACAGTGACCATGGCCGGGTCCCCTTCATAGGCGCCACTTCCCACTGCTCAGTGCTCACCTCTGTGTCTGGAGGCACGGGCACATTCTATCTTCATATTTGTGAAGATAATTATTTGTTTAAATTAAACCTGAGTAGCTCATTCTTTGCAAAATTATAGCTGATGAATGCCAAAATGTAGGATTTCTTAGTGTGAAAATAACTACCCTAGACAGGGAGGGGTTGTCTTCTAAGATAGCTCCATACTTACCCCAGGATGTGGAATTAGAAAGAATGCCTTCAGCAAAGCAGAATACGACATTCAAAAGACTCCAACTGTTTTCACATAGGAAAAGGTAAAAGATGTGTATAACTTGTTGAAAGCACACATAATTTTATATTGTGACCTTGTAAAGACTCTAATGATAAAATTAGTTTGACAGATTTCTTCTGCACATTGAGTGGAATTTTCCTGAGTTTTTTCCCCTCTAATTTGTGTAAACTTCAGGACTTCTATCCTCTATCCCTTTATCAGTGTGCTTCCCATGATTGCAGAACTTGGAATCTTCTCAATGGAAGAAGAGAGGTCCTTTTGAGTGACATTTTGGAAGCGACTCTAAATGTCTTAAAGTTGAGAGCTTTCGTATTATTATGAAAATGAAGTCACTCTCCTGGGAAATGAGTGGTACGATCTAACATAGTGTGAAGCTGATAGGTCCCTGAGGCAAAGCAGTGGGTGGAGAGAGGCAGTCACAGTTGCAGCTGAGCAGAGGCACCCAAGGGGAGGGCAGGGCTGCTCTGGCACAGGGGGCCAGAGCATGGAAGCCCAGCCCTCGGATCCAGTGACTCACATCTAAAGGAATAGAAAGAGCGTATGGGAGGAGTCAGAAAACCCTGATTTCTATGACTGCTCCCCTGGCCAGCCGTCCCGTTGAATGAAAGACTTTGCCTTGGGCCTTAGTTTCCCTATCTATAAAATCAAAAGTGTTGCCAGGAAGACACTTCAGATGATGCTGCTGCCAAGCTTGAAACTCCGTCAGATGATCACCGGGACTGAATATTAACGTAAAGCTCAGTGAATACATTGCCTTAGAATATCCCCCTTCAACTGCAGCCACAAAGAAGAAGTAAAGGTGAGAAGCCAGTTTTGATTTTCATAGCACGTCATGTGGTTTGTTTTCATTTGCGTGCCTAAGTTGCCAAGACCCTAATTGACCCAGAAGAATCACCAACCAGAAGGCCTCAGTGTTTGTGAGATGGTTTGGTCATTCTCAAATTCTTCCTCTTATAAACAAGCAACCCAAACAGCCACCCAGAGATCTCGGTGGGGTAGGGCTCAGGTCTCCCTTTCCTGAGATAGTTTGGCAATTCCCCAAACCATCATAGAATGAACCCCGATAACCCATGCTCCACCCCAGCCCAGCTGAAGCTCTCCAGGTTATTCCAATGAGCCACCCTTGTTGAGGACCTAGATGGGGCAAACTATATCTGAGCAAAGGGCAAAGAAATGAGGGAAATTAAGTGAGGTAAGCAATGTAAGATTTATTGCATGGAATCTGCATATACGGGGGGGGGGCTCATTAAAAAAAGGATTGCATTTCAATTTAAAGAATGTAAAACTTTTTTTCTTAGCAGTATTGAGTGGATGGAAAACTGAGCTTGGTGTGGAGCTGCAGTTAGAAAAGTAACCTGTGACCACATCAAGAAGCTTTAATTGAACTATGGTGGGCATTGGTCTTTCTTTGATGTTCTCAGATGCCACTACATCCTCTGGGAGCAATGAAGGTCCAGCTGAAATCTCCTAGTCCTGGCTTTCTTGGTGTCTCTGCTGACTCACCAGGGAGCCTTGTCTGATCAGATTTGTGATGCCTGGTAGGGAGCACTGTGGACACTTGAGGTGGGCTCTATATTTTGTGTTGCAGTCTCTTTCCCTTAGGTAGTAGGAATGCAGGGGTGAGCTTGATCTCTACCCTTTCCCGTTCTTAGTTGAGATACAGCTCTGTAACAAAAGACAGATTCACAAGAGAAAAACAAGCAGAAGATTAACGTATGCCCCGTGTGCACCTGTGAGATACCCAGAGAAATGAGTACCTGTCAAAGAGGTGGCTTTGAATTCAGGCTTAACTATCCTCTTCTGCCGAAACAAAGAAGGGAGTGGGAAGGCCTGTCCTGGGGAGGTGACCAGGAAGAGCAAGAATAAGCTTCCTTAGGCAGATTTCAGCGGGTGCCCCTCCATTGATGAGTGATTTAAAGTCCTCCTGTTCCTGGAAGTGATGGAGACAACCTTACAAATGGAGGTTTCCTCTTGAGATGCAAGTTTCCTTTCCAAAGGGCCACTTCTACTCTGTTTTCAGAGCTTCTCCTGCCTGCAGTTTCTCAAAATTACCAGCTTAAAATAATTATGATGCCAAAGAAGGATGTTTTGGGGTGACATATTCTGGACTCGTACAGGAGGCTCGGCTTCTTGGTCCCTGCCCGCTGCACCCAGCAGCGCTCCCTGTGTTCCGACAGCCCTAGCGCCCACCCATTTCCACGTCCCCTCAGGAGAGCTGGTGGGGACCTCTGGGTGGATGGAGGAGGGGACGCCTTGTAGATTGAAGTGTTCACTCTCACTTGCAATGTTTGGGAGGTCTCTCCCCGACACATCCCTGCAGGAGCTCCTTTGCAGCCCCTTTGAGGGCCTTATTTGACTCAGTGATAATATTAACATTTTTTAACACTTTCTGATAAAAAAACAGAATCTTGGGAATGCGCTTGACTGGAATCTGGGTCCCATGTGGCAGAACCAAGGCTTCACTGTTGCCCACCAGTTTGTCCTTGGACATCGGTTCTAGGTTCCCTTTTGAGGACTCTTTCTCACTTTTGAAGTAGCTAGAAAATCCTCAGGGATTGCATATGTATAAAGGCCCTGCATAGGTATAAGGAAGGTTTAAAGAGAAAGAATGTAACAACTCATGAATCAGAGGACTCTTGGGATTCCTAAGAGAAGATATTTGTGGTCTAAGTAAAATCTATTTCCTTTTGGTGGGGATTGGGGAAGAGGTCACACAGTTGCCAATTTTTAAAAATATTACTCTCTGGGTCCTCTGATACTATGAACCGATGTCTGCTTGCCCCAGTCTCATCTTCCTAAGTCATGGCACCTTTGAATATTCATCACATGGATATTTCAGACATTAAGTTCTACCATGCTGTCTGACAGCACTAGGGATCAGAGAGCCAGGAGAAAAATAATGAACAACCGCAGCTGATAGAGGTGATGACAGGTAAGACAGTTTCCGATGACAAGTCAGCTTTGGGAATTGCCAGTTTTGGGTTATCAGCTATTGTGTAGTTTTTGGATTTTACTCCTTCTCTTCTTTTCCTTATTGTCTGGAGCTGTTCAGCAGGTTTGTGAAGCTAATATTCAGAGCTGATCATCCTTAGAATAGCTGTATCCAAACTGACGATCTGACATATTTCATGACAGAATCAGTGGTCGTTATAGAATATAAACTACAATGCAGGGAGCAGTGTGTTCAAACCTTGAGGCATTTTAAAACACTGTGTTTGAATGCTGATAAATATCTACTAAATAGTGTTGTCAGACATTCAAAGCTGAATATTTAAAACTTAGCTTTTACCCATGGATATTGCAAAATTGAACATATTAAAGTGTGAATAAAATTCGAATAATAACAATTTTAGGAATGATCGACAATTGTTTGAATCACCGTGCCATGGATTTTCATGTAATGATTTTATGCCCGATTTGATGTGTGAAATTGTAACCAAGCACATTCCGTTTGTCGAGGGTGCCAACCTGAGTTCCTGGAAGGCATACCTGTCAGCCTGTGTGCAGTGTCCTGGAACAGTCCGTCCTGAGCAGGGTGGTTCCTTCACTCCGTAGTTGGTCCTGCGTCTGTGCAGCAAACACTCATGGGTGCCTGCCCTGTGCCTAGTGCTATGCCAGACACTTCACATGCAGAGCAAAGACAGAGCTTGCTTGCCATTGTGGAGGTGGCAGGAACAATTACAATTCAGACCGCGAGCGTGTGCCCGCCCAGAGGTCAGTGTGGTGCGTGCAGGCAGCCTGTAGAAAGTCCCACTTGCCAGGTGGCAGTGGGGACCACGAGGAGATGCACAGAGGGGCCTCGTGAAGGGCAGTGGAAGAAGCATTATAGCAGAGAAAGAGCTCGTTCAGGCTGTCCGAGGGTGAACTGGCCCCGCGGCGTGTCAGTATGGGGAGAGGCAGGCTGAAGAGGGGGTCGGATCTGATCACGCTGGGCTTACGAGTTGAGCCCAGGAGGGCCACGCTTCAGCAGTGTGGGATCACTGAGGTGTAGAGCTTCCGGAGTAACAGGATTGAGTTGGCATTTTCGAAAAATCCTTCTGGCCACCTCGTGGAGGATGATGGATGGTGGGTGGTGTTCTGAATATCTGAGGTAGCTAAGCCATCCAAAGCCTGCTGTTAAGGGGGAAACCTGAGTTATCTCAACTAGTTGGGGAATAGCTGTAGACAAGAGTACTAATAAGAAAAAAAAAAAAACCACATTGAGCATCAGTATTAATCTCCAGATTGTATGTAAAATGCATTGCAGTGTTAGCATGGATTCTTTATAAGTATCCATATAAATAAGCTATTAAATTGTTACAAGTTGTCCTTTGCCAACTCCGGCCTTTGACTAGGCCTTTGGGGAAGTTTCTGTTTCGTTTTAGGTGTGTGTAGGACCAACAGCTTCCAGAGAAGAACACTAAACACAGTGCTGCCATAGGTAGGTTATTATAAGACATTTTTTGGTTGTTTTTCTTTTCCAGAGTAGGCAAAAGAAAAGAATGAGACAGAATGAGAGATAAACTGATTGTGGAAATACTTGGGCTATTCAGAAGTAAGAACTCCTCTGCCTTTAAAATGATTCAGAGGGTAATACCATTTACAAGGATCAAGGGATCTCCACCTTTGGTCTAAGAGGCAAATGGCATTGGAATGCTTGGAGTTGTTATAGGCATCCAGTAAACGTCTGTTGAATTCTGTTAGTTAACACCAAATACCTGACTGACAAGACGAAGATCAACTTGTAAAGAGGTGTCATTTCCAATGGGAGAGAAGAAAAATACAGACAAGGGAAAACAAAAGAGAAGCATGAAGCATTATATGTGATGGGTGAGGGAGGGAGCCAGGAGGTGAGAAATTCCATCCAATTATCGGATCTGAAGGAGTGTCTTTAAAAATTGTGGAGTTCTAGTTCTGGATGAGCCTTGTTGGGATGGCTCAATTCTTCCCAGACAAGGGAAGAATTCAGGGTGGCATCTTTCCTGGGACCCACAGCATGTTGCTGATATGGTTCTGGGTAAATAATCAAAGTGCTAGGATGTATGTTCTTAGCTTTACATATGGTCCACATTACCCAGTTCCTGGGAGCTTCAGAGATTAGGAGCAGTGTCATCATTGCTGGGCTGTCACTGGGTAGATGTCATCAGAACTGGGCTGTCACTGGGTGGAGGTCCTCAGAGCTGGGCTGTCACTGGGTGGGGGTCCTCACAGCTGGGCTGTCATTGGGTGGAGGTCCCCAGAGCTGGGCTGTG
>NW_016107707.1:407631-485687 GCF_001604975.1 Cebus imitator | reverse complement strand
TTGGGTGGAGGTCCCCAGAGCTGGGCTGTGGTTGGGTGGAGGTCCCCAGAGCTGGGCTGTCATTAGATGGAGGTCCCCAGCGCTGGGCTGTCGTTGGATGGAGGTCCCCAGAGCTGGGCTGTCACTGGATATATGCCACATGAGCTGGATGGACTGCAAAAGAGAAAAGCAGTTGGTGATAGAAATAATCGGATGTTTCTTAAAGAAATAGAAGAGACTTGCTGATGGCAGTGAAAACCCACAGGAGGCCTCTGAGGAGATGTAAATGGTATTTGCAAGCTGGTGTGAGGCAGGCTATGAGAAGCTGGCGAAGAAGGCGGGGACACCTGAGGGGTGATTTGGTTTTATCTGCTTGGGTAACTTGCACACGTTGCTCAGACGCCCTGAGCATCATTTCTTCAGGGCAGTTGTGCGGTTGGATTAGGTGCTGGCTGGTGAAATACAGAGGGGAGCTCTTAGCTCTGAGGGGCTTGGCCGTGGTGTGGTATGACATGAAGGGCTGAGGTGGGGGTTTTAGGAGCCTCTGGTTCTCTCCAAATATGAAAGCAGCAGCAGCAGCCGCAGCAGGATCATTATCCTGCCTCTTTGTGGGCCACGCTTCCACCTCCACTCCCAGCGCGCTCCCGTCACACACACGGCCATGTTCGGTGGGAAGAGGATCAGCATATGGGATTCAGTTGCTGAGAGCCGTTTTGCAGTTTGTGCCCTCTGGGCCTTTAGGAGAAAAAAAATCAATAAAATCTTACATTTTGAAGATGACTTTTCTGTTTCTCTCCCTGGAGTCAGGATATTGATCAGTTCATAGCCTGATTGGACGCACTTGCTTTAGAAGGTGTGGGGAATTCCTGCATGGCTCAGCTTTCCGTTCTAATTGAAAAGCAGCACTGTGTTTGCCATAGTTCGTGTTCTTACCATGGCATGTTCTCTGTGTGTTTTGCTTCTGTGTCTGGAAGATGGAGCAAGTCTGGAAATACTAGAACAATTTATGGAATGTCGAGGTCACATTCCATGCATTATAAATGAGTTGCAATAAAGAAGGCCTATAAATGCCAGACCATGGATGCTTTTAATAGTTTACTAACAAAACAGTAGATTTTGGACATAAAGCAACAGATGATTCAGGCATTGGAACATCAGAGTAATCTACGTTTTGGTATTTACCTGTCACAGGACCAGTGCAACCAACCCCATGCACTTTAATAACATTTTCTAGCATTTCATTATCTATATTTTTATCTGAAAACATATTCTGTGTGCTCAGGATTAGTAAGAGAATCAGTTTATAGATAGTTATTATTACGTAATTTGTTCAACATAATTACCAAACGCGAAGTCATGTCCTTCCAGTTCCTGCCTCGGCACTGAAGGACTTACTGTCATAATTTGGCATTTTTGTGCAAGGCTTATTACATTGTGTGGGTTTTCTCTCCTCTCTTCTGGGATGTAGCACATCCCACACACAGCTGCAGGGAAAAATTCTGTCACCATCATGTCTGTTGCTCTGTTTCCTGCTCAGTTCTTAGAGAGGCTTCTGAGGACCTTCCAGACCCAAAGTTAACTTTGCCGGCTGGAAATGGTAGCTTCAAACAGTGGTTTTTTCTGGTGTTGCTCAGATTTTTCTGACCTCTTTAGTCACCAGCCCAAGTCTCTCGGGATTTCCTGCCAGGTTCCAAGGCTGGGATGGTTAGAAAAACTGGCTGGTCCTGGAGGGGGAGACTCTTTCCTTGCTCACACCTGCCTCCTGCTTCAAGCTCAGACCTCCCAGGTCCTCAAGGAGCTGCCCATGGACCCCTCTTGTCCTCTCGTCTGCATGCCCTCAGCACGGATATATTTACCTGACGCCTTGGTTTTTTGTGCCTAGCTGCTATGTGGCTTTGTAATTTTTTGGGATGTGCTTTATCTCCCCTTGAGGCAGGGGTTGGTGTGTTTCTGTTTTTGGTGTGTCCTCTGAGAACATAGAGTTCTCCACGGACTTCAGATTTGCCTTTCACTGATACTTCCTGAACAACCTGTTCACTGGGACAGTCCTGAGTGATTTCCTATGCACCTTTAATACTTACTAACTGTGGCTGGGCGCGGTAGCCCAGGCCTGTGATCCCAGCACTTTGGGAGGCTGAGGCGGGCTGATCATGAGGTCGGGAGTTGGAGACCAGCCTGACCAACATGGCGAAACCCCGTCTCTACTAAAAATGCAAAAAAGTTAGCTGGATATGGTGGCACGCACCTGTAATCCTAGCTACTCAAGAGGCTGATGCAAGGGAATTGCTTGAACCAGGGCAGTGGAGGTTACAGTTAGCCGAGATCATGCCACTGCAATCCAGCCTGGGTGACAGAATGAGACTCCATCTCAAAAAAAAAAAATTACTAACAGTGATAATGTGAAAGGAAAATAGATCTTGGAACCCCTAAATCACTAAGCTAAAGGGAAAGAGTCAAGCTGGGAACTTCTTACGGGCAACCTGCCTCCATTCTACTCAAAGTCACCCTTCCGCTCACTTAGATGAATGCGTATCTGATGGCCTCCTTTGGAAAGGCTAGTCAGAAACACAGAAGAACGCAACCCTTTGTTTCTTAGCTACCGATGACCTGGATGCCCCCTCTGTACTTCCAGTCTTCCTGCCTTTGCTTTGGCTTGTTCCTCCTCTCCACACCGCACCAGTGCTCCTCTTACATATGTTCATTGATGTCTCACGTCTCTCTAGAATGTGTAAAAGCAAACTGTGCTCCGACCACCTTGGGCACACGTCATCAGGACCTCCTGGGGCTGTGTCATGGGCGCGCGCCCTCAACCTCAGCAAAGTAAACTTTTTAAATTAACCAAAAACCTGTCTCTGATTCTGGGGGTTTACGGTAGTGATGGGGGCATTGTGATATTTCAGACACTTTGCCAAGCAGTTTCCGTACATCATCTCACTTCATCCTCACACTGACCCCGATGTATGGACACTTTCGAAGCTCTTTTTACAAGAAAAGAAACTGAGGCTTAGGGAAATTAGAATTGTCGTAGCTCACACATCTAAATACTGTGCACACCTCCCTCAGCTGTTTTCCGTGCGTTTCAGTGCAATGACAAACACATTCTGCTTATTATTGTTTCTGTTGCTGGCATGTATTAGTTTCCTTCTGGGCCAGAGTCTCCACCAGGTTGGTCACCTTAGCCCCGCCACAGCACGTTTACCTGAGGACAGCCCTTTGGACACACTCAGCACGTGGCTGTCTCTGATCCCTGCTTCCTCTCCTGGGTTCGCTTCCTTCCTGGCTCTCCTCCCCAGAGAGCTGATTTTTTTGCGTTTTTAGTAGAGACGGGATTTCTCCATGTTGGTCAGGCTGGTCTCAAACTCCTGACCTCATGATTCACCCGCTTCAGCCTCCCAAAGTGCTGGGATCACAGGCCTGAGCCACTGTGCCCAGCCACTGTTAGTAAGTATTAAAGGTACATAGGAAATCACTCAGGACCGTCTCAGTGAACAGGGGTTGTTCAGGAAGTATCAGTGAAAGACATCTGAAGTCCATGGAGAACACTATGTTCTCAGAGGACACACCAAAAACAGAAACACGCCATCCCCTGCCTCAAGGGGAGATAAAGCACATCCCAAAAAATTACAAAGCCGCATAAAAAAACAAGGCACCAGGTGAATACATCCATGCTGAGGGCATGCAGACAAGAGGACAAGAGGGGTCCAGTGCAGCTCCTTGGCGTGCTGAGGTACAGCACACCTGCCGTAAGGAGGCAGAAGTGGGCCCAGAGTGTGCTGCTTAATGAATGCTCACTTGCACAGAGGCTTGGGCATCCCATGCCCGAATTGAAGCGGAGAGTGCTGTTTCCCGCCCCCAATGTCTTATGGAAACAGCACGTCGCAGCCGCCAGTTCTCACTCCTTCCTGCGCCAGCGTTGCCTGTCCACAGCACTCCTTCTTCCCGCCCTGCTGGCCCCTTGTGAAGAACCTTTGTGATGCACATCTGGGATGTTTTTCCAGCCTCTATCCTGCAGACCTCTGGGCTGGGTCATCCTGGTGGCCTCTTCCTCTCTCCTTGCTCCCGAACCCAGCACTGCATTTCAGGGCCACAGAGGTGACTGACGGCACCAGGCGACCAAGCTGCCAGTGTTGCTGGCCAGGCCTGGGTCTACTCTCTCTTGCGCTCTCACTCTGCCTGTCCATCCTCTGCGTCTGCTGCCATTCTTTCTGCCTGCTACATTCTCAGCAGATGGCCATGAAAAGATAATGAAAAGGTTATCAAGAGGAAGTCCCTTTGGTTGTCCCCCCACCACCACTGCCCCGTCCTCCACAGTCACGGCCTCCTGGGACACCTTTCCCATGGCCACACCTGCCTCGGCCACTCTTAGGAGCTGAGTGCCACCCGGTTGTCCAAACCAGAGGCAGGAGGACCCCAACCCTTCCCTTGTCCTTGCCCTCATGGCCGGGTCACCTTGACCAGCGGAGCCTGCTTCTTCCACTTCTTAAAAACCTGTCCTTCCCTCTACCCCTACCTGACCCTGGAACCTCTCCATGGTGGCATCTGCTTCTGGCCAGCAACCTCGCCCCTCCGTCCGCCTTCCCTGCACAGCCAGCATCATGTGGCGCTTCCGAAGCGTGTGGCTGAGGGTGCTGCCTGCCGTGGCTGGCTTTGGGTTTCCCAGCCCGCAGGGTTCCTCGAAGCTTCCCTGCACATCTCTCCAGCCTCTGCTCAGGCCACGAGGTCTGCTCCATCCTCTCTGCTGTTTGCTGCGGTCTCCTTGGGGGTATTTCCTCCTCACCTTCCCGAGGTGGCCCCGGGCACGGGAGACTGGCTGCCACTTTCCCTCCAACTCCTTCCTCACTTTCAGTGCCATCCGCACCCTGCAACAGCACTGACGTGGAGTACGAGCTGTCACTTCTCCCGAGGGCTAGACCCACATCCTAAATGACCACTTGGAGGTCTCAGCATCGCAGATATAAAATGGCCACAACCGGATTCCGGAATCACGGGCTCTCGGCTTGCCCACACTCTAGTTCTTGTTTGTCAGGGAATCCGTCGTGTGCTGTCTGCAACAGCTGCACAGATGGAGCCCTCCCTCCCCATGCCTGCCCACCCTGCTTTCCTGCAGCTCCAGCAGCTCCATCTGGACGCTCCTCCCTGCCTCCTTGCTGCTCTTCTGCTTCCCCTGTTTCTCATGTAGTAGCCTGAGTAACCAGAGAAAAACCACACACTCTACTTCCTTTAAACAGCCTACCGACATGGCAGGCCTGGTGGCTCATGTCTGTAATCCCAGCATTTTGGGTGATTGAGATGAGAGAATGACCCAAGGCCAGGAGTTGAAGAACAGCCTGGGCAACATAATGAGACTCTATCTGTATAACAAAAAGAAAAGAAAAGTCCACCGATGTCAACATTTTCCCTCTCCCTCACATTCTCCCATCTGCCCTCTGCCCGACTCCCTGGCCTCCCACCCGGACCCTGTGCTCCCACCTGCTGTCTCACCAGTGCCTGACGTCTGTGCCCACCCAGGTCGTTGCCCTTCATCTCAGCCGCTCAGCATGCTCTGCTCATGATCCGCTCCAGGCCCTCTTCCTCTCAGTACAGATGGATACTAATATGCCTCCTCCTCAAAGAACCCTCCCTGCATCCAAAGCAGCTTCCCCTCTCCATGCAGTCCCTCTCTCCCCCCTTACTTGTTTTACTTTGCTCCAATTGACAAGCACTAAGTTGCAATTTTAAATCCTTAGTTTATTTCATTATGTTCTCTACCTCATTGCAGTACCAAGGCAGGTGGTCTACACTGCTGGCTGCTGCTATAAGAAAGGAAAGGTGGGCTGGGCACAGTGGCTCACTTCTGCAATCCCAGCACTTTGGGAGGCTGAGGTGGGCAGATCACCTGAGGTCAGGAGTTCAAGACCATCCTGACCAATATGATGAATCCCCGTATCTACTAAAGGTACAAAAAATTAGCCGAATGTGGTGGCATGTGCCTGTAATCCCAGCTACTCAGGAGGCTGAGACAGGAAAATTGCTTGAACCTGGTAGGTGGAGGCTGCAGTGAGCCGAGATCACACCATTGCACTCCAGCCTGGGCAACAAGAGCAAAACTTCGCCTCAGAACAAAAAGATAAAGAAAGGCTTCCTCTCTGCTGGCTGTAGCCAGAGCCATTCCAGGGAGGAGCTCAGGTTGGTTCCACACATTTCCAGACTCACTCTGATGCATCCTGCTGTGATCATGAGCTTCATATACTAGGGCTCAGGAGAACAGGGGTTGGGGGGCCTGAGGCAGGGGAGGTAGTGTTGGCAAATCCACGCAAGAGCCAGTCAAAGTCACTCTTATGCAAACACAATAGACGACATTCATAAAATGAATATGAAGCATATGGAAAAGTGTGGCAGAGTGGGACAGTGGGTTTAGAACATGCCACATCCATCACGAAGCTGGAATATGTGTGATCCACAAATTATCATCCGGGGGGTCAGAGGGCAGTTTCCCAGTAGGAGAAACTCACTGTTACGTGCTGGCATCTACAGGGTAATCTAGCCAATTGCTCAGAAAAAGTACAGTCATTTCTGTCTTCAAGACCAGCCAAAACCCTCATAGAAAAGGAAGGTTTCCTTGCCATATGACAGTGTCCTCAAAAACATCTTTAAACATTTTGCTGGCCTTTCCTCATTAATATAGGCCAATGGTATTCCAAAAGGAAATATAGTCGAATTCATTTGCCAGATGAATTGGCTATATAGTGATCTGTCTTTGATTTGTTCTGGAATAGATGGTCTTGAACTTAATAGAAAATACCAAAAAATTATAAGGTATTATAAGACTACATCCAGAGCTCCTGAGGCATAATACATGCTTACATTAAATGAGATGTCAAAAACAGTCTTCCAGGAGAACTGAGAGATGAAAAAAAAAAAAAAGAAAGATCAAAGTGTTAGTAAGAAAATGAAAAACCAACCCACTAACTGGTTGTAAAAAAAAAAAAAAGGTGTTTTTGTTTTTGTTTTTGAGATGGAGTTTCTATCTTGTTGCCCAGGCTGGAGTGCAATAGTGAAATCTCGGCTCATTGCAACCTCTGCCTCCTGGGTTCAAGTGATTCTCCTGCCTCAGCCTCCCCGAGTAGCTCGGATTACAGGCATGTGCCACCATGCCCAACTCATTTTGTATTTTTAGTAGAGATGGCATTTCTCCATGTTGGTCAGGCTAGTCTTGAACTCCCAACCTCAGGTGATCCACCCACCTCGGACTCGCAAAGTGCTGGGATTACAGGCATGAGCCACTGCGCCCAGCTGAGAAAATATTTTTAAAGCACGTATCTGTCCAACATATGGAAAGAACACTTATAACTCAATAATAGGAAGACAACTCAGTTGAAAAATGGGCATGCTCTTTGTGTCACTATTTCCCTCAAAGATTGACAATGCTAAGTAATTAGGAAGCATTTGGAGAAATTGAAGTCTTTATACATTGCTGGTGGGAATGTAGAATGATAGACACTCTGGAAAACTATTTGAAGATTTCTTAAGAACTTAAACATAGAGTTACCATATGACCCAGCAACTCTACGTGTTAAGTATCTGCCCAAGAGAAATGAAAATATAGGCCATCCCAGCACTTTGGGAGGGCCAGGTGTGCGGATCACTTGAGGTTAGGAGTTTGAGACCAACCTGGCTAACATGGAGAAACTCCGTCTCTACTGAAAATACAAAAATTACCTGGCATGGTAGCAGGTGCCTGTAATCTCAACTACTGGAGAGGCTGAGGCAGGAAAATCACTTGAACGTGGGAGGTGGAGGTTGGAGTAAGCTGAGATCATGCCACTGCACTCTAGCCTGGGCAACAAGAGTGAGACTCCATCTCAAAACAAACAAACAAACGAAGAAAATATATGCCACACAAAGACTGCTGTGCAGGGTATTCAAGACAGCCACAAACTAAAAACAACCCCAGTGTTCACCAACTGGTGAATGAATAAACAAAATATGGCCTGTCTGTACCACGTAATACTATTTGGCAATAAAGAGAAGGCACATGCATCCACACTGATGAACCTAAAGTAACATGATGCTGAGTGAAATAAGCCAGACACTAAAGACTACATATCCCATGATTCCATATGCCTGAGAAAGTCAAACCTACATATGGAAAGAGTAGATCAGTACTTGCCTGGGGATGAAAGTAGGGAATGATTGCAAAAATACATGAGGAAACTTCTTGGGGTGATGGGAATTTTCTAAAACCACATCATGGTTTCTTCGTCTGTTTGCATTGCTATAAAGGAATACTGGAGGCTGGGTAGTTTATAAAGAAAAGAGGTTCATGTGGCTCATGGTTCATGTGGTGCAGGAAGCATGGCATCAGCATTTGCAGCTGGTGAAGGCCTCAGGAAGCTTCCAATCGTTTCAGAAGCGGAAGGAGGGCCAGCATGTCCTGTGGAGAGAGAGGAAACAAGAAAGAGGAGGGAGGGGGAATGGGCCTTTTAACAGCTCTCCAGTGAACTAACAGAGTGAGAACTCCCTCCTTGCTCGGAGGCGGCCTCCAAGTCATTCATGAGGTCTCCACCCCATGACCCAGACAGCACCCACCTGACCTCCAACATTGGGAATCAAAGTTCAACATGAGACTTGAAGGGGACAGACATCCAAACTGTGTCAGTGGTAATGATTGCTTGACTATAAACATTTGCTAAAAATTATTGAACAGTACTCTTAAGATGGATGGTTTTATCTATAAACTATACCTCAACAAGTTGCTTTACAAAAGTAAAAAATATATCCATATGATCTTTTAGCAGAAAAGATAATAATCAATATTTTAATTTTTCTTAGAAACAGAGTGCAAAATAGGATATGCAATACTAATAGTAATAGCTAACACATACCAGTTATGTGCTTCTGTGTGATAGCTCACTGATCCTTCCAGCCAGCCTGTGAAAAGGTCCTGTACTGATCCTCATTTTACAGACACAGGAGCTGAAGAAGGCAAAAGCTGGGTATATACCTCGCCTAAGGTCACACAGCTTTTAACTGGTGGAACCAGGATTGAAACTCCGACAACTTTGGAGTTTGGCTAGCAATCACGGACAAGCTGATGCCCATGGATGTGGGATAGGCATGCTGTCTTCCGCTTCATGTCTTTCACACCTGCTGGTTCCTCTGCAGAAACACTCTTGCAATCCTCTCTTCCTTGTGATGAGTCCTGCTGTTTTTGGAGTTAAGCTTCATCGCCTGTTCTCTGGAGGTATGCTTTGACCCCTCCCATACAGGATAGCATCTCTCCTCATGCATGCCTTAGTACCCAGGAGTCTCCTTGTGGAAGCAGCAGTCAGGTTTGCCTCTGCCTTCATCCCCTCATTGACTGCCTGTCCCTGGAGTGTACTGCCTGGTACAGTGCCCGCATCTGGTAGCTCCCTCTTCTTGGTACCATCTGATCTGCACCTGCGTTGAGCAGGAGCTGGTTGGCAGGTGAGCTGAAGGGTAGTTGGTAAAGGCCATTTGTGGATCTGTTCTCATTTTCTGCATCATCATTTCGTAGGGAGCCAACTGGGACCTAGCACACATTTCTTGAGGGCAGCTGCCATGTAGAGCAATCAATTGTACTCATCCTTTTAAACATTCAGACTCTAGAAGAACATGAACATTTTTATTTCTCATAGAACATCTCTAAGAAAATGAGTATTTCAAGAACTTTTTTGGAAGTTCTGGTCATGTATTTTGCAGAGTATTTTTAATCTGAAGACCTGAAATGCTCCAAAATCTGAAACTTTTTCAGTGCTGACATGGTGCTCAAAGGAAATGCTCATTGGAACATTTAAGATTTGAAATTTGGGGTTAGGGATTATCAATTGATATCATGTAAATATTCTAAAATCCAAAAAATCTGAAATCTGAAACACTTCAGGTCCCAAGTGTCCTGTATATCATTTTGGGGGACATTCTTTTCCTCCTCTCCTCTGCAGTCTTCCCACTTTATGTAACTTCTGCGCCATCATTATGCTAAAATGTTTCGTGTTTAAAAGGCCTGTGTCCACTTGCCAAGTCTAAGTGACAGTGTTCATGCGTATAAGATTGGATCCTCTTGCATCCTTTGACACCTTAGCCTGGGGCAGTGAACCCTAATTACCTCTGCAGCGAGGAAGTATGTCGTGCTCCGTGTGACAATGCCTTCCACATCTCCACGGCAACGTCGCCAATAATGAGTGCATCATCTTCTTCCTGGACCGTATTCTCTCCTTCTCCATGACCTACGGCGGAAACTCAGGCTCACACATGACGCTTGCTTGCCCTATGCCTGCGCTTCTAATTGACATTCACTCTCAGTGATTCCATCCTGGGTACTTCTTGAGCCTCTGCCCTCTTTTCCATCCTAAATGCCACAGTTTTCGTTCAACATCTTCCCATTTCTTGCCTGGACTTTGTGGCCGTTTCTCAACTGGTTCCCCTGCTGCCGGTCTTGCTCTACATCCCCTATGCTGACAAGACCATGTTCTTTTAATAACGGTCTTACCTCACACTTTCATACAAAAAAGTTCTTGGCAATAGGCCTGTCCTGCTCTTCTTCATTTTTATGTTACTTTAGGTGCATACTATATCTGCAATTTCCCCCCATGGTATCCCTCCCCACCCTCCCCAACTCCACTGTCTCTCCCCTACCCACCCCCAGATGCCCCCAGTGTGTGATGCTCCTCTCCATGAGTCCACGTGTTCTCATTGTTCAACACCCTCCCATGAGTGAGAACATGCAGTGTTTGGCTTTCAGTTCTTGTGTCAGTTTGCTGAGAATGATGGTTTTCAGATTCATCCAAGTCCCTGCAAAGGACATGAACTCATTGTTTTTTATGGCTGCGTAGTATCTCATGGTGTATATGTACCACATGTTCTTTGTCCAGTCTATCATTACTGGGTATATACCCAAGCGACTATAAATTGTCCTACTATAAAGACACATGCACACGTACATTCATTGCAGCCCCGTGTACAATAGCAGAGACCTGGAACCAACCCAAATGCCCATCAATGATGTCCTGCTCTTCTTACTAGGAACCTTATCCACAGTGTAGGGTGCAATTCTCCCCTCTCTGTGAAGCCTTTCTAGCCTCCAAAGATACTTTCTCTTGTATGATCCTGCAGCATCCGGTACGTTATGTTAAACCGTTTTTCATGTGTTTGCAATAGTGTATTTCCCTGGATCTCTCCCACTGATTGTGTGAGCGCCTCTCTCCCTGGTTCTCTCCCGCCGATTGTGTGAGCGCCTCTTTCCCTGGTTCTTTCCTGCCGATTGTGTGAGCGCCTCTTTCCCTGGTTCTCTCCCGCCGATTGTGTGAGCGCCTCTTTCTCTGGTTCTTTCCTGCCGATTGTGTGAGTGCCTCTCTCCCTGGTTCTCTCCCGCCGATTGTGTGAGCGCCTCTTTCCCTGGTTCTTTCCTGCCGATTGTGTGAGCACCTCTTTCCCTGGTTCTCTCCCGCCGATTGTGTGAGCGTCTCTTTCCCGCCGATAGTGTGAGCATCTCTTTCCCTGGTTCTTTCCTGCTGATTGTGTGAGCATCTCTTTCCCTGGTTCTTTCCCGCCAATTGTGTGAGTGCCTCTGAGGTGGAAACCACAGCCCATCCCTCCTGGCACTCTGACACCTAGCATGTTGCCCAGTACAGACTTGCAGCTTCAGCACCACTTCTCAAATACGAACCCTCCTTGCTATCCAAACTTCCACCCCACCTCTGTTCCTCATAGAAGCACTGAGGAAGAGGGCTGGAGGCTGAGCCTTCCTTTTATTTTCATGCAGAATATCTGTATATACAGATTTAGGACATAATGGCACAAAGAATTTTTGTTGAATGAATGAATATGTGAACAGAATGATGAATGAATGAAATAACACACCCTGGCTCCCAGAAAACTCTTGTTGATGACCGCCTCACTCATTCCTTTTATACTTTGAGGTCCTTTTTGCTTTATTCATTCATTTGCCCCTATTTTCTAATTTAATTTTAAACTTAAACTGTCGTAAAACAAATTAGTGCAGATTTTATGAGAAAAGGAAGCAAACGCTTTTTCTCCTTAACTGCAACAGTCCATTTCTTTTTTATAAATTTATTTATTATGCTTTAAGTTCTAGGGTACATGTACAGAACGTGCAGGTTTGTTACATAAGTATACATGTGCCATGGTGGTTTGCTGCATCCATCACCCCGTCATCTATGTTAGGTATTTCTCCTAATGCTATCCCTTCTCAATCCTCCCACCCCCCAATATCTCTCTCCTAGCTCCTCACCCCATAACAGGTTCCAGTGTGTGATTCCCCTCCCTGTGTCCATGTGTTCTCATTGTTCAACTCTCACTTAGGAGTGAGGACATGAGGTGTTTGGTTTTCTGTTCTTGAGTCAGTTTGCTGAAAATGATGGTTTCCAGCTTCATCGATGTCCCTGCAAAGGACATGAACTCATCCTTTTTTATGACTGCATAGTATTCCACAGTATATATGTGCCACATTTTCTTTATCCAGTCTATCATTGATGGGCATTTGGGTTGGTTCCAAGTCTTTGCTATTGTAAACAGTGCCGCTATGAACATACGTGTGCATGTCTCTTTATAATAGAACAATTTATAATCCTTTGGGTATATACCCAGTAATGGGATTGCTGGGTCAAATGGTATTTCTATATGTAGATCCTTGAGGAATCACCACACTGTCTTCCACAATGGCTGAACTAATTTACACTCCCATCAACAGTGTAAAAGTGTTCCTGTTTTTCCACATCCTCTCCAGCATCTGTTGTCTCCTGATTTTTTAATAACTCCCATTCTAACTGGCGTGAGATGGTATCTCAATATGGTTTTGATTTGCATTTCTTTGTGTACATTAGATGCTAAATAAATGTATGATGAAGGAATGAATATATTAACAAAGCATAACATGCTGTAAAATGAAAAGAAATAGGAAAAAAATTCTTCAATTTGATTCCAAAGCTCTAAGTGACTATTACCTAGGTTTTTGAAAATAACAGCTAAGTGTGAATTTCCAAGGAAGGATTTCTAGGCTCCTGCCACGCTTCTGCATGAACTCATTTGTATGAAGACGTTATGAATAAGTGTATTTGTCATGTCTGGTTGTTTCTATGCGTGAGGTGGGTATTGCCTCGGGCTGTGCCAGGTTCACTTTTTGTGCTGAGATCCTGTGAGTTTCGAAGGTTGGTAGAGTCTGAAGCATCTTCTACTTGAAATGAACAAATATGGAGTGGATTGGGACAGCTTTTGTTTGGTTTAGTTTTTTGAGGCATAATCGACATCTGTGAATTGTACATATTTGTTTATTGTCTTTAATTTTAACTTTAGAGTTGGGGAAACATGTGCGGGTTTGTTACAAGGGTATATTGCGTGAAGCTGAGGTTGGGGCTTCCGTGGATCCTGGAACCCAGATAGTGAACGTGGTACCCAATAGGAAATTTTTCAGCCCTTGCCTGCCTCCCTAGTTCCCACCTTTTGGAGTTTCTAGTATCTATTGTTCCCATCTTTATGTCCGTGAACTGCACGTATTTAAATGATACCCTGTGGTAAGGTGTGAACACCCAGAAACCATGACCATGATCAAGGGAATGAACATATTCATCATCACCCCAAATGTTTCCTGCTGCCCCTTCATAATTCTTTCCTCTCCCATGTCCGCCCTCATGTTTTGTCTGCACTGTTTGGCGTCTCCTAGAATATTCTATACGTAAAATTGTGTAGAATGTACTCGTTTGTCTGGGTTTTTTGTTTGTCATGTTTTCTTCTTTTATTCAGCATAGATTTTTGAGATTTATCCATGTTTGATTTGTATCACTACTTTATCCTGTTTTATTGGTGAATAGTGTGCCTTTATATAGGTATGCCAGAGCTTCTTATCCATTCATCTGTTGATGGACATTTGGGCTGGACTATGTTTGTGTCTCCCAAAATTTATATGTTGAAATCCTAACCCCCAATCTGATGGTGCTGTGGTTGGAATGTTTCCTTTTCAAAATTCGGGTGTGCCAATGTGACCATATTAAGAGATGGAGCCTCTAAGAGGTGGTGAGGCTCCTTTCCTGTGAATGAGGTCAGATGTCTTTTTAAAGGCGCTTGATAAAAGGAGTTGGTTCCCTCTTACCCTTCTGCCTTTTGCAATGTGAGGACACAGCAAGAAAGCCCTTACCAGATGCCAGCACCTTCATCTTAGACTTGCCAGCTTCTAGAAATGTGAAGGAATAAGTTCTGTTCTTTATAAGTCACCCAGTCTCAGGCATTCTGTTATAGCAGCACGACTGGACTAGGGCAGAACGTGGTAGGGTAAGCCAGAGGAGAGTGTTGCTGTGACAAATACCAAAAAATGTAGAAGTGGGTTTAGCACTGGGCAGTGGTTAGAGCTTGGGACACTTCTGAAGTGCATGCTGGAAACAGCCTGTGTTGCAGTGAATGAAGCATTACGAGTGATTCTGGTGAGAGCCCAGAAGAGGAGGAGAGACGTAGAAAGCCTCATTCTCCTTAGAGATTACCTGAGTGGTCTCGACAGTGATAATTATTTTGATGAAGTCTCAGAGGGAAATGAGGAACAAGGTATTGAAAACTGGAGGAAAGTTCACCCTTATTATAAGGTGGCTAAGAATTATATCCATGCTGTAGGACTTTACGGAAGGCAGAAATTAAAAGCAATGGCTAGGATATTTAGCAGATGAAACCTCAAAGCAGCTAGGTGTTCAGGATCCTAAGTGGCTTCTCTTACATACTTACAGTGAAATGTGAGAAGAGAGAAATATTTAAAGACGATTTTTAATTAAAAGGGAAGGAGAATGTAAAGATTTGAAAAATTCTCAGCCTGGCCATTTAAAGACTAAAAAAAAATGTGTTTGAGAGAGGAACCCAAGGGTATGCCCAAATGACTGGTAAAAAGATTCGTGTGGATAAAAGGAAGCCAGGAGCTATATACAAGACAACAGGAGAATGACCCCAAAGACCCTTCAGAGAGGTTCAAGGCCTTCCCATCGCAGACCCCAAATGCCAGAACCTTGAAGGCAGAATAGATGCGGGGCACCTGTGGACCTCAGGGCTCATTTCCCAAGGCTACTTGAAGTCTGCTCCCCACGTTCTGACACAGCACTCCCCAAACACGCTGGCTGCTGCCGAAGCAGGCTGACGTGTGGCTCCGGCGATGGCTCTAGACCTTGGCAGTGCACACTTAGTGCTGATTCTGTGGGTGCACAGAACGCAAGAGCTGTGGAGGCATGCCTCCCTCCTCCAAGACGTCAAAGCATGTCTCAGAGAAGGCCCAGGCAGAGAACTGCCACAGGGGTGTGGAGCCATCCCAGACAGCCCCATAGGGCATTGCCTAGTGGAGTCCTGGGGGCCTCGCTGCCCCCATGACCCCAAAAGGTAGAGCCATCAGTATGCAACGCCAGCTTGGGAGAGCCACAGGGATGTGACTTAAATGTATGAGAGCTAAGGCATGGATCCAGCAAAGCCAGCCAAGTGGGGCTGCCCAGGGCCTTGGGGGTTCACCGTCTACCCCAGCGCATCCAGGAGGTGGCACATGGAGTCAAAGACTGTTCTTTAGTCTTAAGATGTAATGTTTTCCCTGTTGGGCTTTGGACTTACTTGGGACCTGTTACCCCATTCTTTCCCCTCTCTTTTGGCACTGTCCTGTGCCTGGCCCTCCATTGTATTTTGAAACTATATAACTTGTTTGATTTCACAGGTTCACAGCTGGAAGGAAACTTGCCTTGGGATGAATTGTACCGTAAATCTCATTGATGCAAAGGTTGGATGAGATCTTGGACTTTAGACTTTAGAGTTGATGTTGAGATGAATTAATGCTTTGGGCTATTGGCATAGACTAAATATGTTCTGGATGTGAAAAGAACGTAGAGTTTGGGGGGCCAGAGTCAAGAGGGGTTCTCTCTTGCCCTTCTGCATTCCACCATGTGAAGATGCAGTAGCAAAGCTCCCAGCAGATGCTGGTGCCTGAATCTTGGAATTGCCAGTCTCCAGAACTGTGAGGAAATTAATTTCTGTTACCCAGCCTTAGGCATTCTGCTATGGCAGTACAAAATGAAGTAAAATGATGGTATTAGGAGCTGGGGCATTTGGGAGGTGGTTAGATCCTGACGTCAGAGCGTTCATGAATGAGATTCATGTCCTTATGAAAGAGACTGGAGAGAGATTGCTTGCCCCTCCCTCCATGTGAGATTAATGCAAAAAGGCCATTTATGAACCAGGAAGAGGGCCCTCAACCAGACATCAAATCTGCTGGAGACTTGATTTTGGACTTTCCAGCCCCCACAAGGCTGTAAACAACAGAAATTTATTCCTCACATCTCTTTCAGAGATGGTATTTATGGTATTTTGTTACAGCGATTTCATTATAGCTGCCTGGATGGATGAAGACAGGCTGTCTCCAGGTTTGGCAATTAAATTAAAAAGCTGCTGTGAACATTCATGTACAAGTCTTTGTGTAGACACAGGCTTTCATTTCTCTTGGTAAATAGGAGTGTATTGGCTGGATCATACGGTGAGTGTTCATTTAATGTTTTCTGAAATAACCCACAGATTTTCCATAGCGATAGTATCATTTTATATTCTCATCAGCAATGAGTGAGTGTTTCAGGTTCTCCTTATTTCTAGCAGTGTTTGGTATGGTCAGTCTCTTTATGATTCGCCACTCAAACAGATGTGCAGTGCTCCTGATTTGCATGTTTCTACGGACAAGTGATGTTGAACATCTGTTCATGTGATTAGTTGCTGTACATTTTCTTTGGCAATCTCTGTTCAACTGTTTTGCCCATTATAAGATAATGGAGTTGTTTATTTTCTTATTGTTGAATTTCGAGGGTTCCTTACATGTTTGGATATCAGCTCTTTATCAGATCTATGCTATACAAGTGTTGTTTCCCAGTCTGTCTTTTCATCCTCTTAATAGTGTACCGTATGTTTCAGAAGACACAAGTTTTTCAGTGTGGTGAAGTGTTTTTTTTTTTTTTTTTTTTTTTTTTTTTTTTTTTTTTTTTTTTTTTTTTTTTTTTTTTTTTTTTTTTTTTTTACAAATTGTGCTTTAGGTATTGAATCAAAGAAATCTCTTTCCAACCTGAGGTCATAAAGATTTCCTCCTGTGTTTATTTCTAGAAGTTTATAGTTTTAGGTTTTACATTTAGGCCTTGGATTCTTTTCCACTTGATATTTATGTATAGTAGAAGGTATGGGTTGAAGTTACTTTTTTGGGTATGGATGTTTTTGCCTATGGATATATAGATGTCAAAGTTAGTTTAGCAGTATTTATTGACGTTAATTTTCCATTACACTAACTACTTTTGTCAAAATCAGTTGTTCATGTATTTCTATTTCTGGACACTGTATTCAGTTTCATTGATCTCTCTGTGTATATTTATGCCAATACCACACTATCATAATTACTGTAGCTTTAAAATAACTCTTGAAATAAGGTGGTGTTAGTTGTATGATTTTATCATTTCTTAATATGTTTTTTTGGCTATGCTGGGTTCTTTGCATTTGCATTTGAATTTTGCAATATGTTTGTCAATTTCTACGTTAAAAACCTTGTTGAAGTTTTGCTTAAAATTTATTTGAATATACAGTTAACTTGGGGGAGAATTGACATCTTAGCAATATGAGTTTTCTAACCCATGAACAAGGTGTAACTCTCCATTTACTTAGGTCTATTAAAATTTCCCTGAAATATGTGCTGGTTTCCACTGTATAGGCCTTTCACATCTTTTGTCATGCTCATCTCTATATTTTATTTTTGTAGGCTATGGTATAAGGAATATTTTTAATGGAAAATTTCAATTGTTTTTTGCTAATATACAGAAATAAAATTGTTTTTTGTGCATTGATCTGATATCCCACAATCTTGTTAAAATTGTTTATTAATTCCAGCACCTTTTCTGTAGATCCCATTGGATTTTCATATCATCTGTAAAAAAAGACAGTGTTACCTCATCCTTTCCAATCTACATGGCTTTTATTTCTGTTTTTTCCCTCCCACTTGTCACACTGGCTGGATCTCTCATGAAGTGTTGAAAAGAAGTGGCAAGAGCAATATCCTTGTCTTGTTGCTGATTTATAAGGAAAGCAGTCAGTCTTTACACTGTGTGTTTGTAATAGTTGTTTCATGGATGCTCCTTCTCAAGTTGAGAAAGTCCTCTTCTCTTCCTAGTTTGCAGAGCTTTTGAAAACAAGGAAAGGATGTTGACTTTTGTCAAGTTTTTTCCCCGTGTCTATTGTGATGAACCAATTTCTTCTTCTTGGTATGTTGAATTACATTGATTGACTTAAGAAAAGTTAAACTTTTATTGAATTGTTGGAAACTTGGTCAAGATGTATTATCCTTATATATGTAATTAGATTTGATTTACAAAATTCTTTTGAAAACTTTTGCCAAAATATTAATGAGGGATATCTATCTGCAGTTTTCCCTCCTTGAGATTTACTTGTGATTCGGGGGTCACAGTAATTTTGACCTGAGAATAAACTGGGAAGTGTTCTCTACTTGTCAGAAGAAAGAAAGAAAGACAAGAAAGAGAAAGAGAGAAAGAGAGAGAGGGAGGAGAGAGACAGAAAGAAAGAAGAGAAAAAGAGAAAATATTCTGAAGCGTTTTCATAGAATTGATATTAATTATTCCTTATATGGAAGAATTTATCCATATAAATAAATTTGGTAGAATTTATCCTTGAACTCCTGTTTGCAGGATGGTTTTTAACTAAAAATTAAATTTCTTTGATAGAGGGTTCTTCATGCTATCTACTGTGTCTTGAGTTTGCTTCAGTAATTTGTCTTTGAAGAATTTGTTGCATCTGCATTGTGGAATATATCAGCATAAAGTTGTTAATAACATTCCCTTAGTCTTCTTTTTGACATTTATAGGCCCTGAAATGATGTCACTACTTTATTCTCAATGTTGGTAATTTTGTTTTTTCCCTCTTTTGTTTGTTTTTGAAGAACTAACTTTTTGTGTCATTGATTTTTCTGTCTTTTTGTTTTCCCTTTTATTGACTTCTGGTATTTATTATTTTCTTTTCTCTACTAACTTTGGGTTTAATATTATCTAATTTTTGCAGTTTTGTAAAGTGGAAGCTAAGGGCATTGATTTGAAACTTCCTTTTTTAAAAAATAGACTTTCAGTGGTTGTAAATTTTCTTAAATATTTCTTATTTAAGCAGCCCACAATGTTATGTTTCTATTTTTATTCAATTCAAAAATCTCACTTATGCTGTTTTTATTTTTTCTTTCCTTTTCTCTATTTGATTTTGAGCTACTTCTAATGCAATGTCTTCAAATACATTCACCTTTCACCCTGCAAAGTCTAGTGTATAGCTACTTCCATCTGTGTGTTTTCATCTCAAATATTGTTGATTTTATTTCTGGAAGCTCAGCTTAGTCTTTTATGTTATCTTTTAAGGATCTAGTTAACTTTTTGAGTATCGAGAACAGACTTATACTAACTTTAAAAATGTCTTAGTCTGCTAATCCTGACATTCAAAAAGGGAAGGAGGACTAGTCCCAGAAATATCGCTCGTCTCCCATCAGACCCTCTCCCAGCATTTCCCCTTTCCTTCCTCTTCATTCCATTTTATCATTTGTTTTCTCGCTTGGATGTATGTTTTTGTCATTAAAATTTTTTTTCTCTTTTCTGTTTTTAACCTTTTGGACATTTAGAGAGTCTCTTTATTTTTTTCTTATGGTGGGTCCCTTGCCTCAATGCTGTTTATGTTTGCAGAGCCGTAGCCTATAGTATATAATTGTAATTCCCTGAGTGTGGTCACACAATGATCGTTGAATTCTAATAGATTTTGCTCTGGAATTCACAGCCAGTTCACACACAAAAAAATGGAAGAATATGTAATCAAGAGTAAATATATCTTTTAGCAAGAAACAAGCCAAAATATTACCCAACCCTAACGTTGTGGAGTCTGTGGGTAAACACTTTTGCATTTTCTCCGTTTCTAATTCTCAGAGGCAAAGAGGCTAATGGCGTTAGTCACGTCAGTCCATCTGTCCCCTTTCCTCCTGGGGCACGGTCAGTTGACATTTCTTTGGCAGTCTGGGAGGCTAACTCGGCAGCTTCCTTTGCATCTGTCTTTTGTGCAGATTGCACTGGGAGTCCTTGCATCTCTTCGGCTGGGCGCGATTCCTGGAGGCTTGCTTAGTTGATGAGCTGGGACTCCTTTGATCAGGTCTGATGTGATGAGGGAGGTTGGGTGGGTTGAAATTCCAGATGAGTTCTAAATTCTTTCTTAGATCTGTAACCCAATGGAAAAATAAAAGTATTTGGTGGCACCTCTTTTGATAAGAGCCCTGAGCCCTGTTGAAAGAAACAGTGAACGTGGAGAAACAAATGAAAGCAGAGCGTGGTTGCTTGGGCCTCAGGAAGCTTGTATTTAAGACTAATTTTCTTCAGTGAGAGTTTGCAGGATTTACCAGCTCAGTGACCTCAAAAATGTTTGGATTGGGGATGGGGATATAAAGAGATATTGCAGTCCTTTCTTCCAACCCAAGGGGACAGATTGGATTTTTTGCACATCCTCTCTGAAGCCTTGGGCTGAGAATTGAAAAACAGCATTTAAGGGTGAACGTGGGTATGGATTGGCATATGTGCTCCCTCTTCCTGTATTCTCTGAGGTCCTGCTTCCCTGCAGGACTTGAGAAGGACGTGGCAGAGTGTTACCAGGGTAGAGGGAAGGAGAGAGGCCACTCTGAGCAGGGTCGGAGGAGGCTTACCCTTGGTATTCAGGGATTGAGACATTCATTGGTCACCGAACACATTGTGCTGATAGACTTTGCTTCTTTCCAAAAAATGTTCTTTCTCAAGCAGATATCTGGTAATATACTATTTTAAAGAAAGGCACATATAGATTATGTTTGTTTCCAGGGCATTCAAAGGAAAATCACATTATTTTAATAATAAGGAAAAGCTTACACTTTGAGAATAGACCATCACTTAGGGTAACGTGTTTCTTAAAAAACATTTTTCCTAACCTGTGCTTAAAAATAATTGAAATGTTAGAATTACACTTTCCATGCATTTAGCACTCTAAGGAATCCGTGGGGATCTGAGTCTGCAAGGCCATCAGTAGGTGGAAGTTTCCAGAAGAGACTCATGTTGCCAGGATTCTTAACAACTGTGTGGGTTTGGATATAAATGTGTTTGAAGCGCACGTTTTCATGTATCATCTCTTTTAAAATGTCCCTACATTGGATTTTATCATTTGTTGACATTCCCTCACATTCACTGCATGTTGGCCGTTGCTGGGGTGAGTATTGCAATGTCAGAAGAAGCACAGTGTGGTCGTGTCAGGGGTTGCAGAGCACAGATGCTCCATATGCGAGCTTTTTCTGGGAGCGTTTGACATCGAAGTCTCCCACCCCCGTTGATGTTCAGGTCCTCTCAGTTGGACTTCGGATCCCTGAGACCCCCTGCGGATTCCAGCCCAAGTGTGGCGAATGGGCCGACGCGGCACAAGGCAGTGTGGCTGCTGGTTGCTGGGGAGGCAAGAGTCAGATTGCCTGGGGCCCTGAGACAACCTCCTGTCTAGATTCAGCTAACTGTTGGTCCAGGGTCAAGCTAAGAGCGTAGACACGTTTGCTGTATTGAAAATGCATTCTGACTGAGTACATGGGGGTTACACCAGGCATGGTATGTCTTTATCCCTCGGAAAAGATGATTCTCTGTACATGGAGGTAAGATTGCAAGTCCCAGAGTTGGGAGTGCAGTCCTGCAGCTTTCTGCTCTACGTCAGTTTACTCGTTGCTTGAATGGTGATAACAGTAATAATGGTAATAGATAGCAGCAGTACCTACCTTACAAAGGTGTGGGGTTGAGATGGAAAATGTATGCGAAATGCTAACCACCGTGCCTCACAGGAGGCGCTAAAAGCAGGTGGCTATCGTTAAAATAAAAACAAATAAAGTGTGTGACAGAGTGACAGAGAATGCACTGTTGATCAGCATGTGTGTGCCTGTGGGAAGAAGTTAGGCTCCTGTAAGTTCAGTGTGGGAAGGGACCTCAAAGCGTGCAGGATTTCCACCTTAGGGAGAAATAAGGTCAGTTTCAAAACACCGTTGCTTTTTGTTTCTGGTTTTGTTTTGTTTTGTTTTTTGGTTTTGTGGTTCTCCATGTAAAATTTACTTACTAATTTCTCACTTAAATCTACCATGGAAGAGAAGATTTGGGGGAGTTTTCATAGGTGGGAAGAAAAGACAAATTGCCTCTCCATTCCTGAAGATACAGTTTCCTTGGATTTACCATCTGAGTATCAAGAAAAAGCACCTTTGCTGTCTGTTTAGGCTTCCAGGATCTGGGAAGAACATCCAGGAT
Organism: Cebus imitator; assembly: GCF_001604975.1. NCBI lineage: Eukaryota > Metazoa > Chordata > Mammalia > Primates > Cebidae > Cebus > Cebus imitator. The sequence continues at coordinate 463,389 of NW_016107707.1, read as the reverse complement.
ATTTTGCTTATTTCGCCTTTCTAGAAGCTGTGGTCACCACAGCATTGTTTCTATTATCATTTTGAACAGTTTTTTGTTAGATCAATTAAGAGTTAGGAAAATAAAAGACTTTATTTTACCGTCACTTATTTTTTTCTTTAATACTTTTCCTTTCTTTACACAGATCCGAGTTCCTGACCTATGTATATATTTTTTCTCTCTGAAGAGCTTCTTTTAACATTTCTTGCAAAGCAGAACTGCTGTCAACAAATTTCCTCAATTTCTGTTTGTTTGAGAAACTGTTTCTCCTTTGTATTTCATGGATAATTTTACTGAATACATGATTCCAGGTTGTTAATTTTCTTCTTTCAACAATTTAAATACGTCACTTTACTCTATGTTCTCATGGTTTCTGAAAGAAAATTTGATGTAGTTCTTATCCTTTCTCCTCTTTCTTCCAGATCTTCACTCTACTATGTTTGTTCTCATGGTTTCTGGAAGTCTGGTATAAATTTTACCCTTGTTCTTCTAAAGACAAGGCACCTTTTCCTTCTGACTTTCTTGAAGATCTTTTCTTGGTCTTTGGTTTTCTGCAGTTTGAATATGATATGCCAAAGTATACATTTTTGGGGGTCATTTATTCTGTTTAGTGTTCTCTGAGCTTCCTGCATCTATGGTCTAGTGTCTGTCACTAATTTTGGAAAATTCTTAGCCATTGTTGCATTGACTATTTCTTAAGTTCCTGTCTTTCTTCTGGTATTATCATGATGTATATATTTGTTATACCTTTTATAATTGCACCATGGTTCTTGGATATTCTGTCAATGTCTTTTTTCTCTTTATTTTTCAGTTTGAGAAGCCTCTCCTGACATATGTGTAAGCTTACTGATTCCCCAGCTATGTCTGATCTCCTGAAGGCCCATGAAAGGCATTCTTCATTGCTGTTACAGCGTTTTTGGTTTCTAGCATTTTCTTTTGATCCTTATTTAGTGTTTTTGTTCCTCTGTTTACGTAACCCATCTGTTCTTGCAGACTGTGCACATTTTTTCTATTAGAGCTCTAAGCGTATTAGTCATAGCTATTTTTTATTTTTTGTCTGATAATTACAAAATCTCTGCTGTATCTAAATCTGACTCTGATGCTGGCTCTGTCTTCAGACTGTGTATTTTGCCTTTTAGTGTCTTTTGTAATTTTGTGTTGAAAAACAGACACGATGTAGTGGATAAAGAGAACTAAGTTAAATCAGTCTTTATTGTGAGGCTTTATGTTTATCTGGTTAGGAGTTTGACTATATTGACTCTTTGCTGTAGCTGTAGATGTTAAAGGTTAAATTTTCATCTATGTGCTTGTTTTTGTCTTTTCTTTTGTCTTTGGGTTTCACTAGACATTCCTTCTTAAATAGAATCTGAGCCTTTCAGTTCTTCAGTGGTGATTCCTTATTATTATACAAGAGCTCTGTTGGGGTCATGGTAAGTTATCGGCGAGAAGTGTTTTATATTTCTATGATTAGATCAGTTTTTAGCGAGTCTGTGCCCCTGGAGTATGCCCTTCCCAAGTGCTTCTCAGCTCTTTTTCTCCCCGTTAAGTGAGACAAGAAGAACAGATTTGTCTGGAGTTAGGTATTTTCCTTCCTCCATATTGATTAGACTCTAGCATAGTAATTATCCTTGTAGACAGGTGTTTGTTACGGGGAAGAAGGCACTGTGGGTGGATTTTAAGATGATTTCTTTTATAATTTTTTTTTTTAAGAGGCAAGATCTCACTATGTTGCCCAGCCTGTTCTCAAACTCCTGGCCTTAAGTAAGCCTCCTACCTGAGCCTTCTGCCTAGTTGAGAGTAAGGGTGTGAGCCCCTAAGCCCAGCTGAAGATGGTTTCTTTTACCCTCTACCTGCTGGAAACACAAGAGGATTTTTCTGTTGTGTTCATCTGAGAACTTGATGGGCCTATTGGTGGCAAAATCTCTCAAGAGTATAGGGGCTCTCCTGAGACTAGGCCCCCAGGAATTTTTAACTCGCCAGGTAGGCTGTGCTCCATCTACAATCTCTAGCAGGTATTCAGAATGGGCCCTGTATGTTTTCCCACAGTTGCTGGCTACAACAGCAGTTTCTCCTCTTAGCTATGACTCTCTGTATCTCTCTCTCTCTCTCTCTCTCTCTCTCTCTCCAGTTTTCGGGGCTTTGTCCTACGGATTTAGTTTTTGGATGGATCTAATAAGAGTTGTTTTGCTTTGTTTGTTCAGCTGAGAACTGGAATGACGAACTTCAAGCTCTTTACGTGTTGGAGTGGGAAGAAGTCTACCACTGGTTTCAGGATCACCTCCTGTGGGAGTGGGGGTGTAGCTCTCACGTGGTGGAAACACTGCTCTGGTGGGACTCCTCATACCGGGCCAGCAAGGGCACATGAAATGCCTGTGTATTCAGCATGATCTCGTAGGAGAAATTCCTTTCCATTTCCTCTCATGTTTCCTCTTGCTGTTTCATATTTTCTGGAAACGCTTGGAAAGTGTGCTAGGAATGCTGAGCCAGCTTGGGGCTCTGCCAGTAATCAGCTGAGTGAATCCGGGCAACTCAATAATCTTTCTGTGCTTTGGATTTTGTCACCTGTGGAAACATTTACTGATACATGCGTTCTTCACCTGATCCTTGTCAGAGTCAAATAAAACAGTGTAAAAAGACTCTTTAGAATGAGAAATCCCTGTCGATGGATTATTGGTGTGGATTTACTTTGGCCAGCTGTAACTGTTGTTACATGCTTAACATTTGAAAGATGTTTAAACCTGGGCGCAGGAGAGATCTTCCTGTGCTGTTCTGGTCTTCGTGGACTCCAATGTTTGCATATATTCTCCCTCGATCCTTCATGTAATCTATAGTTTTCTTAAAGTTAGTATCTAAATCCTTTGCTCTATAGGGAAAATTTTTGTTCCATATAAAAGAAGTGAACTTTACTCAAAACTGGACACATTAGAACTAGGCTAAGTCAAACGATATTTCTTATTCTGATTGTGTGTAGTTCTGATTCACAGAGCATCCTACTTTATGTGCATTTATACTATACCATTATCAAAACAGTGTAAACAGTAGGAAAAAGACATTTTTCTTTGCCTTCATTGCAAAAGCTTCTGGCATTATTGCATGTAGACTTGTGACAAAAGTAAATATGCATGTATCCTTATCAGCTACCTCCAAATAGCAGTCAGCCATGCATGGTGCAGAACAGAAGCCTTCAATTATTTCGAGTGCAAAACTTAGGGAATTAATAATAACAATTTAATGCCATCTCTAGCTTCCAAGCTAGAGTCAAAATATTGCCTTTTTGAGTTGATTATAGTCTTGGAGGGATAGAAAATTGGTTTCGTATTATTACGGATTGTTTTACCAAATACTCATACGTAAAGATTTCACAGAAATATAGACAAGAGCTTTGTGATGTTCAAACATGGGAACTTTCTGCTGCCACCAAGAAAAGGTAATTTAGCTGTTATTACCTGTCTCCTGCACACAATCTATTCGACCTCTTATTTCTATGTAGTGTTCAAGTATATTTCAGTTGGAGAGCTCTCGCTTAGACTACCACAAACCAGAAAAGGGATTGTTTCTGAGAAGAGTAAAATCACCTCCATGAGATTAATTCATGTTTGGAAGGCAGAAAAGATACCTGGCTTGAAGCCAGTTAATACTGAGTTGATCAATGCGGGAGGTATTCAAGCAGAGGTTGATACGTTCTTCTGGGTTATTCACAATTCCACTTTTTTAATAATTATGTTGTCTTTATTCCAGTTTACTAGAGACTGATATATGGCAAGGTACTGAAAAGAATCAGTAAATTCTAATCATAGTCACTTAAAGCAACACATGACCCAGGTGTAAGGCTCCAGTGAGCAGTTAGTTATAACAGATACAATGTAAGTAATACATTTTTATTAAGTGTGGCAAAACTAGAAGATGCACCATTATATTTGGAGGATCCATGAGGTGCACACAGGAATGGGTTGTGGGTTAGATTACTGGGTCACTACCAATGCCTTTCTTTATTTGTTCGTTTTTTCAACTGGTTGAGAATTTTTGAAATGACCTAAAAATTGGGTCTTGATATCAGTAGGTAGGAAATTAATTAAGTGTAAGAGAAGAACCCCAAGGGAAGGAGCAGATAAGTAACCTTATTTCTTGTAATTCCTTTTTCATGAGATTAGGTCATTAAACAAATTGTGATTCGATTTTTCTTCTTCTTCCCCTTTCCTGAAGAGCCTGATTGCGAATTCCCTTCGCCATGGGTCATTTACTTGCTATCCATCCTCCTTACTCTGAGAGGCTGCAAGCTCTGCTGAGGTGGCTGCCCGGAAGCAGAGTGGATGTAATGAATGGAAGGGATACTGATAGGGCCAGAGGCTCCCTGGGGTGGCCTTTTTGGGGTTCACCCACGTGAAGTCCTCTAATCCTTTTTACTTTCTATTGTTCCAGCTTCTTTTTTCTTCTCCCATTTTTTGCATCTTCATGGTTCTTTCCTTCCCTACTAGGAAATTTATAAAGAAATCATTTCTTTGGTTCATGTTACCACAAAAACTCATATGTAAAACTCATATATTTAAAAAGGGAAAGAGGGAAGGAACAAATGAATGCATGCAGAACCCAAGGGATGTGAGAGAAGATGTGAATGAAAGACAGAGCAGGGCGAGCAAGACTGGGCATCAGTGTCTCAGCCCCACCTGAGAAGGTGTTCGGTGTCCAGCCTGTGCTGAAATCATCCCAAAGAAAAAAGGAGGTGAGGGAGAGGAGGGAATAAGGACGGAGAATGGGAAGATGCACTGCGCCTTATGAACCCGAGGAGGGGGAGTGAGTGGGGAGGGGAGAAGAGGGCTCGGTCGTGATGCGGTTTGAGAGAGGAGGTCTGTGGAACAAATGCAATTGGTCAGAACGCTTGCATTTCCACTGACGTACTCATGCATCTGATGATGACAGGTGTTGCATAATACCTTGCACAAGAGATGAAGACTCTCGCTCTGTTCATCTGTCCCCTTTGCCTGTCTCCTGTGAACGCTTGCCACCTGATCCGCATTTTGTCCTAATGTTCATGATGACACCAGCGTGGCAGGGCTGAGAGTTGATTTGACTTGGCTCTTTTGTATCTAGGCAGTTGCTTCTGTACACAGGTACCTGTATCAGTGAACTTAGGGTTTAATAAAGCTCTTTGAAATTTTAAAGTGTTCACCAGATTCAAATCTCACATACACATATATAATCTTTGCCTTTGAAAAGATGGCATTGATTCCTTTAGAGCATGTGTGAAGAGTCTTCTGCTTCTCTGATTTCCTTATCGCCCATCACCAAAGAAACAAAAACAACCACAAAACCAGTATTGCCCTAGCGTGCTAGAAGCTTCTTCCACGGACAGAGAACGGTAAAGTGCTGGTTCAGCCTCAAGTCAGCCATCGCTCCTGCCGAGATTTAGAGTGGGAGGGGCTGGCGGGGATCACAGAGCTGGTGATGGGTAGCGGGCACCCTCTGGTCATTCTGGTGCCCACAGCTGGCATTTGCTCACCCTGTCCCATTGATCACATGGCGGATGTTCCCACTTCATGTTTGTCCTGTGCCCAGAACAGTCGTCTATCCAGTGAGCAGGACTTGCAGGGAGGAAAAGGTGTCGGGTATGCCCACCATTGACTCCAGACTATGCCATGTGTCTCCCTTTAGTTTATGGTAATTAATGACTGATTTTGAGTTTCCCACTCAAATGACCAGTCTTGTGATCATTATGTAATAGAGAAAACTTTTTTTTTTTTTTTTTTTTTTTTTTTTTTTTTTTTTTTTTTTTTTTTTTTTTTTTTTTTTTTTTTTTTTTTTTTTTTTTTTTTTTTTTTTTTGAGATGGAGTTTCGCTCCTGTTGCCCAGGTTGGAGTGCAATCTTGTGATCTCGGCTCACCGCAACCTCAGCCTCCTGGGTTCAAGCGATTCTCCTGCCTCAACCTCCCGAGTAGCTGAGATTACAGGCATGTGCCACCATGCCCGGCTAATTTTGTATTTTTAGTAGAGACGGGGTTTCTTCATGTTGGTCAGGCTGATCTGGAACTCCTGACCTCAGGTGATCCGCCCACCCCGGCCTCCCAAAGTTCTGGGATTACAGGTGTGAACCACCGCACCTGGCCAAGAAAACTTTCTAATTTTAGTTTCTTTCACTTGTTGACTGAAGGTGACATGTCATAAAGTCAGGGTGTCTTCCTCAGTAATAGGTTGTCCGCTGGATTCAAAAGGCGTGCTCTCAAAAAGACGAAAGTTAATAAGATTTAGTAACTTGTAACCTACTAAAAATTAAAATAATAGCTGTTTATTCTAGGTAATTATTTGGTTTGAAGCAGGGCTTCTTTTTAAAGGCATGTTTTCTAATGATGTGAAAAAAACATTCATCACAGAAGCACTTATTAAAACTCTGTCAGCAGGTGTAATTAAACAGGGCCAGATAGGCTGTAGGGCAGCAGACGCAATCAGTATGGAAAATGTGAGACCTGCCCTGTTTTGCTCTTGTCAGTCAAACTGTTATCAATTAAACCAAAAACAAAACAAAAGGATGTGATGGTTGTAAACATTTTCTGTTGTACCAGTTTTTATTATTCTGAGAACTGATTGAGAAGAAAGGAAGGAATGAAGAAAGAGAGGGAGGGAGGGGATAGGTCGGCGGCGGGGAGGCTGGAGGGGGGAGAGTAGAGAAGGAGCGTGTGGTGTCGAGATGTGTCAGGTCACGCCGGTTTAAGGCACTGTGCAGACGCCTCCTGCCAGCATCCCCTCCCTCTTTTCTATCTAGGCAGTTGCTTCTGTACACAGGTACATGTGTGAGTGAACTTACGATTTGATAAAGCTCTTTGAGTTTTAAAATCTTCACCAGATTCTAAATCTCACATACACATATATAATCTTCATCTTTGAAAAGGTGGCATTGATACATTTCTTGTGAAATATGCTTAAATTATGAAACTGCAAGAGAAAGCTGAATATGTACGTGATCAATCCAGCCCCCCGGAGCTCAGCGGAGAGTCATCTGACATGGGATGAGGGGAAGACACGGGTCAGGAGGAGGTTAAGTACACCCAGAGCCTCCTCCCCACACCCTTACCCCCCAGGGTGGCAGGGAAAGGCCCTAGGTCCCAGAGCCAGCTCGCTGTCCCTTTGCGCCCTTGGCATGGAGCCGCGTGGTGCCCCACAGCTTGTGGCTGGCTGCGTGGTCATCTAGCTTATGCCTGTTTTGCTGAGCTTGTCAGTTCCACCTTGGCACTTTCCCAGATACAGCTACTATTGACACAGTAACTCCCATTTTGTGGAGAACCATCACACTCTAGGTAGAGCTTCTGTCAAATATATTCCTTCCAAAGCAGACCTTGTGCAAGCTGGCGATTCACAGCGACTCCTGGATGGCGTCCCACGCCAGGTGCCCTGTGGTTTAGTAGCGTCACTGTGTTGGCACGCTATGGAGGCTGTGTTCGTGCTGTCTCAGCACTTCCCTGGAACACTGTCAGGGCAAGGCAGTGCAACACTGCTGGCCTGTTACCTTCACTTTGTGAAAATCCTTTGGTCTGGGGTATATTTCCATGAGCTATGACCCTATTATCAAATTAATTGTGAAAGCCACACAGTATGACCATCTATATGTTTCTGAGTTGTCAGCACTTATTATTGCCTTCTGATAGGAATTGTGTGAGTTTTAGAGCTTTAGGTATAATAATGGATTGGTTATTTATCAGTATCACCTAGTTATTTATCAGTATCACTTTGTGAGGGTACCGTATATTCTGAACAACAGCAAAGAGGTGGGAATGCCCCCTGAAAATTCCAGTGACATCTCATCTTCATTTGTTGAAAATCTATTTTTACTTCCAGTCCTTCTTCAAAATAGTTGGTGGTCCTTTTTATGGCAGTCATTCATATTTTTAGGAACATAAGAACCACCTTAGAAATGGGCGCAGTGACTCATGCCTGTAATCCCAGCAATTTGGGAGGTAGAGGTGGGAAGATCCCTTGGGCCAGGAGTTCAACACCAGCCAGGGTAGCATAGGAAGACCCCACGTTTCTAGGAAAAATAAAAAATTAGCCGGGTGTGGTGGCACACATGTGTAGTCCCAGCTTCCCAGGAGGCTGAGGGAAGATAGTCTGAGGCCAGGAATTCAAGAGCAACCTGAGCAACATAGCGAGATCCCTCTGTACAAAAAAATTTTTTAATTTTAAAAATTTAACCAGGATTGGTGGTGCACACCTTTTATCTTAGCTACTTGGGAAGGCTGAAGCAGGAAGGTCACCTGAACCCAGGAGTCCAAGGCTGCAGTGAGCTCTGTTTGCATCACCATACTACAGCTTGGGTGACAGAGTGAGACCCTGTCTCTAGGGAAAAAAAAAAAGACCACGTTACCTACTGAGATGAGTTCAGATTTCCTGCCACAGGCTGCACATTTGTGGGTCTTTACAGCCATCACTTTGACATGTTAGAGGCCACTCTTGCTATCACTGGATCTCTTTAGAATTTACTTTGAATAAACTGTTTCATAAATGTATTGAAAGTGATCTTGAATCTAATTATTTCTTTTCCTCCTGCATTACTTTTTGAGGTCACCCATCTGTTTGTTACCTAACAGTATATCATTTTTTTTTCTAAATTATATCTTTTTATACTTATATAGGGGGTTACACATAACACAAATACTTGGTCAAGTATGTTCAGAAATATAGAAAACAAACCCAAATTCTCTTTTCCCTTGGAAATTGTGCTTTTATAGACTTGGATCCTGTCTTTGTGTCTTCTGGCATTCTGATCATCAGTCATTCATGGCTCCATTCCTCTGTCACCAGCTCCATCTCGTGGGGGGATGCCTTAGCCTCTGTGTTGCAAGATTCTCAGCTCTGCTAAGAATGGCCTTAGTTGGCTCCCCTGTAAGCACACCCTGAGAAGCAAGCTGAGAGGAAGGGGCTTCAGCTGAGAGGGCCCTGAGTGCTGGCAGAGACCCAGGCAGGAGGGCAGCCACAAAAGCCCCGGCCTGGAGCCTCATCCCACAGGACCTGCGGGAAAAGGTGTGCAGGCCACGCTTCATCGTCATCTGTCCCTGAGGAAAGGAGGAGGCACAGTGCAGGCACATCTCACCTTATCACACTTCACTTTAGATGTGTGTGTGTGTGTGTGTGTGTGTGTGTTTTAAAGTTTCTTTTACTATTTTTATTTGCATATATTTGATTTTCAGTGAGGTTAATTGGTCATTTGCTTTTCATATATATATATATATATATATTTTTTTTTTTTTTTTTTTTAGAGACGGCATTTCGCTATGTTGGCCAGGCTGGTTTCAAACTCCTGAACTTGTGATCCATCTGCCTCGGCCTTCCAAAGTGCTGGGATTACAGGCTTGAGCCACCGCGCCAGGCCAGATGCAGTGTTTTTTACAAACTGAAGGTTTGTGGCAGCCCTGCGCCCAGAGAGGCGATCAGTCTCGGTTTTTCAACAGCATTTGGCATTTAGTGTGTCCCTGTCACATGTTGGTAATTCTTGCAATGTCTGAAACTTTTCTGCTATTATTCTGCCTGTCATGGTGGCCTGTGATTAGTGATCCCTGATGTTACCACTGTAATTGTTTGGGGGCATCATGAACAGGGTCCACAGAAGATACGAGCTTAGTCCATCAGTGTCTTGTGTGTTCTGACTGCTCCTATCCCCCTGAAGCAGGAAAGGCTGAGAAACAAACCTCTTGAACACTGAGCTGAGAAGGAAGTGGTGATTTATTCTGTCGGGAGCAAGGTGGCATAGTAACCTGACAGCCAAGCTCAGCTCACAAAGTCCCTGCCCTTTTAAAGGCTCACAACTCTAGAAAGTACATGTGTAAGGGTCTTGGGCTTACAACTCCGGAAATTGCATATAAAAGGGTCTTGACCCGTGAAATAGGCGTGTGGTGGGGGTTTGGTCCTGTTTAAGTGGAAACAATGCCTTCTGGAAAGATTCCCCACACCATGCCTGCGATCTATAGGAGGGTGTTTAAGGTGGCACCCGGTCCGCCAGCCTTTACCTCTCCTATTGAGGTGCAGTGTGGAAGTCAAGGGGAAGGTGGTCTTAGATGCTTAGGTCTCCTTCCTCACCCCGAGAGCCTGTTTCCTATTGGAAACAGGCCAGTTAATAACCCTACAATGGCCTGTAAGTGTTCAAGTGCAAGGAGGAGATGCATGCTCCTCACTGTAAATCAGAAGCTGGAAATGGCTAAGCTTAGTGAGAAAGGCACGCCGAAAGCCAAGACAGGCCGACACCAGGCTTCTTGCAGCCAAGTTGTGAATGCAAAGGAAAGGTAATCGAAAGAAATTGCAGTGGTTCACACTGCCGCATTCCGGTGCATTTTCTTCCCATATGTGAACATTTCTCTCATACTCTTCATCATTTCTTCTCACCTGGACGACTGCCTTCAGCTGCATTTCCCCGTCCCTACCTGTGGCCATCAGACCTCCACCCTGCATCCAGGTACAGGTGGCAGTGTGGGGGTGCCCCTCTTGTCTCCTCAGTGTCAATTCCCATCCTCCTGGGTGGATCCAGCCTTCTGTGTAAGTTTCGGACTGAAGGAAACGTTAGGGTCTTCAGGGGACGTCCTGAGAGTATTCCTCACCCCCTTCCTAGGTTTCAAAACGAGAGCGTGGAGCTGTTCATTTGGCAAGTGTATTAACCTAACCGTGCAACCCCTGAAGCACCTCTTGCTGTCAGTCTTAACACTTAAATCTCACTTCCAAAAGTTCCGCTGTGGTTTTTCCCGTTCCTTGGAGGAAGGGAACCTATTCTATTCCTTATAATAACTCAGCAGCACCTGAAAACCCAGAAGTGGATTTGTGCCTTCCCCCTTGTAGGTCAGTTATGAAAACGTCACAGCGACCTCCACACCTCCCTAGAGAGGTCTCCAGTCCTCTGATTGGAGATATTCTTCATACCATTTTCTCCTTTTCCACAAGCCAGGTCCCCACTCATAAGTGTAAAATCCTGTAGAGTTTCAGAGCTGCTAACAGGTTGTTTGTGCTTTGTTCCCCCCTCCCCTGAGCATTTGGTGGAAAAGCCATAAAAGTGTTTTCAGCTCTAAACTCATGATGTATATGGGGTTTCCTCCTGTCTTCCAGCAGACCGACTTCTCACATAGGTCAGCTTCGCTTGCGTCTTCTCTGCTAAGACAATCGTGTCTGCACGTAGAGGTCAATGGAAAGGTGTCAGTCTCATCCATTCATTCATTCGTCACCCCCTTAAAGCGTTTACCATATATTAGAACTGGGCTAGGGGCTGGTGATGGAGCAAAGAACAGACCAACTGGGTAGCCCTCATTCCCCACCCCACCCAGCAATGAGCCGCTTCCTACAGGGAAATCTAGTGGTAGAGAGCTTTGAAACTCCAGGTTAAGTGCCTAGTCTTGAATTAAAATTGACCCTTGGACACCTTAGAAGAACTTCCGGCTCACATAGGCTGTTTTTATTCTTTTGTAATAATACAATGTATTGATTATATCAATTCTCTTAAACATATATTATAAACATTTTTATTATTTTATAATAGAGGCCTGATAAAAGAGTGTTTAGAGTCTGTATGACACCAGCATCCAACACTGGCAGCTGGCAGCATTACGGATGCAAGAATTTTTTATAAGCAGCTCTCACCTCACTGGGCTGGGCAGTCTGTTGAAGCAGAGGCCGAGTGCAGGCCCTCATTCCCAAACCTTTGCTGGGTTTGTTCCTAGAACCCAGCGAGCCCACTGCTGGGGGCAGTGGCAGGCAGCACTCTCTGGTGGCCAACAGCCGTTCAGGCCACAGCTGCATGAGCTCCTGGCACTGTGAGATCAGCCGCTCTTCAGGCTGTATGCTGGCTGGCCGGCTGTGCCCCCAGCTTGCCAAGTGTTCTGGGAGGCTGATGGGTATATTTGCAGGGCAGTGATGGCCTTGAACTGAGGGGCAATGCTCCCAGTGCATGGAGGGTAGGGGATGTCTTTTCAGAGCCTCAAGTCCTCCTACCTCATTGTGTAATGTTGCTAGCCTCCAGGCATGAGGGAGTGTGGTCCCTGAGTTGGTACAAATCCATCATTATTTCTTTTCTTTTCTTTTTTTTTTTTTAAGCGGAGTCTTGCTCTGTCTCCCAGGCTGGAATGCAGTGGCACAATATTGGCTGATATATTGAATTGATATATTCAATATCAATATATATATTGAATATTGAAGCAATTCTCCTGCCTCAGCCTCCTGAGTAGCTGGAACTACAGGCAGGCACCACCATGCCTGGCTAATTTTTGTATTTTTTCAGTAGAGACAGGGTTTCACCATGTTGGTCAGGCTGGTCTTAAACTCCTGACCTCGTGATCTGCCCACTTCCCACCTCCACTGCCCAAGTAGCTGGGACTAGAGGCATGTGCCACCGTGCCTGGCTAATTTTTATTTAAAACAATTTTTTTGTAAGGTCAAGATCTTGCTGTGTTTCCCAGGCTGGCATCAAACTCCTGTCCTCAAGCTGTTCCCCCACCTTGGCCTTCTGAAGTGCTGGATTATAGGCATGAGCCACTGCACCTGGCCATTCTTTTATGTCACCAAAAATGCATTTCCAAGTTGCAAGGCCTGGGGATACCTGGCATTGATTAGAACCAACATAAACGTATGGTTTCTGTTTTATAACATGGAAAATTGTCTCAACTCTTAAAAATGTAGAGATGGACAGTGATCCACAGCCCATTGGAGGATGGACAAAGGAACGTTTCTGAGTGTTCTGACTTTGCATCCCTTATCACGGACACACATGAGCGGACCACATCATGGTCAGGGGCAGCTTCTGGGTTCTGGCAGCTTCCTCTTTCCCATACTGGGGGGCAGAGTATCAGGTTGGATATTATTTATGTTTTTAATAATCTGACTTTGAGGGAAAGTAATAGGCATTTAAAAGTTTGCATTGATTTTTTTTTTCCCCGAGGAAGGAAATGGAAGGCAAATACATCATCCCTTCACCTTAACTCATTTTGAGTCTAAGTTCTGAATGTAATGAGGAAGGAATCCAGGATGATTGCATCCATTTCTAATATTAGAAATGCCGCTGGTTGGTTGGTTTGTTTATTTTGTGTTACATCCAAAAGATTGAAGGCAGCTCCAAAATACATAATGAGCAGTACGATTTTTAAAAGGAAGATATTTGAAATCAGGCCTAAAGGAAAAGAATTAGAACAAAGTAATATAAAGCCATGAGGAGGGTTAGTCTTAAAAAAATGCGGGCATTCATTGCTGCCACAATTGCAAGAAGGACAGAGGTTTGCTTCCCTTTTTCAAGCAAGCAGCATAAAGGACACAGGATAGTTATTCAAGAAGAATGTGGTGCTCCTGGACCTAAGTTTGATGACAGACCCTGTATGGGCCTCACAAAGGGAGGATGCTGCATTCTCCACCCACTTCTGCCGCCGTTTAAAGCAGTCTATCTCTCAGTGATGATGTTGCTCGTAAGAATGCTCATGCCTACTTTCATTTCTCATATCCAATCCTGTAGATCAGGAGCTAACAAAGGTTAGCTGCCTTGTAAATGGTTGACGCCGAGGTCAATCTGACTGCCACGCCTTTGCTTTTAATCATGTGGTAAATGAAGAGAAGAACAAGTTTGGGAATTTTTACTCTCAAAGGCAAGCATCCCCTATGCCATGAGGCGTACTGGACAGTGTTCCCATGTGTCATTTTTGACTACAATAGAATTTGTTACAGCGAGAAAGTCCATTTCATAACAAGGCTGTAGGGCACCCATGGCGTAGGATATACGGTGTGGGCAAGGGAGGGCTAGGGGCTGGGTCTTCCAAGGTGGGGATTCACTTTGCTAGCAGTGTTAGGAAGGGAGCCAGATGATAAAGTACCTGAAAACCACCTGTCAGCCTCCTGCAGGAAAGACTGCCTATAGGACGTATGCAGAGCCAGGGCTAGGGGCTGGGTCTTCCAAGGGGGGGATTCACTTTGCTAGCAGTGTTAGGAAGGGAGCCAGATGATAAAGTACCTGAAAACCACCTGTCAGCCTCCTGCAGGAAAGACTACCTATAGGACGTATGCAGAGCTGTATTTGGTTTGAGGAGTTGGCTCACACAATTGGGAAGGCAGGCAGTTCTGAAATCTGCTGGGCAGGCCGGCAGGCTAGAGACCCAGGAGACAGCTGCTGCTGCAGCTCTGGTCTCAGGCAGTCTTCCTCCTGGGAGGACCTCGGCCTTCTTCAGGACCTTCAGCTGATTGGACAAGGCTCCCCTTCATCATGGAGGGGACTGTGCCCCACTCACAGTCTGTTGATTTAACTGTTAATCCCGTCGGACATGTGGCCCCACAGCAATGTCTAGACTCGTGTTTCAACAAACATGTGGGCACTACAGCCTACCCAACAAAATCAATGACACGTGAAATAACTACCACACCGGGTTATGAAAGAAAGAGAGGGAAGCTGCTAGGAAAGGCAATCTGTAGAATAAGCTGGCCACAGATCAGGGATAACTCTCTCCACATATGACGGGCAAGTGCCTCAGGGAGCCAGGAGTTAGATTTATGCTGTGGGTCCAGTGGGTCTCAGCCTCGGGATGTAGCTTTTTGTCTGACCCAGGGAAGAGCAGCCTGCCCTGCTCACTGGAGCAGCCTGATTCTTCCCGAAGCTTTCTGGAAGCAGTGAGATTGGCTCTGGGCTTTTGTGGAGGGAACTGTTTCTGGTGCTGGGTGGTTCTAATATCCTCTACTCTTCTCTGTTAGACATTATTTAACTTAAAATGCTGTGATCATCAAAAATGATTTCCTTTCCAAAACAAACGGTCAACCTGACCTTGAAAATGGGAGGTGGGTGAGGTGGGGATAAACATCTGGGTTTGTATGTGAATGTGTAATGAACACCACATCATAGAGGAGTGCGGGTGGCGGGATCAGAGCGAAATGCTAGTATGTACGTGTGACTTCTCAAGAGCAGGTGAGTGTGATTCTCACTGTTTTATTCTGAACATTCCGGGAGGATATTTTAGAAAGGTTGATGCCAGCCTGTGCTCACCCTAAGGAGGTCAGAAACGGATCTCAGTGGACACCGTAGCCATGTGGCTCAGTGAGTGAGGGGCTGAGAAGGAAGTACCAGAGGACAGGGGGACCGTCCCATAAAAAGACTTAATGTTTTTATTTTGATTTTACACATTCAGCTAAGAAAACAGCCTACACCTCACGTCCCATAGGTACGATGGAAGTGCTGGTTTCATCACCAACGTTGGAGAACATGTGCGTGCCAAGTGGGGTAGATGCTGGAGGTGTTTCTGCAGGCCCCAGGCCTCCTATTCCTAGAGACCTGCCTAAAGCGACCCTGCCCTGTGGGGCTCCGCAGAAAACAGTGTCCCTTGAGCTCCCCCAGTATGTCTCCGTAGTGTAGTTGAGGTTTGCCTCATTCTCCATAGAAACTCACACTACCATTTCATAGGTTCCTATTAACAGTGACAATCACGGGGTTCCTCTGGTTCTGGAGCTGAACCCGACCTCAGTGAGGTGCACTTTCATCTGGGACAGAGGAGCCCTGGCCCCCAGCTGCCTTTTTGCCCGCAGCAGCCTGGGCTCCAGGACAGCAGCTTCCCCGTGTGTACCTGGCTGCCCTGCAGAAGTCGCCTTCATGGGTGGCTGGGGCGCCACGTCATCTCAGGCCGATCCACCCACCCTTCCTTTAGAATCCCTATTGCTGCTGCTCTCTCCGTTGCTGTGGCCTTCCCTCTCATTCTTCGTCTCTGTATCTCTCTACCCCTCCCCTTGCCTCTCTCACTCTCACTTTCTGTCTCCCTGTGTTTCTCTCTTTCTCCCTCTGGCTTTCTCTTTCTCTGTTTCTTGTGCTCGCTGGTACGATAAGATTCCCAGAGAAGCATGGGAGAGCCAGGGGCCTGGACAGGCTGTTGCCAGCATCTTGCCCGCAGGCTGCCGTCAGGTGCGTTGGCAACACCCTGCTTGCTTAAGGCCAGGAAAACAACATTGCCGGGAGCGTGAAGGAGGCATGAGAATGTGAACCATTTAATTTAGAGTAAGAAATTGTCAGGAGCCTAAGCATAGAAGTCCGGATGGCCAGCTCATTCGCCTCCTGCACTCAGCCTCCTGAGAGGCCAGGTCATAACGAGGGTGTGGCTGTGGTTGGTGAAGACAAAAATCACAAAGGATTGAGCGGGTCCATCTGGAGACAGTCCTGTCCCAGCTGCCACGTGGTTCTGCTCTCACTCTTGTTTTGGGCTTCCCTTTCTTTGGTGTGACCCCACTCTGTCTGTTTTCTTGGGTTTGTTACTGGCGCTAGTCAAATTGTTAAAATGCTCACACAGCATAGATTTACGTAGAGCTGGACCCCATTGCCTAACTGGAAACTAAATCCCCGACCTCTCCTTCACAGATGGAGTGGAGGCTGCTTCATGTGTTTTGAGGCCCTCGTTGCCCTCCTGTGTGCTGATCTCTGGGTCAAATTGGGAGGACAGTTCTATTTCCCTGATTTACGAATTCTTATGGGAACTTCAGGGTAGTCCTTAGCTATGAACAAAACAGGAGCCAAACTACTAAATATTAAAGCAGTTTCGTGAGTCAACTTCAGGGTAAAAGAGCAAGAAGAGCAAAGAGAGTTAAAAAAAAAATCTGGTCCTCCATATCACAATGGAGTGCTGTAATTTTGATTCTCTCTGCTGTAAATTGTCTTTCTTTTCCTTTTCTTGGAATGCATAAGGAAGGCTGCTCTACCTTTGTGTCCTTCTTCTGGATCCCTAGAAATTGGGTGGGTGGTATTTTCCTCAAGCTTGAGCCCTAGAATTCTGTGAAGTGCACACGTGGTGCCTCCCAGATGGGGAGGGATGGCCGGGAGGAGGCCAGAGCCTATAGCTTCCTGTATTTTCTCTCCCCCCAAACCAGCTTTTAGGAAAGGCCGTGACAAACGCAGCCTCTGAGATGTCTGTGAGTGAGAGGACTAAGTTATCACTGCAAACGAATGAACAGGATTTGTATGATCTCCTCTATGGATATTTGCGTTTAAACCATCCATGTTTGAAAGCAGTGAAGGGAAATGCGTCTTAACGGGGGATTTGGGTCACCTTTCACCCAGCAGGAAACATCCTGGGGGGTAGAACAGCATTCCTGTCTGAAATCACAACTGTTTTCAGTCCTGCCATTTTTGTTCTAAAGGATTTAAATTTTAGATGTTTCAGATGAGGCCAAAGAATAAAAGTAACAGAGGTCAAAAGAGGCAGCTGGGATCCAACTGATCCATGCTGTTCCACGTGCGACCCTTTCAGTCAGGGAAGAGTTCTTCCCAGTACAGGCCCAGGCCTGGCATACCCAGTTCTCCCAAAAGACAAGCCGAAAATGAGCAGGCATGAGCCACTTCTCTAGTTAACATTATTCCTAAAATAGATGTTTAACCAAAGTCACTATATAAATTAAAAATTTTTTCATAGAAAGAAAATATATATATATCTGGTATCATGCGGAAATCTTAATCATTTTATCTTGAAAGTACTATTTGATTAACACCATTCATGCTTCGGTCTGTTAGTGGGGGGAGTGTAATGTAAACGATGGAATTAACAGGATTTTTTTAATGCTGATCTATTTTAAGCCTGATGGAGGTGTTTAAGCCATGCGTAGAATTTAGGAGTGTACGTATGCCTAAGAAACTGAAATCTAAGCAAGGTAGAATAGTTCACTAAGTTTTTTTTTTTATTTGTTTGTTTTTTTGAGACAGAGTCTCGCTCTTGTTGCTCAGGTGGGAGTGCAGTGGCGTGATCTCAGCTCACCGCAACCTCCACCTCCTGGGTTCATGGCATGCGCCACCACGCCCGGCTAATTTTGTATTTTTAGTAGAGACGGGGTTTCTCCACGTTGGTCAGGCTGTTCTTGAACTCCCTACCTCAGGTGATTCACCCGCCGCAGCCTCCCAAAGTGCTGGGATTACAAGGGTGAGTGACTGCACCCAGCCTAAGACCCATTTCTGATAAGAAATTGAACACTTACAAAGGAATGGCAGTTCTGCCGCTGTGCACGTGTGTGTGTGTGTGTGTGTGTGTGTGTGTGTGTGTGTCTGTATGTACACACACAAGTGTGGTGCCTTGAGTCTCTGTGATTTTCCCAAGTGGTGGCTTCAGTCCTACCAGGTTCTGTTCGGTGTCTGGGAGCCCATCCACTTGTGTTGGTCCACTCTCATCTCACAGGTTGATGGATGATGCCATGAGCCAGCCTTCCACCCCCAAGGGCTTGGCAGGACCACAGTCAGAAATGAAAAGAGAAGGGGAAAAAACCTGAGGGAGCTGCAGAAATTTGATTTTGTGTAACTTAATCAATTACTAGTCACAAAGAGAAGTCCGTTGAAACAAAATAAATAGTGGTGAGCAGGTGCTGAAGAATTCATTGCTTAACAACTCAGATGCTTTGAAAGGTGTACTCTGTGCTTATGGGAGCAAAGAATTGAGAGTCCAGTGGTGACTCCTTGAGCACTGTAATTAATTAGCTCAGTTCCTTTCTTAAGGACACTTGCGTTCTGCATAAGGCCTGATGACAAAGGGTCTCTCCTTGACCAAACTCCAATCAGGCCTTTCTGAACTCACTTCTCAATCGGGGCCTGACCTTTGGGTATCAGTGTTCATCTCTGCATTGCAAACTTCTAGCAAGAACCCTGCGAAGTCATTTGGACCAGAACCCCCAACCCTGGATACCTGATTGCCCTCGATATCTGTTCAGATTCCTCATTTACCATCTGCCTGGTGATGTCTGATCACTGTGGCCTGTCTTCAGCAAAAGCAAGGTTAGGTCAGTTTAGCCAGGAGCCTCCCTTACTCTTGAGGTTACCTCCTAGTCATTTTTCTGTTGACTGATCTCCCCTACCTCCAACATAAACACACTCTACTCTTGTGCTATAAGTTCTCACTTTTCCTTGTTTTATTGGGAAGTGAGCCCGACCTTCCTCTCCACCTGCCGGACACACTGCAGTGGCCCCTAGACTTAGCTCAGTGGTCCTGAATAAAGTCCACCTTATTCTTGAACAAATGTCAGGAGTAAATTTTGACACTGCTAATCTCTACTCCTGACACACACACACACGCGTGCGCGCGCACACACACACAATGTGGCAGGCGTTCAGAGTCTTCCAGTCGTTAACCTGGTTTCTGGTTGAGTTAGGTCCCCTTGGAAGGGCCTGAGGGTGGAAGTGAAGTGAACAGAAGCTGGTGGAACTCCGTCTTTGGAGTCACTGATTCCAAATCAAATCTTTGGTTTTATAAGCTCAAAAGATCTTTAACATATCTTGTTGTTCAGAACATGTAGAAATAGAAATACCAGTGCTATGAGAAATCAGCTGCACAATCTCAACTGGACCCTGGGTTCTCGAGTGTGATTTAATATTCAGCTCCTCATTAAGAGACCCAGGGACTCCTGAGACTTTTGAAAGCACAAGTAATTATTTCATAGGAAGGCCCGCTAGCTTGATCAGTTTGATCGTACCTTCTCAGGCAGAAGGAAGACAGATGCTTGGATTATATTAGGTTAACTCTTTTGGCATCTTGGTTTTAATGGATATGTTATTCCCTGGACCTCAAAGAGAAAACAGTGCCTCTAAAATCAAGCCATCCCCTCCGTTTATGCAGGAGTGTCATGTTGGTCCTGTGAGCCTTGCGCTTCTCAGAACTGGTGATCTTCTGTTGAAATCCTTTCCCATAATTTTGCAGCCACTCTTCCTCGTTCTAACTTCACGATTTCAGGTCTGCATTTGGGCACTTGCCCTCAGGTCTCTGCTCAAAGTCATTCCCCAGAGAGGCCTTCTCACATCACTGCCCATCACTGCTCATGGCTCTGTTCTTCTTCATATATCTTTTTATTCTCCCTCATTACATTAAATGTGTATGGATTTGTTTGTTATCTTTTTCTGGAATTCAGTGCTGCGAGTCCAATGTCTTACATTCCTCTCTGCTCTCCTCAGACTTCCTCCCTTCCTCCCTCCTTCTCCCCCCTCCCCTCCCCTCCCTTCTCCTCCCCTCCCTTCTCCTCCCCTCCCCTCTTTCCTCTCAGGAAAGAGGAGTACCCAGGCTGGAGTGCAGTGGTGCAATCTCGGCTCACTGCACCCTGTACTGCTCACTGCAACCTCCACTTCCCGGGTTCAAATGCTTCTTCTGCCTCAGCCTCCCGAGAAGTTGGTGTAACAGGCACCTGCCACCATGCCCGGCTAATTTTGTATTTTTAGTAAAGACAGTGTTTCACCATATTGGCCAAGCTGGTCTCGAACTCCTGACCTCAGGTGACCTGACCGCCTCGGCCTCCAAAGTGCTGGAATTACAAGAGTGAGTCACCGCACCCTGCCAGCTCTTCCCATAGTTTCTAAAACACCATCTCAGGAAATTTAAAAAAAAAAAAAAGTGAATAACTGGTTGATTGAATGTATTAATTTGCTGCCAGGTAACACGTTTTATAGATGGACAGTGTTAGGTGTATGTGTCTTTAAGAGAGGACTTACATAACGATACTGCTAAGGTAAAAGATATAAATAGAAACAGAAATCTGCTTTAATGTGGAGTTTTCCCTATAATGGGTCATTAATTAACTGTCACATTCTAACTCTATTCCATCCCAAGAATAAAATCTCTGGACAAAGTCTTTAACACTCTGGTGAATCTCTAGATTTACGTGTGCTGGGCATTTGCTGTGAGGAGTGGCGTTTGGGCTGGCCTCCCCCTCCTGCCTGGGACCTGTGTCTTGTTGCGATGTACATAGCTGTGTGACTTGCTCTGAATGAGGGCACTTCTGGTGGTTTCCACAGTCACTGCTTCCACGGGCATCCTGGATAGGGTCTTTGCTCCATGTCTAAGAATGGAAGAGTAATTCCTATCATGAGTGTTATTATATGGCCAGGATTTTGAGGTTACTGTTGTATCTTACTATACTCCACGTGCCTTAGGGGATGAAGCAAAATTTTAGGTGACCAGGTATAGCTGCTGACACTGTCCTGAAGGTAACAGAGATAATGCAGTAGCCACAGGAACTCACTTCCCAGAGAGAGTGTGGAGAAAGTGTTTGGGCTGAAGTCTGAACTCAGCTACTCACTCGTCTGTGGTTTACAACAACGTGTTAAAATAAGCCTTGTTACCAAGTCATCTGCATCCACCCTCGAGGAAAGAAGAAAGGAAGGAAGGAAGGAAGTTAGAATTGGAACTTTTTCTAGCAGAATTAATGTTGAGTTTCAGAAATTACTTGAGTTTTAAGAAATGCCCACTTTCTGTGCCCAGCTTGTTTGGAATTCAGTCCCAGCAAGAGTGGCCGCAGGAAAACATGATAGGAGGTCAATTTGTAGCTCCATTATGATATACTCTGAGTTTTGCTTAAAATGCAGGTTTTTCCATTATGTGCATTGGCTTTAGAAGTGAAAATATGACATGCACTGATACTTTTTTTATGAAATTGTAAGTCTCCATGAAATAAGCCATTATTTAACAGGAACTACATTTTCTTTCTCCGTCTCCTTTCTCTTGGTGTTTTTCTCTCTTTAATAGCATTTTATCATTCTTCCTCCATCACAAGTTTTTCACCTGTCCTTATAAACATTGTGCATTGGATCTGATCGTGATGTCTGAGGCCCACAGCCTTTCCCTTCATTAAAGCTTTAATTTGTGGGTGTACATGGAGAATTATGCCAAGAAAAGAAATCAATGGTATTGGACAGTGTAGGGGAGAAAAAATTTTTTCTCCACCCTCTTAGGTTCAGGGGCTGGGGGTGGAGGGCTGTGAATGAAAGCGACATCAGACAGGTGAACAGAAGACAAGGCCTACACATTTATCACTTCTTAGTTTTATGTGCATCGGGGCATCATGGAAAGAAATGAGTACGTAAAGGAGAGATGAGATTTGAGAGCTTATGCCAACCTTCATAGAGGAGAGACAGGAAATAACACCACCCTCAGAAGAGCAGATGATTTTTAGGAATGATAAGTGGACCTTAGGAGGACAGACGGGACATGCGGTGGCTTGTGGCGATGTCTGGGTGTGCTGCTGACTTCTCCTCTGCCCTCCTGCAAGAAGGATCAATTTTCCCTGGTTATGAAACGCCTGGAGATGGGCTTTAGGGGCCTCTTTGTAGGCAAAAATGAGAATTTAGAGAAAGCTTCTTCCTGCATTTCATGATTCTCAAATGTCTTCAGCTCAAAATAACCCTATGTCACTAAGGCAGGTTCTGGACCTTCCAACTGTTGGTAAAGTTCTAAGCACCCAAAGAAATGGAGGGAGGGAAAAGAAAACTATAGGAAAAGAGAAAAACATTAGGAAAAAAGAAGCAGGATACAGGGCAATTATTCTAGATTTTTCTAGGTATGATTTGTTTCTTTGTGAAACCGTGTGTTGACATATATCAAACCTAATTAGCAAACTTATAGATGTGAAAATGATAAGCAACTTTTTCCTTGGGATTAAATGAGCTCAAGCTCTTTGAGACAGTGACAAGGAGAGAAAACAGAATTCCGGTCAGCAGGTTCCGAGCCCTGACCACCTGGTCCCTGTGGCACTGGGGAGGGGAGGAAAGGGTTGACTATGCACTTCCAAAACTCATTTCAGTTTCTTAACAATACAAAGTAGATTGAAAACATGTCAACCATAAAATTGATGAAGCACAATAAAATCAGCCTGAGATTCTAGCAGGAAAGCCTACCCAAACTAATCAAATGAGAAATTTGTAATTCTTTAATACAACTCATCCATAAAGCTCCCCCGGCATTTATAAACCACACAACTCTATCACAGATTCCGTTGGTCTCTTGATGAATGTTTAAAGCACTCTTGAAACCGGAAGCCCTCACCTGGAGATTCTGTTTTTAGTGATACTGGTTTCATTTGGGAACTTGGAGGAATATGTCCCTGCTCCAGCCTGAGCTGGTTGTCTTGTCCTTCCGGTACGGCTGTGGTACACCAGGCCATGTTTGGCACTTCTTAGACGTATTTGAAAAATGAATTTGGAGTTTGCTACAAATTTGCAAGATACTTGAGTAGCATAATGAATTCTGTTTATTTCAAATCACTTAGTGATGGAAATTTCTCCTAATTTATTTTATTGTGGGAAAAAATTAAAATCAATCAAGAACCTGAAAGGAAGGTGACCAGTTATTCGGATTCTGTTCTGAGGACATTTTTGGAAATAAACGGCCTTATTTCTTTTCGTGGTTGGCATGATGTCGGGAGACTTTCATTGTTGTTTCTTTCTACATCACAGTATTTCTTACTTCTTAAGTGACCTAAGGCTTATCCCTCATTAGCCAGGCATGGTGGTGCACACCTGTGATCCCAGCTACTTGGGAAGCTGAGGCAGGAGGGTCGCTTGAGCCCAGGAGATGCACGCCATGATTGTGTCACTGTATTTCAGCCTGATCGCGACGTTTCTCTGAAATAAAATTAAAATAAAATAAAATGAAACAATTTAAAAAATAAGTATCTCACAGAGCAGCTGTGTGATAAGGATGTTAAGCTATGAATGGCCTTTGGAAAAGGCAAGGGCTTAGAAGAGAGAAAAAACGTGACATAGGAAAAGTTTTAAAGTTTTCCCAGCTTGTAGCTTGCGTCTTGTGTCTACGAATCGCATCAAATTGCTCAGAGTACAGTTACCCTTCATAATTTTCTCTGTGTCGATAGTATCGTCCTCCTAAATCTCAGCTGTAATTTTCCTGCGTCAATATTTATTGGAAAAGCTGCAGCCGGAGTGTGGAAAGCCCAGCCGGGGTCCACCCCGGTGAGGGCCTCGGCGCGTCTTCTCCTCCCTCTCCCTTCCCAGGCCGGGCTCCGAAGCCGCACCTCGGCAGCCGGTTCTGGGCCCAGCCTCCCGCGTCCTTCCGCAGCCAGACCCGCACCTGCCGCCTCCCGGAGCTGGCGTGGCCGCCGCGCCCTGCCCTGCACCTGCTGCTGCGGGCTGCGTCCCGGCCTGTTCCCGCCTCCCTTTCCTCTCCCGCAGCTCCGTGTCCACCTGCAGCGCCCGGGACATTCCGCCGCCTCCCTCCCTCCCTCTCTCCAGCCGCCCCCGCGTGGGTGCGCCCCTGTCTCTGCGCTCCGCCCCGCAGGCCCCGGCCCGGCAAGCTGCGCTCGGGGCGCCCCAGCTAAGGCACCCCCGCCGCGGCCCGACGCGCCCAGTGCACGAGGGAGGCGAAGTCGTCTCTTCACGGTTCTTTTAAAAGTGCCAACAGCCATTGTTTTATGCGTTTGTCTGGAGACGGGTCTCGCGCTGTCGCGCAGCCTGGAGTGACCAAGGCTCGCCGCACCCCCGGCCTCCACCCCCGGCCTCCACCCCCAGCCCCCCGCATAGCCGGGACTGCAGGTGCGCGCCTCCGCGCCAGCTGGGATGGTCGTTCCTGACCGAGCCTTCTTTTGGCTGTTTGTTCATGCAGATGTTGTCCATTTATACCCGGCACTGGCTGTGTGTAAAGTGCCTGTTACATCATATCCAGTAAGGCTGAAACAAGAGCAGATGAGTCCTTCCCTAGGGTCCTGGGCAGCAGCTTGGAACATCCCCCATTGCACCAAAGCACACAGGGAGGTTTTACCGGAGCTTCTCTTAACGTCCGGTGCCACCGATAGCGACTACAAAGCATCGATGTTGCAGGCTTCAGGGCTGGCAAATGGAAATTGCTTATCAGTTACATTTGCTTGCGTAATTAGCTCACTTTGCTTTTTCTATATGCTTTGGAAGAAGTTTTCAAGGTCAACTTAGAAGTTTAGGTGGGTCAATAGCATTTTCTCAAATCTGTATGTGGAAAATCAACACAAGTTTAATCTTTTGACTCTAAATAAAACCTTGTTAGAAATATTAGGCATTGAAGACTAAGGTTGTATTAAGTTGGAGATTTGAAAACTAAGTTTTATGATAAGCTTGCAGAAGTCCGCCTACGTAGACTCAGTTTAAATATCATTTGGAAGTACTTCAAACGTATATGCATCTGACCTAGGATTTCTTGTGAAGGGAGCTGGAGGCTACAGTAATACAGTTATGAAAGTGTAAACTTCACCTCATCTACCTTCCAAATGTAACGTACAAACTGTATTAACATACTGGATTGCAAAACTAAATGTAAAGTTGCTTCCGTCCACTGTCTTCCTTTCAATTAAAAAAAAAAAACAGGGGTCTTTCTATTCTGTAATGAGCTTCACACCTGTAGTCAGCTGTGTGGCCTCAAGCAGCTCCCCTCTTTCTCCTGTGCCCATGACTGTGACCTCCTGCACAGCATGAGGGGTGAATCGGAGGATGGACAGGGTCTCTCTGGAAGTGGCGCTGGATTTAGACACACATCCTGCAGGTGCTGTGTGTGGCATCAGGAGAATGCCAAGAGGGCAGCGGCACCCAAACCTGAAAAAGGGACTCACTGGAAAGGTTAATTTGACCCAAAGGAGAGAAAGGGTCAGGGTCAAAATGAGAATCGTGGGACCCCTCAGAGCTCTTAGAGGAAGCGGGTGATGGTGGTTGTGGAAGACGGAAAGGAGAGAAAAGTTGGCAAAGGAGAGACTGCAGGAACAGGAAGGACGTCTCGGGCCAGGGTTTAAGTTGGCAAAAGAGAAGAGTTCAAAGAGAGGGACATTCTTACGTCAGAAGAGGAGGACTACTGAGGGAGTGCAAGTTAAAGTGGGAGGTGGGTGGGGGAGAGTTGTGGAAAGGGGTGAGTGACGAGAGCGTCACAGCATTACAGGCCACTGCCTTCTCGGAGGGAAAAGCAGGTTGTGGCGTGAACTGTCAGTCATTAAAGAAGCGAAATGATAATATTAACATGTTGAGCATTTTCCCCATGGCAGACAACGTGCTAGGTGCTTTAAGCAGATTACATGATTCACTGCTCACAGCACATCAAGGAGGAAGATACCAGCATAATCCCCAATAAGCAAATGAGGAAAATGCGGCTTCGGGATGCCACACACTCGGCGAACATGCAGCCAGGAATGAATCCAAGCTGTCTACATTTTGGAGATACTTCCCTAAGTAGGAAGGACATTATTGAAACTAAAGAGATAAAATTCCTGTGGCAAGGAAGGGGCAGGATTCTTTGGGGGTCACAGAGCATATATACCAGGGAGTTGGGAGGTGGGAAAAGAGATAAATCAAGAAAGGAGTCAGAACAGGAAGAGGGAAACAGACAGACAGACTTGGGCTGTGAATGGAGGAGCAGGGAGCCTTACTGTGGCGAATCGGAGAGTTTGACACCAGGACTTCCCCGCTGCTGTCTCGGAGGGGCAGGTGCAGTAGCTGTCTGGCTCCATAGTCATCCTCATTTTGTTCGACATGGCTTGATTAATCTCCTTTGCCTTGCTTTTCACCCAAGGGTACTCTGCAGGGAATATGTTCATTTATGAATCAATCACCCATGCATTCTTCTAAATGTATATGCCTGTTAAATCCTAGTCCTCTGCAACCTTGGGGAGCATGGGGCTTGATACTCTGAGGGCCTGATATGTTCGGTTTTGCATAGAGAGGTTTTGTTGCTCACTTCCTCAGATGTTTTGGTCGTACAATTTACTGCCCTTGATTTGGGAACTCTGTTTACATATGATTTAATTTTAGCTGTATGTTTTGTCAAGTTCACATTAGTTCTTCACCAGCACTGATCAAATAACTTTCTCAAGAAAAGATAGAAAGGAAGGAGTTTTAGATTCCCTTAGCAAGAGCTGACACGCCAATTAATGAAAAAAAAAAAAAAAAAAAAAAAAAAAAACAGCATCCAAGGTATAGGGAAAACTGTATGTGTGAGGCTGAGGGTTCTGAGGAGAGTGAGCCTCAGTGTGACCGAGCCACTTCCCTCCCATCAGCCCCAAGCAGGGGCTGCAGGCATTCCCAGCCTCATGCAGTAAGAGCTTACACAAATGGTGGTCATAGAATATTTGCTTTTTGCCAATCGTAGCATCAAATACTATTTTCATATTTTCAATAGCGCATTAGACACCAAAATAGCTAACACTATTTACCTTAAAATATCTTGATTCCAACTCACTTTGCTAAGTAAGTAAATTGCATTCATTTTGAGGAGGCATATTCCTTATTTCCTTGCTTGCAAAGAAACCTGTGAGGTAGGTCCTGTTACTGTTCCCTTTCTACAGGGAAAATAACTGAGGTTCATGGAGAAAGGCCTGCATGATAAGGAGGGAGCAAAGCTGAGACTCTGACTGCTGTGCTCCTAAAAGCACTGTTACACAGGGAATCTTGTTCCCATTTCTGGAATTGCCTTTCTCAGACCTCGCTGTGATCATTTCATTTCTCTGGCCAGCCTAACTACAGTGCATCAAATGCACATCCTTGGCCTGCTGCTCTGAGCCTGCATCTGGACTCCCCCTTCCTATGGGATTTGCCGGACCCAGGGTTCTCGTGCTGAAGCATGCCTCTGAGCCACATGGAGGCTTGTTTCCACACAGCTGGCTGCATCCCACCCCCAGAGTTTCTGAATAAACTGGTCTGGGATGAGGCCCAAGAATGTGCATTTCTAACAAGTGCGCTAGTAACGCTGATACTGGCAGTCACATAAGGAATTACCATTAGACTGTTTCAACTCAATAATTAGTGGAGGTCACCTTTTAATACCAAAGAGAACATATTAAGAATTTAAAGTAAACCTGATGAAACCACACCTTTTGTAGGGGTCTGATGCATTTTTAAACAGCCAGCACAGCTGGGCACAGTGGCTCACGCCTGTAATCCCAGCACTTTGGAAGGCTGAGGCAGGCGGATCACAAGGTCAGGAGTTCGAGATCAGCCTGGCCAATATAGTGAAACCCGGTCTCAACTAAAAATACAGAAATTAGCAGGGCATGGTGGTGTGTGCCTATAATCCCAGCTACTCGGGAGGCTGAGGCAGAATTGCTTGAACCTGGGAGGCAGAGTTGCAGTGAGCCGAGATTGTACCACTTCATCCCAGCCTGGGGGCGAGAGAGTGGGACTCTGTCTCAAAAAACAAAAACACAGCCAGCACTAGCTCCAGGTGGAACTGTGTCTCACATCAGGAGTTCACCATCCTGAACTGGTTCCTCTGGTACGCTCCGTCCGGCGGCCCCATTAGCCAGAGCAGTTGAGATGAAAGAGGGCGGGTGAAAATGTCCCGGACTGTGTCACCCCCAGATCCTCCTACAAGTAGGAAAATTTCACTGCCAATACCTGTGGTCCCCACAAGTCCTGGGGGCTCCAGTGCTTGGTGGTTCACTCCTTGGGCTCTGGCCTTGGAGACTTTGGCTGGAGTCACGGCTGTGCTGCCCTAACGCAGCTGTGAAACCTGCAGCGTGACCTTCTGTTTTCCTTCACCGTGGAGTGGAGTCAGTAAATAACACGGGATGCTTTCGGGGCCAAAGTGAGGTGATATTCGTGTGTCATGGAGTGGCGTGCCCTCAGTCACTCCCTGTCCTGTTATTTTCACAACATAAGTACGTGACCCCTGCAATTGGTGTGCCCTGGGGTGGGCACCGTTTCTTGTGCTGGCTGAGGTCACTTTCAGAGGAGATGCAGGACATCTTGCCTCGGTGCAAGAAGGCAGAGTTGAGTGTTCCTATCTAGAGGTGGCTGCAGTGGAGATAGAGAGCCCTGATCCTTCTTGCCCGACGCCGTCTGGGCTATGAAGTGACTGGCTTCATATTCCTTCTTCCTGACACATCTTCCCTTTGAGGGCTACTTTGGCTGTCTAAATGTGTTTAGGACCATGGAACACTGCTTCTGCACAAACCTTTCCTGCTTTAAGGCAGGCGGACTCGTATTTGTATTTTGTATTTGTGTTTTTAGTAGAAACAGGGTTTCACCGTGTTAGCCAGGCTGGTCTCAAACTCCTGACCTCAGGTGATCTGCGCGCCTCAGCTTCCCAAAGTGCTGGGATTACAGGTGTGAACCACCTCGCCCGGTGGCCTCCAGTCCCATAGATGTCCTGAGTTTTGTAGGTGGCATAGGAATCCCTGAAGAGGCACTGGATGGCCTTCCTGGTTCCTGCCCTGGCCTGCATTGGACACGCACTGATGATTCACGATAAACATAACGACTGTCAGGCTGTCTGTGGCTCGCAGAGACCGTGTTGTATCCTTCCATGCTCACCCGCAGCGTCTGAACTGCTTCACGTCGTGCAGCCAATGGCTCGTGACGAGCCGGGCAGGGTCACTGCAGCCCTCAGCCTCCCCCTGCGTCACCACCCCAGTGACTTCAGCACGTACAAGAAACCGGGTGTGCTGCCAGTGAGTGGAAAGGACATTACCTCTGACAAATTACTTTTCAGAAAGAGTCGCAATAACAATATTCAATTCTTGCTTCCCATCTGCCAAGTAATAGAAATACACTACTCAGTTGGTGCCTTAAAAATTGTTTGACCGTTAAGTAATATGGTACTTGGGTAGAATGAAGGAGTAATGCTTTCATCTGAACAATTCATTTCCCCTGAAACCTAAAAATAGCATCACACTTGGCTGGATTATTGAGGAGTTTCACAGAGGCCATTTTTCAGTGCTGGTGGACTTATGTAAGCATGCTTTCCTTTAGACTGTGGCTTCAGGCTAAAAAGCAGGTCTCTGTGTGTGTGTTTGTGTGTGTGCTTGGTAAAATAACAGTCTAAGGTCAGAGGGTTTCTACTTTGAATTATCTGAGGTAGAGAAAGATTTTATACTTGTGAACCTCCTCAGTGGTTTACCACATGTGCTGTTTGAACACTAATGCATGCTCTTATTGTTATCATCCATTATAAATAGCCGGTTTTATACATTTTCTTGTGCACAACTTTATAGTTTTTCCTATTGCTGTCATACAAAGTAGCTCATTAGCACCTTTAAAGGAAAAAAAAAATCACATAAGCGTGTATGGCAGTTAGATAAGGTTTTATCATTTCCGTTTTGAAGATTAGGAAATGGTGCCCCAGAAAGATGAAATGATTTGTGTGAGGTGCCCAGCCTTCCAACAGGAATGCCCACATGGGCGTGTGGGGTCCCTTTTACCTGACACCAGCTCCTTCTTCTCCTTTATTTCCTGTTCCTTTTCTTGTCATGCATGGGAAATGGAATGTCACTTTAGGTGGAACAGTGGGTAAATACCAAAAAGAAAACATTCATTTGCTATTATTACTACCATTACTACTGCTGTTCGAAAGATACTTTTAGTTTTTAAATCCTGGTTCTTCAATTTTATATTTACATCCAGCCTCACAATGGCAGTTTGATAATGTCTGCTACCTTTGCGATTCTGCATGATGATTCTGTTTTGCATTTATTAAATGAGAGGATTTAATTCCATGACCTGGAATATTTCTTCCCTCGAAATTGAACTCATGGAAAGAGGGAGTAGAATGGTGGGGCTGGAAAGGGTGGCGGGGAGGGGGGGTAAAGTGGG
The DNA here is from genome assembly GCF_001604975.1 of Cebus imitator. Lineage (NCBI taxonomy): Eukaryota > Metazoa > Chordata > Mammalia > Primates > Cebidae > Cebus > Cebus imitator. The sequence continues at coordinate 433,115 of NW_016107707.1, read as the reverse complement.
CGTGGTTAACATGTAGAAAAATACAGATGGACGCAGTGAAGAAGGTCTAGTGATAGGTGGCACAGTAAGGCGACTGTAGTTAAAAATAATACATTTCATATTTTAGCATTTTAAATACTTTAATTTTAAAATGCTAAAATATAAAATATACAGAAAATATACATTAAATGTTTAAAAAAAAAAAAAAAACAAGTAACAAAACAGTAGAATTAGAATGTTCCTAATGTTTCTAACACAAAGAAATGATAAGGGCTTGAGGCGATGGATACCCCATGACCCTGTTTTGATCCTTACACATGGTATGCCTGTATCAGAACATCACATGTACCCCATAAATACTTGCAACTATTAGGTACATATAACAATTAAAAATAAATACTAAAATGATCGATTTTAATATGCAAAAAAAATGATTTCCTCCCACCATGAAATGTACACAATCAAGATTGAATGAAGTTATAAATGAAGGTGAGCCTTGTAATTCTGGCCAACATGGTGTATCCCTCTTCCTGTCATGCCCCGTCCACAGCTGAAACACCCTGAACATTGTACAGCAATATGCAGGAGGATTCTGACAGGTGGAAAAGCTGGACCTCAGAACGGAGGACCACCGTGGTGGTGGTTTCCCAGGATTTTCATCTCCTGTTTTCCAGACGTGGTGCTGGAGAAGTCTGCATCCTGGAAGCACTGATGGAGAGCTCCGACCAAAGCCCAGGTCCCAGGCAAACAGCACAACAGAAGACATTCTTGACAACACCTGCCCTGGTCCAGCCAAGCACCAACGGGAGCACTGCACCTCCCTTCCACCCCCAAAGTTCCCTGGGCTGAGCTGGGAGCTGATCGTCCACCTGTCCCTAGTACAGCAGAAACAGCAGCAAAATGCAGGTGCCCCTGCCAGATGAGCTGAGCAGGGCACTGACCCTCCATCCCTCTCTTGCCATGCAGATGCTGAGCAGACTTAGTAGAGATGTGATCTTCCATCTAACTCTCCCGGTGGGGTAGTATCCGTAAAGTCCAGTCAGGAGCTAAACTCCACCTTGACCTAGAAACAAAGAAGATAATTACAGAAGACGTAACATCTGTGTCACTGGACACCTAGAGGAAGAGTATGGGCCTGGAAAAAAATCAAAGGTATAATAGTGGTGAAATTCCCTGAATTTGACAAATGCTGAAAAGAAAGAAATATCAACTGAATTTTATAGCCAGCAAAAATATCTTTCAGGATATTATTTTTTTTTGAGACAGAGTTTCACTCCTCTTGCCCAGGCTGGAGTGCAGTGGGGTGATCTCAGCTCACTGCAACCTCTGCCTCCTGGGTACAAATTCTCCTGCCTCAGCCTCCTGAGTAGCTAGGATTACAGGTGCCTGCCACAACACCTGGCTAATTTTTTTGTATTTTTAGTAGAGAGAGGGTTTTACCATGTTGGCCAGGCTGGCCTCGAACTCCTGATCTCAGGGGGTCTGCCTGCCTCGGCGTCCCAATCTTTCAGGATATTTTAAGGATGTTCTCTTCAAGATATCTAAGATGAAGGAAACTGCAAGAGAATTTGTCCTCAGTAGACCTACCTAGAAAGCATGCCTGAGGTAATGGACATAAAGGAAATGCTAACAAAGCAGGTTGACAGCCATGAAGGAAGACAGACAGTGCAATGAATAACTGAGTGATAAAGACAATAGGCCACCGCTCTCCTCAAGAGTTGTTGAAAATTGTGTTTGAAGATTGAAACAAAAATTAATGTTACTCTCTGATGTAGTGCTCAGTGAATGGAGAGGAGGCCTGGGCAACAGAGCAAGACCCCATCTCTGCAAAACATTTAAAAAACAGCCGGGTACGCTGGCATGTGCCTGTAGGCCCAGCTACCCAGGAGGCTGAAGCGAGGATCGCTTGAGTCCAAGATTCCGAGGTTATAGTGAGCGGTGATCACCACTGCACTCCCACCTGGGCAACAGAGTGAGACCCTGACTCTATGTAGAGGAAATTCTTACGTCATTTCTGTGTTAAAAGATGGGAGAATAAAAGAACTTAATAGAGGACAAGTTTGTAAATTGTGCTCAGAGTGTAAAAAGACTGATACCAGTAGGCTCTTACACGTATGTTAAAACTTAAACACCAAAAATCATACAAAAATATGTAATGGAAAACACCAGATAAATCAAAATGGACTTCCGAAAGATGTTCATGTGATCTATGAGAACATGAGGAAAAACAGACAGAGGTGTAGGAAACAGAAGAAACAGAAAACAAGAAATAAACTGTGAGGCTTTAGCCCTAACCTGTTAATGTCTATTTCAAATATAAAAAGTCTAAACATCGCAAGTTAAAGACAGGGATTTTCAGAATGAATACAAAGCAGGAGCAGATTCAGTGCATTCTTTCCCATAAACTCACATCAAACATGACGGCACAGGTACGTTGAAAGTCAGGTGATGAAAGAAAGTATCTCATGCAGGCACTAACTTTTAAAAAAGCAGGCATGACTGTGTCAGATAATTCAGATTAAAGAGCAACGAAAAGAGGGACGCCAAGTCACAATTTAAAACATCAATGTACCAGTTAGACATAGCAGTCCCAAATATGCGTGCACCGAAAACCAGGAAATCCGTGATACCAAAACTGATAGCTGAAAGGAGAAGCAGACAAATCCCAATTATAGCTGGGGTTTCAGCACCCCACTTTTAGTCATTTGTAGAGCTATTCGATAGAAAATCATACAGTGTTCCTAAAAGTAACAAAATTGAAAAGTTGAATACATCAGTCATTGCCAGGGTTGGGATGAGAGAGGAGGGAGGCCGATGTGGCTATGAAGGGGACGTGTGACAATGAACGGTTCTGATGGCTTCTGTGTCTCCATTGTGGAGGTTGCACAAACCTATACATGTGGTAAGATGGCACAGCACTGCACACACCACACACACACACACACACACACGTACGTTTACATCGAAAGCTGCTAAAATCTGAAAGGGGTCTGTGGAACGTACCAATGTCTGTTTCCTGGTGATTGATATTGTACTAGAATTATGCCAGATGACAGGCTAGGGGGACAGTAAGCATCCTGGGTTTTTAAACATTTTCAAAATCTTGTAAAGCTATAATTACTCTAAAACAACTTTGAAGCAGATGAAGAATGCTAACACTGAAGGATGTGCGTCTGCCGGAGTTGTCTCTGTATTCCTGCTCATGCTTTTCCTGTCCTCACGTGAATGTATCTTCCTTTCTTGACCCGATTTGGGCTGGGGTTGTAACCACACTGCCCTGAAATGCGCTCCTGTGCACTGTGCCTTAGAAGTGAGGACCTTTCTCTCCTGAGTGCCGGGCGAGCTGTGCGTGCCAGGACCAGGGTTGCAGGCACCTTGCTCCTCAGGCCAAGGCTCTCCCTGTTCATCCACGCAGAGGCACCGTGGCATGGAGCTGCACGCAGTAATGAGGCCTAATTGCTGTGGGGTTTTACACAAACCATGGAAAGCTAAAAATAAGGCCATTTGTTTCCTGATGCAGGTGTAACAGCTGTGGAAATGCCCCTGGCTGTGAACAGGGCAGCATAACCCAGTAAGAAGTCGTGATTGGATGTGTCCCCGGATGGGAGGAGGATGGCTGAGCTTCACCCTGGGATAAAGACTCTTCTCTGCCCTACCCAATGGAGAGTTAACCCTTTATGTCCTGTCAGGGTCCTTTTAGAGCTATGCTGAAAGCATAGCATCTTTGAAAATTGTAGCATTCATGCTTTTCTATGGTAACGGCAATGCCTGTTTTCTTTGTATGAAATGTGGATAGAGATGAAAGAGCATAAGCAGATCAGCTGGGAAGACATATTTCTGATAAACATATCATGTGTTTGCACTGCACAGGTTCCAGAGCCTCCGTTCATTCGAAGGGACTGTGTTTTCATGCTTATTGAAGATGGCATCTGAGGAGCGTTAGGAAGCACAGTGGAGATGAGTCATCCACGGGTTATATTTTAATTTGACTATCTCGGATGAGTTTAATTGAATACTCAGTGTCTGTTACATAATACAACATTTTTTTCATGTGGTTTGTGGCAGTCAGAGCCACACGACAGGCATAACAACCATATTAAGGGTTAGCACTCACATAGCCAGATTCCTTCCGAGGCAGGACTTCAGCCTCAGAACCGGGAGGACGCTGTTCCCCGCGGGTCCAGGTTCACATCCTGGCTCACTTTCCCCCTGCGCAGCCGGGCTCTGTCCAGTGCCGTGAGCTCCTGCGTCATCTTGGGTGTCCCCTCTCTTCATTTCGAGACCCCCTTCCACTCCCACCCTCACCTTCTCTGCGTCCTGTGTGCATTTCCCTCGCCATGCCTGAAACGCCTTCTTGCCCTTGTATGTATACGCCTTTCCCTGCACATTACTGTGCCTCACTCCAGAGCTGAGAGGTGCTGCTTTCGTCTGCATTGCCCAAGCACCTTGTAAATGTTCCCTGGCTGATGAGTGACTATGATGGTAAAATGGGATGCTCCATGTAGACATTTAGCACGGATCTTGCATACAGGTGCTCAGAATTCAGGGAGACTTTAATTGGGCCTGGATCTTAGATACCAGTTTACTCTGTGTCTCACTGAAGAGTTTGCAAATAATTAAGGGGAGGCAAAGAACAGTGTGTGTGCACATGTGCTCTGTGTGTGGGTTTGTATGCATGTGTGTCTGTGCCTGTGTGTGTGTAGGCATGTGCATGTATTGGGTGTCTCACAGTTTTCTCTTGCTCATATCACTGTTGAGAATTCAGTTGGTAATCAGGAATCATGAGTCTCCTTCACTGTGATGATCTCAAACTACTCAATTTGCCTGTTTTTACCTGCACTAATTGTCAGTGAGGAAGTCAGTCTTTCTTTCTTTTCTTTCTTTCTCTCTCTTTCTTTCTTTTTTTCTTTCTTTTTCTTTCCTCCTCCCTCCCTCCCTCCCTCTCTCTCTCTCTCTCTCTCTCTCTTTCTTTCTTTCTTTCTTTTTCTTTCTTTCTTCTTTTCTTTCTGTCCTGCTCTGCATGATCTCGGCTCACTGCAACCTCTGCCTCTTGGGTTCAAGAGATTCTCTAGTCTCAGCTCCCAAGTAGCTGGGACTACAGGCATGTGCCACCATGCCCAGCTAATTTTTTGCATTTTCAGTGGAGATGGGGTTTCACCGTGTTAGCCAGGATGGTTTCGATCTACTGACCTCGTGATCCGCCCGCCTTATCCTCCCAAAGTGCTGGGATGACAGGCGTGAGCCACCACACCCAGCCAGAAATATTTCTTTTAATGTTTTTGTTTTTCTTGGCTGGACACAGTGGCTCAAACCTGTCATGTCAGCACTTTGGGAGGATTACTTGAGTCCAGGAGGTTGAGACCAGCCTGGGCAACATAAGGAGAACCCCCTCCTCTACAAATAATTAAAAAGTTAGCCAGTTATAGAGGCACATGCCTGTGGTCCCAGCTACCCGGGAGTCTGAGGCAGGAGGATCATTTGAGCTCAGGAGGTTGGGAATGCAGTGAGCCATGAGTGCACGCCACTACACTTCAGCCTGGGTGACGGGGCGGGACCCTGTCTCAAACCCCTCGCCTCCAAACAAAACCAATGTTTTTAGAATTTGTTTTCATCACCGGGTGAGGGCACTCAGCATTTTGCTTTGGCATCATGACAGATATTTGTGGTGTACCTAGCAGGTTCTGCCTCACTTTGCAGGTGGGGAAACTGAGGCTCAGGAGAGTTCTGACCAGAAAAAGTAAAACCAAATCTACAACCCAAGTTGGCTGTATCCTGGGTGCTTTCCCCAAAATGTCCCACAGAATCTGACTGCTGTGTGGCGGTTGTTCCCTGTATGATAAACAGGCCTGGACTTCAGCCAGATTTTGGGAATAGTCCTTACTGTCAGAGCATTTTGGGCGGTTGCCAGTTGCTCTTCATTCTAGATTAGGCAACTATTAACTCTGATGTATTTATCCTCTATTTATAGATGCTTAGAGGAGGGAAATGAGGAAATTGACTTGGGATTTCAAAACTCCCTCACCATCTGAGATCAGGTGGTTTTAACTACAATGTAACAAAACTGTTTATTACACATATTAGGTTACTATGGAAATAGTGGCAGTTCTTGTAATCAAACTACCACACATCCATTTGCATGTATATTTTCCCTTCTCTCTTTTGTTTTTTTTTTTTTGAGGTGGAGTCTCGCTCTGCCACCCAGGCTGGAATGCAGTGGCATGATCTCGGCTCACTGCAACCTCCACATCCCAGGTTCAAGCAATTCACCTCCCTCAGCCTCCCGAGTAGCTGGAATTACAGGGGTGTGCCACCACATCTGGCTAATTTTTGTATTTTTAGTAGATATGGGGTTTCACCATGTTGGCCAGGCTGGTCTCGAACTCCTGACGCGTGATCCACCCACCTCAGCCTCCCACAGTGCTGGGATTACAGGTGTGAGCCGCCGGGCCCACCCCCATTTTCCCTTCTGATGGTCTGTTAGTTGCTGCTCCCTGAAGTGTGCATTTTAAAGGGATTCCTCCGTCATCCCTGACAATACAGGCAACAAGATGCTTTTGCAATGTAAGCTTTTGAGTGTGCCTCCCCAGGGTGGCCCAGTGCAGGCTGGTGCCCATGGTGGGTGGTGCTTTCTCTCCAGGAAGGCACTGGATTATGTTAATATACTCCTTCCTTGACAAAGAACATGTATTTCTTCCTCATTTCCATTTTCTTTTTTCTACTCTCTATTCAGACTACCAGATGAATCTGTTTGGAAAACAGGATATTTCAGTCGAGTTTGTTGAAAATAGTCCCCAGGATTTTCAGGTTTCCATTTGCCATCATCATGATAATTACTTTTTTTTTTTTTTTTTTTTTTCTGAGATGAGGTCTCACTCTGTTGCCTAGGCTGGAGTGCAGTGGGGCGATCTTGGTTCATTGCTACCTCTACCTCCCAGGTTCCAGCAATTCTCCTGCCTCAGCCTCCCACCCAGCTAATTTTTATATTTTAATAGAGACAGGATTTCACCATGTTGGCCAGGCTAGTCTTGAACTCCTGACCTCAAGTGATCCACCCGCCCTGGCCTCCCAAAGTGCTGGGATTGCAGGTATGAGGCACTGCATCCCGCCTTAACTTATTTTAAATAAATTATTGGTTTCATTTTTCAAACAGAAAATGTGACTTCAATAAGCTAAAGAATAGTGCTTGACTTGAACCATTGACAGTGGCCCCATGGCTGCCTCCAGCAGCCTCCCAGCCCCTCCCAAACCATCCCAGGCATCTGAAGGTGGGATCTTCCCCTCTAGGCCTCAAGAGCAAAACAGAGGCTTCCCCACAGCCTCAGCATTCATGTGGCGCATGGGAAAGTCAAAACAAAGTCCAAGGACTGAAATGGAATTGCTTGTAGGAAAAATTTGGTCAATTTATTTGAGTGTAGTGATTTTCGCCTATGACCTGTCATCCAAATGGGTATCCTGTGACTTTCTTTGTTGTTGAATTCTGGTTTTGAATGTTCTGTTTCAATAGGCTACATAGCAGTTCCAGAATGTTTGGGATCAAAATGGCCAATTTCCATTCAAAGGTCAATCATGATTGGTGAGGAAATCAGCATCACGTCACAGACACGTGAGCACCTACACGAAGCCTGCAAATGCTTGACAGAGAACCTCATGCAAATAATGTGGCAGTATTGTTAGGAGTGATGGTGGAATCCCTTTAAAATGTACACCTCAGGGAGCAGCGGCTAACAGAAGCCCTGACCATAAGAAGGGAAAATGTACGTGCAGATGAATATGTGACAGCACTAGATATCCTCTAGATATCTAGATATCCAGTTGATTATGAGAACTATGGATCTTTCCATAGCCACAGTCATGCTTCCGAATCAGACAGATGTGTGTGGGCTGGAGTGTGCACATAGTAGGACCATAACGTAATGTAAGCGCCCATCGAGTTCTTGACTGCTGGCTAGATAAAGCTGATTTACTGGGATATGGGAACTGCAGTCAAGAAAGAATTTAATGCACACAGAGCCTGCTAGACGGGAGACAGGAGTTTTATTATTCCTCAAATCAGCCTCCCCCAAAATTAAAAAATTGGAAGGCTGGGGGTTTTTAGAGATAGTTTGCCGGGCAGGGGTCTGGGGAATGCAGACTGGTAAAGTTGGGGATGAAATCATAGGGGTCAAAACTGTCTTCTTGCTGTTTTTCACTCCTGTGTGGATCACAGAAATAGTTGAGCCAGTTTACTGGTCTGGGTGGCACTGGCTGGTCCATCACGATGCACAGCCTGAAGAATATCACAGACAACAGTTTGAGGTGTTACAATGGTAATGGTTACCCATAGGGGCCACTGGGCAAGTGTGAAGCTTGTGGCCTCTGTCAGCATGACTCCCACGCCATAGATTCTAATCTTATAGCTAATTTGTTAGTTTAACGAAGGCAGTCTGGTCTCCAAGTAAGGATGGGGTTTGCTTTGGGGATGGGCTGTTATCTTCTTTGTTTCAAAGTTAAACTATAAGCTAAATTCCTCCCAAAGTTAGTTAGGCTGGGCTCAGGAATAAACCAAGGGTAACTTGGAAATTAGAAGCAAAATGGAGTCAGGTCAGATTTCTGTCACTGTCATAATTTTCCTGTGTCACACTTATCTATCATAATTTTTGCAAAGGTGGTTTCGTTAAGTGAATAAAACCTTTTGAAATTCAGTTACCTATGAGCTAAGATGATACTTCTGCTTCTCTTGTTTGCTGTGAGAATTTAACAAGGCCACATATATAAAGCGCCTAACACAGTGTCTGAGAACATACCGTGTTCCCATGAATATTCCCTTTCCTGGTCTTCAGCTCACTGTGTCTAGAAAATAAACACAATTTTACCCACATTTGAGTGTATTGGGTGGCTAGCTTGTCACCTAACATCCATCCACAGACTTAGAGCATACAAGTATCTTTTAGTAAACTAGGGCAAGTGAGTCTTATATGTTAATGTTTCATTGTCAGAATAACCTTGGATTGCATTTGGCGCTTAGGATTCAAGTCAGAGAATTATCAACCATTGATCACCAGTTTTCTTTGAAACAGTCTTAACACTGGTGAAGAGAGACCACTCACCATTTGATACTAACAGCTCAAAGGGGAAGACTATTCTGTTAAATGAAGCACTAAAGAAGATAAGCCTCTCCTCAGAAGACAAAGGGCCAACCCCAAATGAAGTCCATGCCGTAGGTCTTACGGTCATCTCCTGCCCATGAGAAGTTGGTCACTTCTGGTGTGAGTGAAGATGAAGGAGAGGGAGTTGGTTTCCACAGTGAAAAAGCTTAAGGACATACCAAAGACTGAGTTCCCCAAGTAGTGAACTGTGTCTCCCTTCTTCCTGAGCATGGAAAGGAAGGGGGTTGCCTTCCGCCCTGAGACGGAGGGAGCTACTAGGGAAAGCATCGTTACTGGTATCTCAGTCCCTGTTTGAAACGTCATTTGCTGGGACGTAGATCAACGAGGATCTCAAAACCTGGACAAGAAGTTCTTATTTTAATCCTCTGTTCTAGGACAGGGATCCCCAACCTTTTTGGCACCAGGGACCAGTTTTGTGGAGACAGTTTTTCCACAGATGGGGGCCTGGGGGAGGGGTATGGTTTCCAGATGAAACTGCTCCACTTCAGATCATTAGGCATTAGATTTTCGTAAGGAGTGCACAACCTAGATCCCTCACATGTGCAGTTCACAGAAGGGTCTGCGCTCCGATGAGAATCTAATGCTGCTGCTGATCTGCAGGGAGGCCAAGCTCAGGTGCTGATGCTCACTCACCTGCAGCTCACCTCCTGCTGTGCAGCCCAATTCCTAACAGGCTGTGGACAGGTCCCAGTGCACAGCACAGGGATTGAAGACGACCCTGGTTCTAGGACAGTCAGAGTAAAATGAACAAAGGTTAGCCACGTGTAAGGTACTTGAGGAAAAAATTGTGAGTTTGCAGCAAACAAAGCATGCCCCTCAGGCTTTCTGAGCAATCTCATTTTATGTGTCATCTAATCCTCATTGGTAACATTTGCTCTTTATGAAGTTTAGGAAGGATGAACTGAGCTTGCCTTTTACTGAACCACTAGATGTATATCTTTCCGATGCTGGAGGGAAATGAGAGACAACAGCTGGCTCCCTTTCTTACAGGTGCAGAGGCTGAGGCCCAGGCAGGTGAGTTCTGCTGAGAGCGTCAAGGTGGGCGTCAGACGCTGACTCCAGAAAAGGCAAAACTAAAACCAAAAATGACAAAAATTTACAAAGATAAATTAAATTGAACCTCCCTCCCCCTTTTTTGAGACAAGGTCTCACTCTGTCACCCAGGCTGGAGTGCAGTGGCACAGTCACAGATCACTGCAGCCTTGAACTCCTGGTCTCACGTGATCCTCTTATGCCAGCCGAACCAGGAGCTGGGACTACAGGTGTGCTCCACCTCACCTGGCTAATTTTTTTAAATTTATTTTTTGGAGAGATGGGGTCTCACTATGTTGCTCAGGACATAGTGATCACAAACTCCTGGCCTCAAGCAGTCCTTCTGCCTTGGCCTCCCAAAGTGCTGGGATTACAGGTATGAGCCACTGCACCTGCCCAAACCCATTTATAAAAGCAACTTTATTCATTACAAATTAAAAAATGTGAAGTCATCAAACCTTGTATATTTATAGTGCATCTCCTGTAGACTGCAAGAAATAGCTATGGCAAGCCTCATAATGATATTATTTCCTGGTGTTCTTTGCATTTGAGATTTATTGTTTTAACATTTAAGCAGTTTATTAGTCCTAATAAACATGATGGTCATGATCTGATTGAGTACTTTTCCAAGCTGCTTCCCAAATTTTCCATGAGCCTTGAAAAGAGGAACTTATCTAAATATTCAAACACTGCAGTTTATTCCTTCTCAGTTTCTACATGCTTCCTGTTTAAAAAATAGTTAGCCCAACATTTATTTGATGTATTGAGAATTTTACATGAATAGTTTTGAAACTGCCTTTGCAAAAATTATAGCAGTAAGAAAATTATGACAATGAAAAATATCTGACCTAACTGTAACCACCCAGTGGGTTCATTTTGCCTACTGCCCAGATAGAGCCAATATATCAATATAGGAACATTGCAATAGAGAAAGAGTTTAACTCATGCAGAGCCAGCTAAATGGGAGACTGGAGTTTTATTACTCAAATTAGTCTCCCTGAAAATTCAGAGTCTGGAGTTTTAAAAGGATAATTTGGGGGTTAGAGAGCCAGAGAGTGGGGAGTGCTGATTGGCCAGCTTGGAGATGAAATCATAGGTGATGGAAGTGGATTCGTCTTGCTGTCTTCTGTTTCTGGGTGGGACTGCTGAACTGGCTGAGTCAGTTTACTGGTATCGATGGTACCAGCTGATGCATTAGAATGGAGGGTTTGAAAATATCTTGAGCGCCAATCAGGTTTTACAATAGTGATGTTATTCATAAGAGCGACTGGGGAGGTTCAGAATCTTGGCTTTTTTCAGTATGACTCCCAAACCATAATTTCTAATCTTGTGGTGAATTTGTTAGTTTTACAAAGGCAATCTTGTCCTTAAGCAAGAAGGGGCTTTATTTTGGGAAAGAGTTGTTATCCACGTTATTTTAAAGTTAAACTATAAACTAAGTTTCTCCCAAAGTTAGTTCTGCCTACTCCCAGGAATGAAAGAGGCAGCTTGGAGGTTAGAAGCAAGATGCAGTTGCTTAGGTCAGAGCGCTGTCCCTGTCGTCATGTTTTTTTTCCCTGTTGCAATTTTTGCAAAGGCAGTTTCCGTTTTATTCAGTTTTATTTCAGATTATTTTATGATTTCAAAATAATCCACTAAGGTGTGTACCCTTGTTACCCTTATTTTGAAGAGGAGGAAAGCAGGACTTAAACTTTGGGCTGTCAGACACCCCCTTTCCTGCCCCACATCGTTCATTTTCAATTTTCTGTATTCTGGACCTAGAATAAGTCAGTGTGAATAAACATTTTTCATTGTTGCAGTACAAAAATACAGATTTACCCTCCATTTAGGGTACAACTCAGTGGTCTAGGAAACTGCAAATCTTCCCTTGGTTTTTGAAGGGCTTAATCTAAGCTAATGCTCAACTTGCTGTTGACTATTTCCAGGAAAGTTTTATGGCCTCTATTTATACGTCTGCCTATACATTTATATTAAGGGCACATTTATGTTTTGATGGAATTATGGCTCCAGCTGTTTCTATTGCATCATGCACTTAAAATTCATGTGACTTTTCTTTTGTTGTATTTGTCGTCTTTGTTGGCCTCATGATTATATGAAAACCAAATTCTGCCACAATACATTTAAAGAGGTTTATTCTTAGCCAGTAGGAGGGACCACGGCCTGGGCTGTATGAACTCAAGAGGTCTTGAGCAAGAGCGCGGAGGCCCTTAGGGTGCAGTTTGGTTCAGTACCTGAACTGCAGATAAAATCATCCATACCTGCAAGGTATACACTGGTCCTGCCACAAAAGGAGGGACACCTTGAAGTCATGGGGTTTGCATGTTATAGATGGGCTTTTGAGAGTTCTTTGTTGACAGTAGGTGGAGAGTTAAGCTGACTAAAGACTTGAAGTCCCTGGAAAGAGATGCCTGAGTTAAGATAAGGGGGCTCTGGGGCTAAGGCTCTTGTTACGTAGAGGAAGCCTCATAGGTGGCAGCCCCTGGAAAGAATAGATGGTGAGTGTCTCCTCTCAGACAAAGGTATCCTCAGCCTCTCTGTTAATCTCTCGGGAAAGACCTAGAAACGGAATGCCTGGCTGCGTGAATGGAGATCTCTACAAATAAAAATTTTCCCCACAAAAGATGGCTTTGTGGGGGGTATTTCAATCTGTTAGCTTCAAAATATGTCAAAGAAATATATTTTGGGATAACATGGTTTGATTTCCTTCAGGGCCTCTTGTCTGCCATGTAATGCTACGGCAGAGTGAGGTTGGAGAGCAAGCCACATCATATCGGGTTAAAAAAAACAAAACATGTAAATGAGATTTTGTGGTTTTTAGGATGTGACTCTCCAAGTGCCTCAGATATGAATTTTGGCAAGAGGAGAAAAAAGTCAGAGTGTAGTTCTCACTTGAGAGCAGTCACCATGCATAAGAATTATTTCCCTTTCTGATCTCCTTAGCATTAGCTTAGCATTTATGAATGGGCTCTAACCACTGATTTTTCCTCAGTCAGAAACTGCTAATAAAAGGGATATTTATACATGTTTTATAGCTCTGAACATATTAAAATCTTCCCACAAGTCAGTACACCCTCTGGCTTTTATCAGAAATGCAGAAGCGTGATATCGCTGACGTTAGGTGCTGCAGTGTTCTTCTTGGCCACTTTTCGGGGCTCACAACAGGGGTGCCCGGTTTATTCAGTCCACGCGTTCAGCCCCTTGTGGGAGGGAGTGTGTGAACAAGCCCAAGGGATCCAGTCAGCTTCTCTGGGCACCGGCAGGAGCAAGCTCCGTGTGGGGCCCTTAGTGGCGCTCAGGTAGAGGTGCCTGCTACCCCGAAGCTCTGGAGGAGGTATTCCAGTGCTGTCCTAACTCCATGGTCAGCAGGTGGCAGTGGGCTAGCAGCTCAGTTGGACCCTTGGGGCAGTGCCCAGAGCAGTTGCCCTCTGTCAGGGAGGGCAAAGGATGGGTCCCTATCCTTTGTCTGGCATCCAGGAAGAATGAGGTCAGGTTGGTCGCACAGACAACTGAAGGATGATGAAGCCAGAGAATTTTCTTAAGCAATGCACACAGCTCTCAGCAGAGAGGGGAGCTAGAGAGAGGACAGGAAGGGCAGGTCATCTTTCCTGAAGTCTGGTCGTCTCTTCCTGAAGTCCATCTTTTCAAAGTATGACCATCTCCCCGTCTACCAACTGAGTCTGGGGTCTTTGTAGGCACCGGATGGGAAGTGCATGCTGATGGGTTTGTGAGCATCCAAAATAGGCTAAAGTGCAGACGCCACTCAAAGGTGGGCCCAACAGTGTAGAAAACCAATTAGGAAAGGGTGGGTATACGTAAAATAGGTGAAGGGAAGGGAAGTTCTCAATCCAGTCTGAGGATTTAACTTAAACTTGGCTTTCAGGCTTTAAATGGCCTTCAGCTTGGAGGTTGGGTATCACTGGGTACCCGCCCCATCTGCCGAGGCATTTGGCTGCCTCCTGTTGCTGTCAAAAGGAACTATTTCCATTTGCTTCTGAAGTCAGAGGGATTCTCTGAAAATCTGCTCCTCTTTTGTCTCTGCTGGGTCTTCAGCCTGAGTTCTCCTTTTCTTAGGTTAAGTCCCCCTCTGAGCATCACCCACTGCAGCCGTTACCCAGGTCTGAGTCCTTCCCTGCCCAGATGGGGCTAGGAGTGTGCGTGGGGCTGGGGCTAGGCCGACGTGACACCACCTTTGAACTGTGATGAAATCCCAAGGGAGTTCGTTAACCCAACACTCATTTCTTCTCACCTGAGAATTGGCGTGATAACAGTGTGAGACTTGGAAGCTGTCCTGGCCGGGCCATGTACGGGAAGCACACGGCAGGGCTCTGGACGGGAACGCAGTGTTTCAGAGATGCACGGCCTCGGCGCGGTGATTATTCCACGCTCGTTGCTGCCAGGCTGCTGAGGGCAGCTGAAAAGGGCCACAGGAACTTGCTGACTGGGTCTGCTACGAATGCAGTTTCGGTCTCTGTTGGACACTCAGAACTGCTCAGAATTTTGTTTGGTTTTGTGCCCAATTATTTCTGAACAGAGAATGGGACTGTTTTATCTCACCAATAAAATATCCCCTTTGTAGGAAATTCGGAAATTACAAAATGTTATTAAAGACTGAAATTAAAAACTCATGATCCCACCCCTCAGAGACAGCTATAATTCCACATTTCCATATTTTAGTGTATTTTAATATTGCCGTCTCCATAGCTGTCTGTCATCCATCAATCGATGCATCCATCCATCCATTCTTTTTTCATTCTTTTATCTACTTCTCTCTCCGTCCTCACTAATTTCTCTCACACACACACACACGCCACACACACGCACACACACGTGCTCACACACACGTGCACACGCACACGCACACACATACAGCCTTGATCTGTCCTGCTTTCTTCTATGGGCGCACGTGATTTTCCTTTCTCCTCACCAGCTCCCTTTCCCTGCAGCAGCTGTTCAAGAACCTGACATGTCTTTTTATGCTACATCCCTTCCTGCTGCTATAACTTAATGCCACAGACCAGGTAATTTATGAACACTAGAAATGTATTTCACATACATCTGGAGGCCTGGGAAGTCCGAGAGCAAGGTGCCAGCAGGTTTAGTGTCTGCTGAGGACTGCAGTCTGCTTTTGAGGTGCTGCCTTGTTGCTGGGTCCTCACATGGTGGAGGGAGAAGACAGAGAGGAAGGCTGTGTCTTCACATGGAAGAAGAGACAGGACAAAAGAGAACCTCTGTCACTTCCCTCTAGCCCTTTGCAAGAGCACTAATCCCATTCATGACGGGAGGTGAGAGCCCTCATGACGTGAGCACCTTCAGAGGCCCCACTTCATGACTGTCACCAAGGTAATTAGGGGTCATTACGCTTCAGGACATGAATTTTACAGGGATGCATACATGCGGATCATAGCAATACTTCTCACCCAGCTTCTCGATCCACCAAGGAAACAGTGCAAGAGAAGTAGATGGTTCTGCTGCCTCCCTGTCACCCACACCGTCTGTGTCTTCTTACCTTTTAGCTCTGCTCTTTCCACACCTGCATCTCTGCTTACCTCCTCTATGACTCAGCTCCTGCTGCCATCCCCTCTGCAGGAGCCACCAGCTCCAGCCTCTCCCTGGAACCCCAGCAGTCATCCAATTCTGAAGTCACCTCCTTCTGTCCACCCACCTGCTGCTCAGAATCTGGCCACTGTCAGCTCTTTCCTTCCCCACCAGAGAGGAACCACGCTCTCCACACTCGTGATTCTGACTCCTGCCTTGCCCCACTGAGACACCCTTTGGCTTCTGCCTGTGGTTTTGCAGACACTGTTTCTCTCCGTGATCTCCTGGGTCCCCAAGACGTTGCCTCTTCCATAGGCCTTTTCTCAAATTTTCTGCCACATTATTCTTGGCTGCCTGCAATTCCCACTGTCTGGTTCTCCTGCTGCTTCCTCACCATTCCTCCTCAGTATTTTTAACGGATGGCTCTTTCTCTGTCCCTTTGTTCGGGATCATAGGTCTTCACCGTACACCCTCTCCATGGTTATTTCATCCATGCCAAAACCTCCGCCCATTTTAACTTTAGAGATTTCATGCTTCTCTTCCACATGCATAGTGACTGCCCCTCCCTACATTGCCCCACAGGCACCTCCAAATTACTACGTGCCAAACAACGTTCTCGCAATAAATTATTGTTGAGAAGTCTGGCGCATGCTGCCACTCAGATGAACGTTAGGACATTATGCTAAGTGAAACCAGCAGTCACAAAGGACAAAGACCATGTGCCTGCACTCATGAGGTCCCCAGAGCAGTGAATCCACAGACAGAAAGGAGAATGGAGGTGGCTGGGGGCTGGGGCTGGGGCTGGGGAATTGGAAGCACAGCAGTGGGGATGGGACTGGACGTAATGCTGCTGAAGTGAACACTTACAGATGGTTAGGCTGGCAAATCTTGTTAGGTGTGTTTGAACACAAGTGGATTAAAAAAAAATAAGTTTTTCCCCTTCTCTTCTGATCTGCCCGCTTGCTAACCCAGGGTAACCTGTTGTCTCCATTTTGAGAAGGCTGTGGCCCGCTGCTTGTCCTCCTTGACTAGCAGTGGGGGAGGCAGCCATGCCCCTGGATCTTCTTTCTTTTTCTTTTTTTGTTTTTTAGATTTTTAAAAATCATATCTTAAGTTCTTGGGTACATGTGCACTTGGTGCAGGTTTGTTACATAGGTATACACATGCCATGGTGGTTTGCTGCATCCATCCCCTCTGTCATCTTCATTAGGTATTTCTCCTAATCTTATCCCTCTGCAATCCCTCCCCTAACCCCCCCCCGGCCCCCGACAGGCCCCGGTGTGTGATGCTCCCCTCCCTATGTCCATGTGTTCTCATTGTTCAACATCCACTTATGAGTGAAAACATGTGGTATTTGATTTTCCGTTCTTGTGTCGGTTTGCTGAGAATGATGGTTTCCAGCTTCATCCATGTCCCTGTAAAGGGCCTGAACTCATCCTTTTTTGTGGCTGCATAGTATTCTGTGGGATATGAATAGATACTTTTCGAAAGAAGACATTTATACAGCCAACAAACATATGAAAAAAAAGCTCATGATCACTGGTCATTTTGCATTAGAGAAATGCAAATCAAAACCACATTGAGATACCATCTCACGCCAGTTAGAATGGTGATCATTAAAAAATCTGGAAGCAACAGATGCTGCAGAGGATGTGGAGAAATAGGAACACTTTTACACTGTTGGCAGGAGTGTAAATTAGTTCAGTCATTGTGGAAGACAGTGTGGTGATTCCTCAAGGACCTAGAAATAGAAATTCCATTTGGCCCCTGGGTCTTTCAGATCCTCCCCATGCTGGCCCGCCAGCCCCGATCTGAGATCCTGCCTTATGCTGCCTTTTCTTACAGCCCCACAGGTCCCACTGTGGCCTGGCTGTGGTTTCATCTCTTGAGAACGTCTACCACTTCTGTTGAGTCTATACTGTATTCCAGATTGTCTTTTCACAAACTGAAAAAAATTCAAGTTGTGTCCCCTTCTGTAGCATGCCTGGCCTTGGCACCTGCTCTCTCTTTACCAGGACAGAGTGCACTGTCTTCTTTTTGTGTCAAGCAAATTTACAGATGCATGATCTGTACACAGAAATAATCTCAAAGGCATCCTACACCTGAATGTAAGGACTAAAACTGTAAAACATTTAGAGGAAGAAAAGAAAAACAACCTAGTACTAAATCTTCCTGATCTTGGGCTCAGCAGTGATTTCTTAGCTATGACTTCAAAAGCCCCAGTGATGAAAGGAAACATTGGTAATTTGGACTTCATCAAAATTTAAAACTTCAGCTCTTTGAAATACCGTTAAGAGACTGAAAAACAATTCACGGCCAGGAATAAAATATTTGCAAAGCATATAACTGACAAAGAACTTGTATTCAGACTATATAAATAACTCTCACAACTTAACAAGAAGAAAAACAAATTTTAAAATATATGGGCAAAGAATCTGAGTAGATATTTCTTCAAATAAATTATATGAATGGCCAGCAGTAAAAAGACAGCTAACATCATTAGTCACTAGGGAAATGCAAATTAGAACCACAATGAGATACCGTTTAATACCAGCTTGGATGGCTGTAATTTTAAAAAACAGAAAGTAATAAGTGTTGGCGAGAATGTGTAGAAATTAGAAACTTCGTATGTTGCTGGGGTGAAGGTGAAGTAATGCAGCTACTTCGGAAAAACATTTTGGCAGTTTCTTATGTTATTTACCATATGACCCAGAAATTCCAATTTAAGGTATGTAACAAGCAGAATGAGATCACTGTTCCACACAGACTTATACATGAATGTGTAGAGCAGCACTATTCACAATTTCCCAAAAGTGGAATAACCCACATGTTCGCCAACTGGTAAATGCATGAACCAATCAGTTTATTCATACTATTTAATAATGCCTGGCAATAAAGAGAAATGAGACACTGATACATGCTACAATAGAGATGTGCCTCAAAAGTACGATGCTAAGTGAAAGAAGCCAGGCACAAAATACCGCATACTATACGATTCCATTTATCTGAAAAGTCCAGAATAGGCAAATCCAGAACCAGAAAGTGGCTTAGGGGCTGCTTGGGGTGATGGGGTGTGAAGGGAGAGTCACTGCAAATGAGCACTGGGTCATTCTTGGGGTGAGGGATATGTTCTGAAATTAGACTGCTGTGATGGATGCACAGCTGTCAATTTACTAAAATAAATGATTTGATTGTTCCCTTAAAAACAAGTGACGTTTTTGGTGTATAAATTGTATCTCACTAAAGCTGTTAAAAAATAGGTCCCATTATTTGGTAAAATATTACTGAAATATAGAAAAAATATTTTTCATATGTTCTTAAAATCAGGAATGTAAAGGTAGTTCCACATAAGGTCACATTCTTGAGGTACAAGAATTTGTATCTCAACATATGAATTTGTAGAGTAGACAGTTTTCCATTTAGCAGCAGGACTGAGATTTTTCATGCAGACCCAAACATGTGCAATAGCTTCTCAGTGCTTTCCAAACAAAACCCCAAACCTGTACCAGAGCCTCTCATCTCGAGGGACTAACCCTGTCCTCTGCTTCTGGTCTGAACCTCCATCCCTGCAACCCCTGGTGGGTCCACTGGCCTGGGAATTCCTTCCCTCCCTCCTGCCCTGGCTACCTCAGTCATTGCTGCTTCAGGAAGCTGCCCAACTCCCTGTCACTTCTCGTGGTGTAATATTTCTGTGGATGTTTGTCAGTGTCTGCTCTCCCACTGAATTCCACAAAGCCCCACCAAGGCAGACAGTGCAACAAGTACTTGTTGAGTGAATGGAGAAAGGAAGGATCCAGAGTCTCGGTCCTTGCGTGTTCTTTTCATTTGCTAGCCTGTGAGCAAGATCCTGACAGTGCCTTGATTTCTCCTGTATGACGGCAGGTGGTGGGTCGCCAGTAGTGTTTGTTGGATGAATAAATGAAAAAGTAACGGAAGAGGAGGAAAGTTTGCACTTTGGAGGTCAGACTGAGGTCACCCATGGGACTGCTCCTATATCAGAACCAGCGGGGCGAACACACACACACAGACACATACACACACACGTGTCATGAAACCAACAGAACATGCGGGGGTGCATGTTGGCTCTACTGTGTTCTCCTTGTTCAAAGAGAATGCTGATGACAGTGGCGTTGACCTCTTGTCCTGGGAGGGAGACTGAACACACCACAGCATGAACATTGCTCCTGCCTGAAGTTGAAAACTACCCTCGGGCGGGTCCCCATAGCTGCTCTTTTCAGAGATTGCTGTACGTAGTGACTCTCATCTTGACGGTTTAAGGTTGCCTGGTGGGTGTCCTCAAAGTGGGCTGTGCCATCTCTGATGGCTCCTCGTCTCTTTGCCTGGCTTGCTCTCCTGTTTTTCGGCATCCCACCCCTGTGAGACTGGCTCCACCTTGACTGCCGTCAAGCACCTGTCAACCTAGGATGGGGCACGAGCCAGTGTATGAGACCAGGAGAACAGCTCCTATGGGAACAATTGTATAGGGCCCGTGATGTTGTGGAGAATCATAGAATCTTCGTGTGGACAGGATCTTGCTGGCCACCATGGATAACCTTCTTACCTTAGATGAGCAGCTGACAGAGTGCAGAATGGAAGAGACAGTCTAAGAAGACTTCAGGGTGGAGGTGTCAGCTGAGGGTTCTCTGGTGAGCTGGGACAGATGGGAAGGGCATGTGAGATGGGCAAACAGAGGAGGGCCACGTGAGGAGAGGAGCAGGAAGCCCCGAGGGACTCAGACAGACTGGCAGCACCGGTGCGGTACGGAAATCAGCCCCAAGCTGTCAACTGAGTCCGTAACATATTTCTGTTATAAACCTGGTGAGGTAAATGAATAAATGAATAGAAAATGATGCATGGATAAACACCGTGACAGAGTTCATGAATAAATGAATTTGTTTAATAAATGCTTGTCTGTTGAGTGATAATCTTTCTTGCAAATCACTCACAATATTTAAAAATTGTGTATTAGTGCAGGTATCTATTGCTGCTTTGGGGTGTGTGTGTGTGTGTGTGTGTGTGTGTGCGCGTGTGTGCGTGCGCGCGTGCATACATATATACATATATATGTAGATAGGATGGGGATTATGTGTAGGATAGCAGTTAGACTATTTTTAGCATGAGAACAATAATTCAAAGTGTTCTTTGTGTTTCTCATTTCTTCGCAGGCTATGCAGGAACTGCACAGCTAGGATTCAGCCACTGTGCAACTAACATGGCTTATAGATTCATTTTTTTTCCTTCCAGGAGTTTGGAATTCAAAATCTGTGTGTATGCATAGATACACACAGTTGTCCCTCAGTATATTCAGGGGATTCATTCCAGAACCACCCCCACATCTCCAAGTACACCAAAATCCACACAGACTCAAGTCAGTCCCATGGAACCCATGTATACCATATACGAAAAGTTGATCCTCTATTTTTGACTCACATTGAGCTGCAGATTCAGAACCCATGGATATGGAGGTCCAACTACATTTACTGAAAAAAATCTGTAGGCCAGGATTGGTGGCTTATGCCTGTAATCCCAGTGCTTTGGGAGGCTGAGGCAGAAGGATTGGACCAGGAGTTCAAGACTGGCCGGGGCAACATGGTCAGACCCTGTCTTGCAAAAAGTTCTTCAACAAATTAACCGGGCACGGAGGTGAGTGCTTGCAGTCCCAGCTACTTGAGAGGCTGATTTGGGAAGATTGTTCGAACCGGGGAGTTTGAGCTGCAGTGAGCTATGATTGAGTCACTGCACTCCAGCTTGGGTGACAGAGTGAGACCTTGTCTCTAAAGAAAAGGAAGAAAGAAAAAATAAAACAATCTGTATATAAGTGGACCAGTACAGTTCAAACCTGTGTTGTTCAAGGGTCAGCCATGTATGTTCCCTGTTCTTTATTCCTGATGCCACTTCATTATTGCCGGACACTGGTACAGGTCTTGCTGTCAGGTGTCCCCCATCACAGCAGAGAAGCCAAGTGGCATCTGGTGGGGCCCAGCCGGGAGCTGGTAGACTGGCGGCCTGGTAAGTGTGGCCCACAGGCAGTGCTAACGGAAATGACCAGAGGCAGATGTGGTCTACCTGTCAGATCCAGAGGCTTCAGTCAGGGACAGTCAGGGGGCGGAAACAGAATGCTGGAAACCTTCATTCTGACCAAGAGCTTACATTCCATAAGCCTGCTGGCTCCTGCACGTCAGTGCCCTTCTCCTTTGCTGTCATGTTTGAACCTCAGCTGTGCCAGTCAATTCAGTTTCTTCTCCCTTCAGTGTCTTGCCTTCTCTGGCCAGTGCCAGAGGGAAAGGCATCCTGGAGGAGTGAGGGGGAGATGGCAGCTGGCTGGAGCAAGCCTTCTCTGCAGAGCCTCCCCACATCAGCTCCAGCTCTGAGACGTCGTAGCATGCAGTGAGCACGC
Source organism: Cebus imitator (assembly GCF_001604975.1). NCBI lineage: Eukaryota > Metazoa > Chordata > Mammalia > Primates > Cebidae > Cebus > Cebus imitator. The sequence continues at coordinate 411,026 of NW_016107707.1, read as the reverse complement.
TCTAGGTGTGACTTCTCCGCCTCACGTCCTGTGTCAGAAGGCAGTCTGCTCACTGCAGGCTGTCGTTCGTAAAGGTGTATTTGGTAACAGGCTGTAGTGCTGCAGCGGCTGGGCGGGAGTCTCAGGATCTTTATAGCTATGTCTGTCACTCCATACTGTTTGTTTAACCTTGTTTCTGGGCAAGGTTAGAACAGGGTGTTGGATTTTGAGCGAGGGCATAGCAGGGGACAGCCAAAAGGAATGCAGCTTTTCTGACATCACATCCTATACATCTTGAGCGACAACGTTTCACAGTTTTAAAGGTGAATGTAAAGCAAGTGAATCATGACTGATTAAATTACCGTGTGTTAATTATATTGCCGGTTGTGAATTATAAACCCTAATTCTGATTAACATAGCAGCTAATGAATGGACATATCTGGTTATGTTACAACTGAATCTGGCATGCACAATGCCAAACTCATGGGAGGTTTGGACACTGTATTGCTAAGTGGTGTAATCATGTCTGCAGTGGCTGAATCCTGGCTGTGCAGTGCCTGCAAAGGACTGAGAAACATAAAGGACACTTTGAATTATTGTTCTCACACTGAAATTAGTCTAGCTGCTATCCAGCTTGAGGCAATTCTCACACATGGAAAACCTGTATTTTAATAGCCAATCTTACTCACAAAGTCAGGAAAATGAACAATCAACTTGGTAGTTGATGCTCTAGCCAGTGCCATGGTGAATGGAGGCCTTTTGCTAGTTCATATCACCATCTTGATGCTACAGGAAGGTTTGCATCCAGGGGCCTCAAGTTGGCTTGGCTGGCCCATGCCTCTGCTGTAGCTCCCGTGAGCTCATTTCAGTGTGAATAGTGTGAGATGTTATGCTAACATTTAACAGGACCACAGCTTGTAGCTGAGGGACTGCCTTGCTTTATTAAAACAATGCTCTCCCTTTTGAGTAATTTAATAGTTCTTGTTTATTGACCAACTTTCAAACCAAAATATGGCAAGATTTCAGTGAAAATCATCCATTCACGACTCTTACTGGCACCATAGACATTTCACCTTCTCTTTGTGAAACCTAAGTCTTCCATCTGCATGCCTGATACGTGTGCATTGTCACTGAAAGGGAATAATTAGAGACATCTGTTTACATTTACCAGGAGCAGATATTAGAGGAATTAAACCAAACACAGTCATCACCCAATCGCTTAAAGAAATTGAATGTACCAGCACATCTGAATTTCGCAAAAGCGCAGCAAGCAAAGTTAACATGTACTGAATATGTACAGACTTCCTCCATATCCTTGAAGGATGGGTTCCAGGACCCCTTGGGGATACTAAAACCCACAGATGCTCAAGCCTTTATTATAAAACGATGTAGTATTTGCATATAACCTACACATATCCTCTCATATACATTAAATTATCTCTATTCTTGTAATTTCTAATAAATGTAAATGCCATGTAAATAGTTGTTATACCGTATTGTTTAGGGAATAATGGCAAGAAAAAATGCACACATTTGATACAGACATAATCGTCCTTTTTTGATTTTCAAATATTTTTCATCTGAGCTTGGTTTGACTCCGCAGATGAGAATTCACAGGTACAGGGGGTCCACTGTGTTCTGAAGTATTCTTTTCTGTTCTTAGTTTTACTGAAACACCTAGTCATTTTGGAGTTAGCAGTGCACACCGGGTTGATGGCCATGATCATAATAGCATCAGGCCCTGGATGAAGGCAGGTCCCGTCCTGAGGCCGTCCTCAGACACCTGTGCTGCAGTGAGTGCAGTTTGAAAACTGGTGATGCTAGAGCCACGACCTGTGTCTTCTTGCTGTCGTGTCGGGTGTTGACGTGGCATTGATGGTTTTTTGGAGACCCCGCTTGAAGCGGTTTGCAGCCAGACCATATTGAGATCCACTAGAGTCCCAGAAGCAAGTGGAAGACTGTGTTCCTGTACCTCACCCGGAACGGACTCTTCCTAGCTCCCAGCAGAGCATGGTGGGGGCTGCTTCTCTGCCAGCGACTCAGCACACATGTGTGTGTTTCTAAATATAGATGTTGATTTTAGGAGACAGAGTTTTCCGATTTTGGTGAAGTCAAAAGGTTTAAATCAAAATAGTGACCAGAATATGTATTAATGTCATAAAGAATGACTACATGCAAAAATAAGAATTGCAAATGGAGCTTAAAAAAAAAAACAGCCTTGGGCTTTTCCTCCTGGGATTCTGACTCAAGGCATCTGGGGTGGGTCTTGAAACTGGATTAGGAAACAAGGGGAGAGAAGGAATAAAGATGACAAAGAGAATACAAAGCAGAGCTGTCAGGAGAGCAGCTGGATAAGGAGCCAGCATTCAGAGGGGTCTCCGGCCGGCAGCTAGAATTGGGGATCATCAGCTATGGTTTTTGTTAAACATCTTAGGAATGAATGAGATCGCCTTGGAAGAGAGGGAGGAAGGAAGGAAGGAGCAGGGCTCCACTGAGATCGTCGAACCCTCAGACCTAGAAGGGAGGTGCCGTCTATCCCAGGAGCCCTGAGCAGAGCAACCAGCCAGTGAAGTGGAAAGGCAGGAGGAGTGGACATTGCAGAGGCTGGGCAGAGAGGCATAAACGGAGCAAGCTCTCAGCCCTGCTGCACCTGCCTGGATATTGATAGCGTGTGGACAAAAGACTGCCCTTTGGGAGTTATTGTGTGAGCTTGCTCTGACCAGGCTTGGACCAGGTTCAGGACCCTGATGGGCTGATACGGTATGGGACTTCAGTGTCCAGAAATATGATTGACTGCAATTCTAAAGAACTCTCCATATAAAGCCACTACAAATGGCAGATAAGTCATAATGCACATAATTTTAATGTATTACTTAATTCGTAAGAAAATAATAGGAAGCCCCAGCTGAGAGTGAAAGCATTGTAAGCTACTTGGAATGTTGGAAAGCCCGGGGTCTTTTGCCTTTGGTAACCAAGTGGCTTGTGTCAGTGGCTCACAGAAACAGGAGGCGGGGAACTAGGCAGATCCTCCAGGCAGAGGGTTGAAATGGAGTCCTCACAGAGCTGGTGCAATCAAAGGGGTACACAGTAAAAGAGTGTTCTAGAACAGCGGCCTTCAGCTATCAAAGGGGTACCGAGTAAAAGGGTGTTGTAGAACTGTGGCCCCCCAGCTATCAAAGGGGTACACAGTAAAAGAGTGTTCTAGAACTGCGGCCCCAGCTATCAAAGGGGGACACAGTAAGAGTGTTCTAGAACTGTGGCCCCCAACTAACAAAGGGGTACCCAGTAAAACAGTGTTCCAGAACTGTGGCCCCCAACTAACAAAGGGGTACCCAGTAAAAGAGTGTTCCAGAACTGTGGCCCCAGCTATCAAAGGGGTACACAGTAAAAGGCTGTTCTAGAACTGTGGCCCCCAG
>NW_016107707.1:281325-407531 GCF_001604975.1 Cebus imitator | reverse complement strand
AGCTATCAAAGGGGTACACAGTAAAAGGCTGTTCTAGAACTGTGGCCCCCAGCTATCAAAGGGGTACCCAGTAAAAGGCTGTTCTAGAACTGTGGTCCCCAGCTATCAAAGGGAGATAACAAGGAAATGTGTCTGCCTCCCTTCGGCTTCAGGTGGCCCACACAACGTCTGCCCTAAGAATTTGTATCACATGCCTGTACTAATCTGGATCTGGGGTTTAACTTTAAGCTGCAGAGAAATTTTCACTGGAAGTAATCCAAGGCTATAACCCATCTGGAACACCTGTGAAAGAATATACAGATCTTTTCTGAAGGGACAAACCAACAACCAGGTTACACAGAACTTCTTGACACTTGTTCAGCAGATTTTTATGCAATGCCTACTCTGTGCCCACCACCATCCTAGATGCTGCAGATACAGCTATGAACCAAAGAGACAGAAGTTCCTGCAGTCGCGCAGCTGATGTTCTACAGGGGAAAAAGGAAGGATACACGATTAATAAATGCAGTAAATAAACCTATTGTCTAGAATATGATTAGGATTAAGAAGATGGGAGCGTGTAGAGGGTGCAGGTTGCCACTGTCAGGAGGGTGAATCTGAGCAGACTTGAGTAAGGTAAGGAAGTCAGGCAGAAGGTTATTAGGGGAAAGAGAGTTCAAGGCAGAAGAAACAGCAAGTTCAAGGTGGGAGGATGCCTGGGTTGCCTGAGGAGCAACATAGACGGTGTTGTTGCCAGAGCTAAGGTAGCAAAGGTGACAATAACAAGAGGTGAAGTCAGAGAACAGCAAGAGGCCAAGTGGGTCAGAACGTGTTGACTTAGGCATGACCTCAGCAGGGAGCCACTGTAGGGCTGTGAACAGGAGAGCAAATCATCTGACTCGAATTGTTAATCTTTCTGGTCGCTCTGATGAGAATAGGACTGTGGGATAGAAGAGTGCAAAGAAGGACCCAGGTAGGAGGCTCCTAGACTAGGGATGGGAGAGATGTGGTGTTTGATAAGGGCGGTAGCAACAATAGTGATAGAGTATGGTGGAACCTGTGTCTGTGTGTAACATGCGGTCAGCAGAATTTCAGACAGATTGATGAAGAATGTGAGTGAAGAGGTGAGTGAAAAATGACTCCAGAAATGCTGGCTTGAGTAACTGCATGGAGGGAATTGCTGTTGTGTGAGCTGGGAAGACCACAAGTGGTTGGGTTTTGAGGGTAAGATCAGTAATTCCATTTGAATGTGTTGAGTTGATTCTGGAGTTGGATTTAAAATTTTGGTTGGAGACAACATTTGGGAATCCTAAGCATGTAGAGGGAATGGTCAGGACCAGCTGTGAAGCTAAAGGCAGTCACTTAAGGGAGTAAGTGCAGACAGAGACGAGTTCAAGGTTTGGTGGGTGGGTGGGTGGATGGTGGCGTAAAGAGAGGAGCCCTGGGACCCTCTGGCACTAAAAAGAAGAGGCAGAATTGGAGGGAGTCGCAAAGAAGATGAGCCAATTAGGCAGGAGGAAAGGCAGGAGACTGTGTGTCCGGAATGGTGCAGGGTCCATTTTGCCCTGCTTGGAAGCTAGCAAGTTAGTGTCATGGATGCTGGAGGAAGACATGCATCTCAATGGCCAGAGACGAACGACAAGGTAGTTTACTACTCACAACCAGGGCCAGCTACATAATTTGAGTGGCCTAGTGCAAAAAGAAAGTACAGGTACAAGGTCCTTTGTTGAAAGAGTAGAAATAAGGTGGCATTATTCTGCAGTGTAAACGTTGACACGTGTGTTTTCCTGCCTTCGGCACTGTGCTTTATCCTGTGTATGAAACATGCGTTGCAGTTTCTTTCTGGTTACTTGGGCTTTGATTACAGTATCCCAGAGGATAGGACTGCTTTATGCAATTCTTTGCAGAGATGTCCATCCAAATATTTCTGCAACTAATAGCAATTCAGAAAAGACAACTATCGAACTAATATTTCTCAGCTATATGAAGTGCAGTACTGTTGATATTAGGATTTGTCCAACAGCAATAATCTAATAAGCTCTGCATAGAAACTAGAAACAGACATGGTCTCAGAGATGAATAGGCTTGCTGTCTAAAAATAGCACATCTCGGGCATTGAAAGAACTCTAAAATGTTGGCATCACTAATCCACATGATTTGTCTTTGAGGTGAGGAAGTCCATTTATAAATCTTGATCTCGATGCACCTATATAAAATCAAAAGGCAATTGAATTTTCACAGTGTAAGGGTATGGGGGCAGTCTTAAGACAGAAATACTCATTCTGTAAAGGAAAGGGAGTAGAAACCCCAACTTTAAAAGGTTGACTGGTACAGTATGGCATTCAACTGGTGCCAAATATCAGAAGTCATTCCTCCTGATAAATAAATTGTCTTGTTTCTGTTTAAGCATTTTTTTTTATTTTGCCTTGTTTCCTTTCTCGAAGAGATTCGGAGAAGTAATGTTAAGTGATACTCAGTTCAGCAAATGTAAAATAGTGCAAACTCTGTAAAGCATGCCACCCAAGAGAGGACCATCACTATTTAAGAACATAGAATTCTTAACCTTACGGTGATCCACAGGTGCTAGCTCAAGCAGGGAAGAGCCAGAGGCATGGGTCATCCAGCCTGACACGCCACGCCGTCAGAATGGGGATGAGTCACTCGCCAGTCTCTGGGGGTAATGTGCACCCAGTTCAATTATCTTTCAAATATGGAGATTGAAGGTGCCTTGTTTAAGCAATATGGATGATTTTCACCGCCAGTTCTCAGAGCACCTTTGGAAGAATGATGTCATTGGGAGTCATTGCATTCCCTTTTGGAATTCTCTTAATTGAAGATGGTTGCTGGAGAATAAAACCATGGCTCTGATTAGTACACATAGGTTTTAACATATGTGATCTCTCTCTCTTCCTCTCTAAATATATATATGCATTTTAAAATTTTCTCTCTCTCTAAATACATGTGTCTATGTATACACATACACACACACATGCACATATACACAAGTATTTAGTGAGTATTGTTTAAATAAATAAAGGAGAGCATGCAAGGACTCCACAGTTTACCAGCACATTCCAGAAGTTCATTCATATAATATTGTGTTGAGTTGGAACATCTATCCCCATACAGAGCGTGAGACGTCTGCTCATTCCCTGTATTATTGTTTTTAACCCATAACATGTCTGAAGTCTGGTATTTGACCCCCGTACTCTAGACACCGTGGGTAAGAGTGCTTCTGGGGTGCAATTTGTGAGCCTAGGCACTCGTCAATCCGTTGTCATGGTGACATCAGTGGAAACACTCCAGCCCTCAGCACGCCAGCTGACCTCATGATCCCATTCTAGAGATGGAAGATTTTTAGGAAATGATATCAACAGAACAGAGTCACTGAATGACTGCTGGAGGTTAGGGTGAGAATGAAGGAAGAGGCTGGTTTATTGCTTCTGGTTTGGGTTGGGTTGAGTGGGTGGATGGGGGAACAGATTTGAGGCAGGAAGACAGTGAGTTAATTTTGGATATGATGATCTTGGGTTGCAAGTGGGGGCGTGTGGATGGAAAGGTTCAGAAGGCAGTGGGGATCCGTGCATCCAAATTTCAGGAAAGTAGAATGGGCCAGAGACACAAGTGGAAAAAGGAAGACCCAGAGGCTGATCAGGAGTGGGAAAGGGGGGTGCTCCTGTCCCATAGCTCCTTGGTGCCTGGTCTGGGAGAAGAAGTAACCTCTCCCAAAAAAGGCTACAGTAGGTCACCAACTTACAACTAAAGGAGGCTGCAGAGGGAATCCTTACTGAAAATGTTCCTTATATGGAGGAGTCACTTGACCACAGGACGGGGTTTTCTAAAGGCACAGGGAAGAGAGGGTGGGTGGGAGGTGAGCCCTGGCGCACTGGAGGGGTGGCTGTCAGGGTCAGCTGCAGTAGGGTGGCCGGTGGTGTTTTCATTTTGATTAGCACTGTAGCTATTTTAAAAATGTGTGTTTAATTTTAATTTGTAATATCAAAGTAATTCACAGTAGAAAAAATGTTTTATGGAAAAAAGCTAGTGACCTGATACATTTCAGGAAACAAGCTTGTGTTGCATTTGGATATTGAGTAGATGATGAAACTTGGGATTTGAGAGGACAGAGTGAAGCCTGCTCCAGATGGTGTTGGGAGATCTACACTGTTGAGCTGAGAGGCCTTCACCTGCATCTCAGGAAAACAGAGCACATTTTCCTTTGTGGTTTCGTGTGTACATGCGGTGGAACAGTGGGGCTGGGGGCAGCTAATAAAGAGGATCTTTTTTCATTGGGTTCTGGAGGTGATTCTTTCAGGGGTGACTCCAAATGCCTGTTATGAGTTCAGCTCTGTGTTAAGCATTGTTAGATCAATTAATGGCTACAGCATTTTTGCAAAAGGAGGATTTTTAGTTTCATTTTTACACAAGAAGTTGCTGAGGCTCAGAATGATGAGATAACTTCCTTAAGCAAGGCACATGGCAAGGGTGTCACCCAGTGAGTCTGACACATCCTGCTCCACCACACCCTGCACCATCAGCAAACCAGCACCCTCATGGAGGGTTTATTTAGCAAAGGGTTTATTCAACTGGCTTAGGTTGAATTCTCCTGATTTCTTCTCATAATATAATTTATTTGTCCTTTGAATGTAGGTCAGTACAGTCATTTTGCTTTTCAAACTTACATGACTCCGGAAAAGTATCTTTTCAGACTTATAAAGAAAAACATTTTCAAAATAATTCCTATCCTATGCCAGTTTTTCAGATGGCTTTAGGGGCCTGGGAGACTTATCTCTTTTCACCAGCCCTTCCACATTTCGTACAGAGGTGACTACTTCATCTTCTGAATACATTTAGCATTAGTGTCTTCTGAATACATTTAGCATTGAATAAATGTGCACTCTGCCTTTGGGCAGGTGTAAAGGCTGTATGTAGAAAGACTGAAAAGCCTCAATAACTGGACTTCTTTCCCGCCAGCCCTAGGCTTAGTGAGAGGACCCTTACATATACACTTCTTTTACATTGTTGTGCAGTTCACTCAGCACGCCATGTCCTCCCCATGCTAAGGACTTCAGACTGCATGGCAGACAATCTTCGCAGATGCACCGACAAGCACAGGACAGTGAGGTCGCCCTTCACTTGCCCGGCCAGTAGGAGGCCAACTTGAGACTTGGGCACCTTTGCTTCCAAAGCTACTTCTCCTAATCACTCTAATTTTATTTGGTTCCATTTTTCTTTTTCACCAGTAGATTGAGAACTTTTCAAAGGTACCATTTATGTCTTCCTTATCTCTGGGTCCCTAAGCACAGTTCTTGGCCTTTGGTGGGTAATCAATGCTTAAAGCAAGAGGGAGGGAGGCAGAGAAGGAAGCTGTTTTATTATTAAACATCAAACAGAGTCAACAAATGGAAAGCTGGATACTGTCGAAGTCTGTTGTCGGGGGAGAGTTGGCTGTAATGTTAGATATTTAGTTTTCAGTCATTCAATGGAATAGATTGGAATTTCCTAAATAAATTTTGTTAATAAAAGCACCAATCCCCCCAGCCTAACATCCTTTGTAGGAATGACTGCAAAGGAAGTCACCACCACCGAGGGCTTACGTAAGCTTCTGAAAACAATCTTCCATCTTCCCTGACCTGAGAACAACTTACCTGCAAGGTTTGGTCTCATAAGCTTGCTGAACCAGATGCAAATGCAGGTGTCCTGTGGTTTTCACAGCTGCAGTTAAATATTTAAATCTGGTTTAGAGATTGCATTTCTTTCTCAGGGATAGTAAATTTTTTCTCCATTTCCTGTGTTAAGGAATGTAGTCGATTACTTAATTGCAGAATAATGAGCAATATTTCCACTTTCAAATGTGTATTCTCGTCATTTTAATGTGATAAATGCCAAGAGATTTGCACAAGCAGGAAGAAAGTTTGTTGGTTGTATGTCTTGCTGCAATTCATCTGAGCCACCTGAATTATACACCTAAAGATGAGCTGAGGTTTCATTTTGTTTTGCTGTTGTTGCTGCTGCTTGTGTATTCTCAGGAGACTTTGAAAGGACAGTCACTGTGTATAAATGGTTGACTCATATTCCAGAATGCCTGCTCCCAGCACTCAGGGCTTCCTCTATAGCTTCTAGGTCCAGCAGTACCTTCCTTGCCTCCCAGCTGCATGGTGGCTCCAAAACAGGGAGTGTGGGCTAGTCATGGCGTCTCACCAGGAACCATGGTGTCTGACCTTTGCATGAAATGGTTTGATAATCTGGAGTGAAACCTAAAAAACCTTTTTGTCATTTTTTTTTTAATATGAAAACATTGCACACACCTTCAATGACTTACAAATTTGTGGAACTCCACCCACTAATACTGAAAGCCCTCATCCCATGAACTTCACGGCTTTATGCTAACTGACTGATACACACACCAATACCGAGAGAGATTATATTTTCTGTGGAGAGGGGTCCTAATTTCACTACATCAGCAAAGGGCTTTATGATCCATAAAAGAAGCCAAGATGAATAAATGACTTTTTAACTCAAGAGATTTTTGTTTGCAGAGTTCTTTTTAGGACAGGCCCTTTACTTTGAATGCAATTCATACTCGTCTATTTCTGCATGCTGATTTTTAAGTTCTTCAGAAGGCTTTTGTAAGAGAAACAAAGACATCTTATCTAATGATTTTGATAAACTGCGATAGTTCAAGCCAACAATAATTCAACAAAGCAACTCACATTTATACAGCCTACCCCAGAGAGCTCCAGTTCCCAGGGGACTGGGGAATTCCGCTGTGCTTTCCCCCTCACTGCCTGAGTGCTCTCCATTAAATCCCATATGCCAGGGCTGCAATGTCCACAGGAACGTGTCACGGTATAACCAAGATGCTGGCAGCTTTCCCTTCTATGGACAGCTGTCTCAGATAAAAACGGACTGGGTAGAGCCGGGGCCCAGAGGGCCTCCGCAGGTGTCCTGTGCTCCTGGCCACCCAGAAGGAACAGCCTCACCTCTGGAAGCCTGGCCGAGGAAGGATAATGGCTCCCCATGGGCTTCCCCAGCGGCCTTCCCAGGTGAGGGTTTGGGGTTGAACCGCTCAGTAAATGGGTGGCAGAGGTCGCGGAGGGGTGCTGGGTGCCAGGACATCTCATTGCCTTTGCCTGGAGCGTTCCCAGTACTGACTGCACCCATCCAGGGCCTGCCCCATGTCAGGACTGGTGCTGCCCCTTAACCAGAAGCTGAAGGTCCTCAGGGTGCCCAGGGCTGTGGAGACGCCTGCTAACAAAATAAGTCTGAGTCAGTATTGGTGCCCACGCCTGAGGTGTGTCAGTTCATTAATTCATAGGAGGGATATTTCATAGAGGCTTGAATGGCATTTATAAAATCTCAATCTCGACCCCACTCAGTGTGGCTTTCTAAAGTCAAGTTACATCTAATTCTAACCAGAAGGGCTAGCAAGCCTGGTGGTGGGAGAAGTGGAGTGTCTCCACCTTCGGGCTGTGGGGTTCACCCACGGCAGAGGGCGCCTCCGCATCCCCGGGGCACGGGGCTGTGTGTCCGTAGCCCGGAAGCTGCTCCTTCCCGAGCTCTCCCCTCTGCACAGATACCTGCTCCTCCTGCTGCCAGCACATTCGGTCTGGATGTGCTGATAAGGCTGGCTGTGTCACCGCCAAGAGTCTGTGCCAGGAGACAGCCTGTCTCTCCGCGGTGTGTGCTGATCTAACCAGGCCCACCCTCAGCTTCCCCGCGAGGCGCACCCACGGCTACTGGGAAGAGGTTGCACACTGGGCCACGCCCTTCCGCCACTGGCCACGCCCCTTCCGCCACTGGCCACACCCCTTTCACAGCGGGCCACGCCTCCACATCGCTCTCCACCCTAGACTCCCCCCCATCGCCTCTTCTCCACAAAGCCTTGTACCCCCGGGGCGCTGCTTCTCCCTTACTCCATGCCTGTGCCTTCCCGAGTTTCAGCCTCCCCTCTAAAGGGCAGAGGTGGAGAGGAAGCGATAGTCACAAATTCGGGCTAGCCTGGTGTCGGCTCTCAGAGTCTTTGGGCCCTGAGTGCCTGGGATACCTGGAGACTCCCTCCTGTCCCCATGAGGCCACCCAGCACACAGAAGGGGTCTAAGTCTGGACGTGCGGTCTCGGCTCTTGCACCTGCCGACTCCCCCACACCTCTCAGCCCTGATTTCCAAGCCCTGCGAGCCTCTCCTGGCCCCTTTCTTTCTCTCGGGGGCTCCCTTAGCTGCCCTGGGGGTCACCACCCTGGGTAGAAGGCATGGTCCACCCTGTGGAACCCTCTCCTCTGCCTCGCTCAGCACTGTTTGTTGTTTTGCGAAAATGGCTGTGTGGGGTCAGTTGTTCTATCAGGAGCCGCTTCATCCACATGTCCATACCCGTGACTGGCCCACTGGGGCAGTCACCCTGCCCTTCACATAGCTGAGTCTTTTACTTCTAGGTTTAGGTCAGAAGGTTGTTTTTCCAAGAATTCATCTGAAGTCATCCTACCCGGAAGTGGCTTCTTTTTGTGATTGCCATTTCCCTATGGCACTTAACTTAGATTGCTTTTGAATTCTTGGAACTTGCAATTATTGCCTCTGCCCATGGCCAGCTCCTTAGGGTCCATATTGCCCCTAGTTCATCTTGGCCTCCCCCAAGTTGCCTAGCAGGCGATAAGCACTCAATAAACATTTGCGGACTAACTGAGCCCTTGGAGGTATTGAAGATTGTGTTTCAGACCACTGTTGTAAAGCAAATATCACAAAGTGAGTTACACTTTTTTTGGTTTTCCAGGACATATGAGTTATGTTTATACTACGATGCAGTCTATTAATTGTACAATAACATGTCTAAAAATGTATATAGCTTAATTAAAAGTCCTTTGTTGCTAAAAATGCTGTCAATCATCTGAGCCTTCAGGGAGTCATAATCGTTTTGCTGGTGGAGGGTCTTGCCTCAGTGTTGATGGCTCCTAACTGATCAGGGTAGTGGTTGCTGAAAGCTGTGTCAGTTTCTTAAAATAAGACAGCAATGAAATTTATGACTTTGATTGACTATTCCTTTCATGAAACATGTCTCAGTAGCATTCGATGCTGTTTCATAGCATTTTACCTACAGTAGAACCTTTTCAAAATTGGAGTCGACCCTCTCAAACCCTGCCGCTGCTTTATCAACTAAGTTTATGTAATATTCTAAATTCTTTATTGTCATTACAACAATGTTCATGGCATCTTCACCAGAAGTAGATTCCATCTCAAGAAACCACTCTTTGCTTATCTGTAAGAAGCAATTCCTCATGCATCCAAGTTTAATGATGAAATTCCAGCAATTCAGGGACATCGTCAAGTTTCACTTCCAGTTCTGTTACTATTCCCAACACATCTGCAATGACGTAAACCCCTCAAAGTCATCCATGAGGGCTGGAATCCACATCTTCCAAACTCCTTTTCGTGTTAATATTTTGACCTCCTCCTATAAATCATGAATGTTCTTACTGACATCTAGAAGGGTGAGTGCTTTCCGAATGTTTTCAGTTCACTTTACCCAGATCCATCAGAAGAATCACTTTCTGTGGCAGCTATAGCCTTATGAAATGTGTTTCTTAAATAATAAAACTTGAAAGTAAATCACTCCTTGATCTGTGGGCTGCAGAAAGGATGTTGTGTTAGCAGACATGAAAACAACATTCATCTCCTTGTACATATCCATTAGCGCTCTTGAATAACCAGGTACATTGAAAATGAGCAGTAATATTTTGAAAGGAATTTTTTTTCTGAGCAGTAGGTCTCAACTGTGGATTAAAAATATTCAGTAAACCATATTGTAAAGAGGTGTCGACATCCAAGTTTTATTGTTGTACTCAATGAGCATAGGCAGAGCAGATTAGCATAATTTTTAGGGGCCCTAGGATTTTCAAAATGGCCAGTGAGCATTGGCTTCAACTTAAAGTCACTACCTGCAATTACCCCATAGCAAGAGAGTCAGCTTGTCCTTTGAAGCTCTGAAGCCAGACGTTGACTTCTTCTCTCTAGCTATGAAAGTCCTACATGGCGTCTTCTTCCACTGGAAAAGAGTTCTTCCAAAGTCTACACTAAAAATCTGTTCTCTCGTGTAACCACCTTCATCAGTGATCTTAGTGGGATCCTCTGGATAACTTGCTGCAGCTTCTCTGTCAGCACCTGCTGCTTCTCCTTGCACTTATATGTTACGGAAATGGTTTCCTTGCTTAAACCTCATGAACCAATCTCTCCTGTCTTCTAACTTTTCTTCTGCAACTGCCTTACCTCTTTCAGCCTTCACAGAATTGAATAGAGTTAGGATTTTGCTCTAGATTAAACTTTGACTTAGGGGAATGTTGTGGCTGGCTTGGTCTTCTGTCCATATCAGCAATAAGGCTGTTTAACTTTCTTATTCACTGGAGTAGCACTTTTAATCTCCTGTTAAAACTTTCTCTTTGCATTCACAATTTGGCTAACTGGTAGAAAAGGCCTAACTTTAGGCCTATAAAAATCTTCTGCACATCAATCTTTTGACCTACCTCCCTCACTAAGCTTAATCATTTCTTGTTTTTGATTTACAGTGAGAGATGGATGACTCTTCCTTTCACCTGAACCCTTAGAGGCCACTGGAGGGTTACTGACTGGGCTAATTTTGATATTGTTGTGTCTCAGGGAATAGGGAGGCCCAAGGAGAGGGAGAGACACAGGGTAAGGGTCAGTTGGTAGATCTGTCAGAACACACACAACATTTGTAGGGTAAGTTTGCCATCTTATATGGGTGCTATTCCTGGTGCCCCAGAACGATTATAATAGTAATATCAAGTATCACTGATTATAGGTCACACTAACCAATGTAACAATAATGAAATACTGGATTGAAATCTTGTGAAAATTACCAAAATATGACCCAGAGACATGAAGTGGGCATATGCTGTTGGAAAAACAGTGCTAATAGACTTACTGGCTCAACGCTGGATTGCCGCAAACCTTCAATTTGTAAAAATGCGTTATCTGTGAAGCACAGTAAAGTGAGGGATGCCTGCATCTGACTGTGCAGATATTTTCTTGTGCAGCCTAGGGGTCTGGCAAAAGAGGGAAAGTTAACGACCCAATTGGTGGAGGTCGTGGGCTGCTTCCGTAAACAGTATCAGCTGTCTGTCTCATTTGGTGCCCCCTGCTACGTCCCCAGCCCCTTGTGATCCAGCAGGAACCACAGCAACAGGGGGCCACACTTCCCCAGAGTGGCCAGCTTAGCTGTTCTTTGAGAAGCTCCACCCTTCCCAGCCATTTCTTACTTTTGTACTGAGATACCACCTAAGTCCACATCAAGTATGAAGGAGAAAGAGGAAAGGCTTAGTTCCCATTTCATGTTCTGTGAGGAGTCCGGTGTCCCCTCTGCTCCCTACGGCCAATGTTCCTTTAATTCTTGGAGCTTTTAAAGCCTCAGAGTATCTTCCATTTCTGCGGATGGGCTTGGAATTCAAAACTGACAAATCCCATGCAAATTCTCTCTCTGTGACTGTGCTCTTCTCTTTGGTTCACGCCACATCATTGCAAATGTAAAAATGGGTAACTTCCCTTGGATGCCTGGGATGCATTGACGAAAAGGAGACTTTTCCAAAGCATCTTTTTACAGCAGCTGTGCTAGATGTCTGTGGATGGGCTGGGCGTGGAGGAGAAGTTGATGGTGCCAGAGTTTTGATTCCTCCCCTTGAAGAACCGCCCACGTGACCTGACTCTCCACGCTCAGAGACGTCCTTTCAAAGCCCTGCCCTGCCAAGCTCACTCCAGTTTATTACGGGGGACCTTTGGCTCCCATCCCTTGGAGTTTCCACGTTGACCGCCAGGCCCTGAAGGGAGGTGGCCTGAACTTCATGTCCCACTGTCCTAGGTCACTCGTGTTTGAGGGAGGGGAGGGAGCGGATGAGGAGTGAGTTACTTCAGCTCTTCAGTTTTTGTTGCTTCATCGACATAGGATAATAATTTAATACCTGCTTTGTAGGGAAATGAGGTGCTGGGTAGCCTTGGGCCGGCAGTGAGCCGAAGGAGCACACACCCCAGTGTCTACTGCTGTTCCGGGCTCATGCTTACCACTGCTTGTCACAAGGGCAGCACCTGGCTCCCAGAACAGGAAGAGCCTGCATTTGCTGCTCCCGGCTGCACAAGAGTAGAGGGGGTCTTGGACCTTTCCACCATCGCCCTCCCTTTGTTTGCCAGCTAGTGAGTATCCCAGAAAAGAAGGAGGACACTGATTTGGGCCCCCCCGATGTGCCAGTCGTTGCCATGCATTACTGATCACATGCGCCAGCTTTGGATTTACATACCATGTTTTCCTCCCTCTGTTGCCTAAGCTCTCATCCCCTAGTCCACTCAAGTCACCTTAGCAAACACCCAAGGCCCAAACTGAGAGGCGCTGCTGATGGTGCGGAGAGCTCGCGCTTCCCTGCTGTGAGTGACAGCTGGGCTCCCGGGGCCGAAGGGCACTAGGCATTGCGACTCAGGAGTCAGGATGCAGGGCTAGGAGTAAAGAAAGAAACAAGTGAAACGTCCATTTCAACACAAACGAACGTGGAGGGAGGCAGAGCAACCCTGTGGTTGCCGCTGCTAACACATCCTCCCTTGGTTGTAAAACCACAGCTTTGCCCACCCAAGGTCCAGCACGCCGCCCGCACCTGCCGAAGGTAATGGTGATGCTCAGAACGTGCCCTGTGGTGGTGGTTCTTGTCCTGATGTTCTGCGTCAGCCCTGTGTCCAAGAACCGAGAACCCTGCAGGCCTTTGCTTTGCCTACCACCTAGCACTGTCCACTCCCTGGAGGCCTCTGCACACCAGCCCTTTCCCTTTGACCTCACCACTGCTACGCCAGTTTTCCTCACAGGCAGCTTTGTGTTTTAAAACGGAGATTTTATTATTATCTAGGTCAGGCAAGGCCCACAGATCAGGAGACGTCGCCATTGAGAGGAGAGCTTGATTCTCCTGGTGCCGGGGCGGCAGGGGGGCACGCCACGCCGTGGGGGCTGCTCCAGGAGCACCAGGGTGGGTCAGGCAGCAGAGGGAGGGGAGAGGCCTTTATTGTAGTTGCTGGGAAGGAATGGGTGACACCGGGTGAGCATGCTCAGGATTGGCTGGTTTAAGTAATTTTGGGGCCATGGGGCACAGGGGCTGTCTTTAGTTGTCCAGTACCTGGACCTGGGTAGTTTAGGCGGGCGATAGTGACCCCAGAATATGCAAGATCAGTAAACGAGGAGATTGGAGCTTGAGCCACTGAAATCTATGCCCTATCAATTTATGGTATAATAGGTATAAAAAATAAAAGACTTCTGGACTGTGAAAGCAAACAAACGAAAGAGCTGATTGTGGTGTGCGTTCTGGATGGCTGGTTTGCAGTGAAAGGTGCACTCCTGGGAGAGTTGTTTGCCATCTCTAGGAATTAGCCAGCCCTGGCAGGGGCCCTCCCTCCAAGGTCCACAAGGTCACAGATCAAAGCACCAGAACACAGAAATAAAAGCCATAGTTATTACTGTGGTCATGACTCTCTGCTCCTTGGAAGCTGTCTGCGGCTCTCACTGGCTGCAAAGGTGGCATTCTGGCTTCCACCTTCCGGTCACTGTGCTGGGACCTAGCCTGACCCATCACTCTGCATTTTTCCCCAGAAACCCTGCATTCCAGCCAAACTGTACTCCACAGGCTTTTTCATCAGGCCCTTAAAAGCAACACCCCATGTGTTTTTTGATGTGCCCTACCTGCTGTCTATCTTGCTGAGGCTTATCTTTCGTGCCACCTGCTCTGTGAGAATCTTTAATTGGTGGTGGTGGTGAAGCCCCCACAGGTTATTACTAGGCACAGAGCTCTGCCCATAGAAGTGTCTGGGGAAAAAAATGGCTGCTTGGCTGCCTCTCCTGAAGTTGCAGACAAGGCCTCTCTAAAGACTGTCCAGCCCATTTGAATTTTCTTGCCTTTCCTTCTACTCTAATTTTTATGGGATTCAAAGCTTAACAACGTATTTTGTTTGTAGTGCTATAGTACAAGCTGCTTTTGCTTACCCCTCTTGTGGCAAGCACCTGAAGACAAGCCAGTGTCCTCTGTCAGCCTCTCAACCTCCACATTCCAACACTATCGAGAGGGCCAATAAGCGTCATCAGGTTAGCAACACCAAGAGTTCCCTGTGAGAAGCAAAAGGGATCCTGCAGGGGATGTCAGGAGGCCTGTGTCTAGGCTGGATTCTTCAACGGATTTGCTGTCTGTCTCTCGCTGTCCACAAGTGAGGATGTTTGCAGACGCGATCTTAAAGTGTGTGAACTCAGCAAGCTGCTTGTGCAGAATGGCAGCGATTTTCACCTCTGTGGTTGGGTCCTTCCACAGAGGGCTTCGAAATGTCCTGTGAATATCACCAGATTTTTAGACTCGATCCACTCCAGATACCCTAGAATAGTAATTCAGTTTATTATAGAACTGAACAGTGATTGCCCCATCAAAAGAAAATTCCTTGTGTTCCTTCATGCCCAGTCTCTCATGTGTCCTTTTTTTCACTTTGTGCTCACTGAATTAGCTGCTTTGCCAAAAGAAAAGCAGAACCATCACATAGATATTTGCTTATTTTGAGGCAAGCCTATGGGCAACACCGTGGCCTGTCTGCCTCCCATCTCCCACATCCTGCCTTGGTCTCAGGTTCCCCTTTTTCCCAGGTGAGCAAGTCATCATCTGCAAGTGATTTCATGGTCCAGTTAACATAGAAACGGCCAGGGCAAGCTGGAGGAAAAAGGAAATACAGTAGGTAGGGCCTGGAGACCTCCCATGGGCTGTTGTGTCTCCAGGGGATGTTTATAGAAGGTTTGTCTTTATAGCCTTCTTGGAGGGCAGAACCAGAGGAAAGTGGCTCCAGTTGCAGACAGGGAGTTTGTAGATGGAGCTCACCTGTTGTAAGTGGATAAAGACCTGTCTGCCTGGTGGAAGAGAGATCATGTCCGGGAACAATCTAGTTCCCCGCCAGCAACCTGATTTTACAATGACTTTTTCGCCTATATTTCTGTGCTGTTACCTGTTAAATGCCAATTTGTCTAGTCTGCTTCTTACCTAAGTGAAACAGAGGACATCTGTATGCGACACACACAGATTCATGTTCTAGTAAAGCCAGTATTTGCAGCCATGAGAAAGCAGCCTTTGCCTTGTACCCTGCATAAAAATGACATCCATTTGTCCTGTTTAGTCACTGTAGAGCGTCGATTGCAACCTGGCTTTGGCTGGTCGTGGAGGAAGTACAACTGTGGCTGAGTACAAACTAACTTTCTCTCTTTTCTTTTCCCCCCAGGATTATACCTTAACCATGTATTTTCAACAATATTGGAGAGATAAAAGGCTCGCCTATTCTGGGATCCCTCTCAACCTCACGCTTGACAATCGAGTGGCTGACCAGCTATGGGTGCCCGACACATATTTCTTAAATGACAAAAAGTCATTTGTGCATGGAGTGACAGTGAAAAACCGCATGATCCGCCTTCACCCTGATGGGACGGTGCTGTACGGGCTCAGGTCTGTGTGCCTCTTCAGGGCCAACTTTGCAGCTGCATGGTGCATGGGTGTTGAATACCTCGCTTGTGACAATCGGCGTAAGTGAGGCAATGACCTCAGATTAATTAAGAAGCATCCATGAAGCACTTTAAGCTTTGCAGAAAAAAAATCTCATAACCATAAAATTTGGGGCATTACTGTTACTATAAATAGTTATCGAGCAGTTGAAAAACAGCCACCTATGGATCAATTGTGTATACTTGGATTGCCATGTCTAAGAACACAGTTTCCCTCAGGATGCATTTCCACGTCATAGTCACAGAGGCCTGTAATTAATATCGCCCTGACACTGCAGTGGCTTCAGTAAGGTTTTTTCGAAGCTGTTTACACAGTTGAAAAACATGTCCATTGTGCAGATTGTAGGGTTTACTCTCTACGGACCTTTATTGAGATGGTGCCACGAATATTTATGGGAATGACTAACTGAGAGTTTTCCTGATGAGAAACATCTCTCTTCAGCTCTCATAATGTAATCACTCAAATCAGGACACCAGGCGGTCTTCCTGAGTCCCATTGAGGAGGCCCTGGACTTCCCTGGTTGCCCTGGAAACCTCCAGGCCTGTCCATGGGGCTCCATCCCAGCTGGTGGTCAATTATTTTGAATATCACCTTGCTAAATGGTGCTCTTAAAAACCCTCTGTCTCACATAGATTTTGCCTGATTTTTGGTTTGCTTTGTTTTAGAACAGAATTTTGTGTGTATCTGTGTGTCTTTCTCTATTTCCTGGCCTCAAAGTGCCTTTGGGATCCTCCAGCAGTGACTGACTGTGTTGAATGGGACAGATGTGGATAGCTTGGAGAAAAGGTGTATCTCAAAATGTTGTGAGCCCACAGCCTTTGAGCTGAGACTCTAACAGCTATACGCGAAATCATAGCAGTGTATATTTAAATCTACACCCCTGTGACTTTCATGCCTCAAGATGGCAGAGTGAATTATTTAACATCGCCTCAAATAGAACACGTGAGTGACTTTCTCAGAACCATAGTGGAGAGAGCAGAAGTTGGGATTTTAGTAAAATCAGATGTTTTTATTGGTAAGTGGCACATGTCAACCAGGCAGTGGTGTTCCTTTAAAAAGAGGTTTTCAGCATTTTATGTTTTTGCCTGAAAATGAGACCTATGGTTGTACAGCTTCCGGTAAGTGCATCAGCCGTACCAAAGATGATTCAGAAGTCTTGGGAATGTAGAATGTGGAGCCATTTACCTGCCCCCACCCCCCAAAATACTGAAGTGAAAGAAGCTGATGTGTGTGTGTAAATGTGTATGAGTTTGTGTGTGTGGGTGTGGGTTGAGTTTTTTGTATGTGTGGTATGTGGTGTGTGTGGTGTATACTAGTGTGTGTGTGTTGGGTTTGTTGTGTGTGGGCGGTTTGTGTGGTGTGTGTGTGTTGAGTTGTGTGTGGGCGGTTTGTGTGGTATGTGATGTGTCCATTTGTATGTGTGGTATGTGTTGTGTTGGTGTGTACTGTGCATGGGTGTGTCGTGTGTGTTTTGTGTGGTAATGTGTGTGTTGTATGTGTGTGCGTGTAATGGGGAAGAGCAAAAAGAAGCAAATAACAAAAATTAATCTAGGAATTTTGGGCTTTTGAAGCGAAACATGCTATTTGGGTTTTCTCCACCTTTATTTTTGCATTCTTTATCGTTTATATCGGAAGTGGAGTATGTCAGGATATCTCTGTATGTCTTTGTTAAAAGCAAAGACCTTTAACTTTTAAAATAGAATTGTGTAATACATAGAAAAGCTCCATAATAATTTCCTTAACTCTTTGAAAACGCTGGATTTTAAGTAAGAATAAGATAAACCAAGAAAATAAAAATCGCTTGGTCTGTAAGTTTATATGTTGAAGTTAAATAATAATGTGATAATAAGCCATGGGAAACCTTTAGGAGTAAACTTTGTGTAATAACCTAAAAAGCCATAGTCAAAATTATATCCATTATGCCTCTCAAACAGCCTCTTAAATCAATGGATGGATTTCTAAGTAAGTAGCTGTTTTTTCAAGTATAGTACAGTTATACATCTTAGCTCTCTGTTTAGAGCATCACATTTTTGAAATAGTTCTTCAGAGCTATATAGACCTGGATAAGATGTCATAAAGAAAATCTCTGCAGTGCAGACTGACCACTACATTCTTCATGTGTCTAACAGCTACATTTATGTCATCTGCTCATTAGAAATGGGCTATTCTAGAAATTTCTGCCTTGGTATTTAAAAACCACATAACTCTAGAGATTGATTTGAACTTTTGGGCAAAAGATCAAATTAATAAGTCACAACACTGATCATTAAACTCACACACACATATTCTTTGCTATTCTGTGTAAACTTCAGTACCATTTATATACTGTACATGTGACCTTTGATAGAAAAACAAGGTGTGAGTGCTCACATGGATCCACCACCCTGCATCCTCCCCTTGCCCCCAAGGCCCACCTTCCCTCCACTGCGTTTTTACTGTGGCACTTGCTGGATGCTGTCCTGGCAGGCCAGGAGTGGGCCAGCGTGTGTAACCCAATGATGCCCTGCATCCTTTTGCTGGATAGGTATGATGGCACTGGCCTGGAGGACGTCTGGCACAGCTGAGAGCACTGAAGTTAAATTCCCTATGGTGGAAGGTTTGCAGAGAGCTGAGGTTGTTCCCGATCTCCTGCTTGTAAGCTGCCGCCAGTAAAAGTCCTGCCCAACAGAGATCGATTTCCTACTGATTATGTGCTTGAAATACTGGTTGGACTGGCTGTGTCACTGAGACCTTCAGATGGAATTTCTCTCACCCCTGGACACTGGGATTGGCTCTCGCCTTGTCTCTCTAGCCGTAGCCTGCCCTGGTAGGTCAGTCACCACTTAGTTCCTCTGGGCTTCTTTTGTTATTCATGCCCAGCCATTATGGGAACAGCATCAGTGGGCTTTTGCTTTATCTAGGCTAGATGAAGACCTTTGGCTGTAGATGAGCTGTCCATGACGCAGGTTTGTACGTCAGCTCAGCCTTATTCTGGGAAATCATTAATCCTTAACTGTGATGACTCTGCAAAAGTAGTCACTGACCACTCATGCAGATGCTTGAGAGTGATCACATTCTCGTAGTGATATAAGGTTGTTTTAAATCATGAGCCAATTTTCCCATGACTCTTGTAGCCCCTTGAGCTTGAAACTTGGGCTAACACTAGCTTGCTCCTCTTACCAGCTTGAGCTCAGCTACTGAGATCCCTGCACAGGCTTAAGTCAGCATGTGATGGGAGAGAATGCTCTGGACAAGGCATGCATGCCATCCTAAAAGGAAACACAAGTCCTTGACAGTTTCCTTTGGGCAATCAAACCTTTGAAGGAACCAGGAAGATCTTGGCTAAGAGACTAATGAGGCTTTGTCCTGTCCTAGTCACACCTTTTCTGTTGTTTGTTTGTTTTTTGATGCTGCCCCGAGGTTTCCTTCTGTCTGTGAGAAGGCAGAGTTATCATCCCTTTTCCTAACTTCTTTTTCAGTCTGTTGGCCTTCTGATGTCATTGAACATCTCAGCTTGCATCATTAAGTGTACTTTGTCATGTGGTCTTTTCTTCACGCCATGCATGTTGTATCTTCATATCATTTCCATGATGTTATGAGTTGGCAAGGGGGGTTCACAAAATAGTACTCACTTTACTCCAAAAGGCACCTGGGAATCTGAGACTGAGTCATCAAAACAACATAATCCGTATTTTGCCTGAGAAGCTTGTTGCAAAATCTGTCGGACAGTATGGTATAAAGTTCCCACTTATGGCTAAAAAATGTTTTAAATTGTCAAAATTGTCATTTCTATACATAAAGATTGAAAGCAATATTAAAATGAAGCCGGAACTTGTATCAGAAGATTCAAATTAAGTCATGGAATTCATTTGACCAGGATCTTATTCTGAAACTGCGTTTTATACGGTTGTTCTGTTAAAGTACTTTTCTCCTCAGAAAAGATATAAACGTGCACAGGTATTAGCGCTCATGTGATTTTGATGCAGCCGTCTCTAACTCCCAGACCCTTGCTTTGTCATTGTCTCCCAAATTGTGTAGCTAAAAAGCATGTTGATAAATTTCTTACCAGATGGGATTATGCCAATTTACACTCCCACCAGCAGTAAAGAACATATTAGCTTTACGACTGTGATACCTGCTTTGGAATTTATTATTTCCGAGGCTACTGTAAGTAATCTATCCATTTCCTTCATCTCTCAAGGCTGGTGAAGATCGCCTGACTCACTGAATTCTGGCTCAGACACTTTCTGCTCCCCACCCCCAGCATGTTCTATTCTCCTCTTTATAAGGACTTTTCTCACCTTCTCTGCAGACTCCCCCCTTGCTTGGATTTGATGAGATTACTTCGTACTTTAATTGGAAACACAGAATCTTCATCTTTGCATTACAAAGAGCCCACCTGCACTGTCTGTTGCTCACTGTTTGCCTCCCCTCTCAAAATGGAGAGCGGCTCCCTGACCATTTCCAAAATGAAGTTCCCCTTGGCACCCTCTCACTACTGGAGGACTTGGCCCCTGCAGTCCTGACCTCTCCCTTGCTGCTACTTTCCCCCTCCCTCACCATGCTTCCGGTACGCACACTTTCCTCCCACTCTTCAGAAACATCAGGCATGCCCCTGTCTCAGGGTCTTTGCACGTGCCCTGATGGATATGGACTACTCTGTGTCTAGATGGTCATGTGCTCCACATCATTGTGATGTAATGAGGTAATTAAGGATTGCCCAACTGTTACACTCAGAGGGAGAGCCCTTCTCTGATCATTCATCACTTTCTATTACATCACCTTTCTGGTTTGTTATCACAGGACTTAGCCAGAGCTGACATTGTCAGTGTATTGCATTTCTTACTTTTGGACTCAGTGTTTCCATTCATGATGATGAGGAAGTCACCGTGAGAATATAAACTCTTTGAGAAAAGAATGGTTTCTGTCTTGTTCATTATTCCATCCCCAAATTCTAGAGTAGTACCTGGTGGGGAAAAAAAGTATGGCATGAGAGTTAACTTTGAATTCCATTTGATCTTTCTGTAGTACTTACATTCCATTGAACATTTAGATGTTCAGTCCCCTGGAATTTATCTTGGTGTAGGATGTGATGCAGCTATACATTTTTGTTCTATTTCTTTCTTTTGAGACAGGGTCTTGCTCTGTTGCCCAGGCTGGAGTACAGTGGCACAATCATGATTCATTGATACTTCCAACCTCCAGGCTCTCATGATCTTCTTGCCTCAGCCTCCTGAGTAGCTGTGACCACAGGGAGAGGCCACTACACCCACCTTTCTTTCTTTCTTTCTTTCTTTCTTTCTTTCTTTCTTTCTTTCTTTCTTTCTTTCTTCTTTCTTTCTTTCTCTCTCTCTCTCTCTCTCTCTCTCTTTCTTTCTTTCTTTCTTTCCTTTCTTTTTTCTGTAAAGATAGGGTTTTATTATGTTGCCATACTGGTCTCGAACTTCTAGCCTCAAGCAATCCTCCAGCCTTGGCCTCCCAAAATGCTGGAATTACAGGCATGAGCCACCATGCCCTGTCTAATTATTTTGTTCTTAAATGCTTAGTTGTTTGTCCCAATACTTACCAGTTTATTCTTCCACATTAACTTTAGAATCATTTATCAAATTCCTAAAAGTATAGCTTGTGTTGTTTGCTGTAATTATGTGCATTTAGCACTACTTTGGCAAGAGCAAAGCTCTTAACATTCCTTGCTAAACTTACTCCGCTTTTTGAAAGTGCGATGCTTTTAGAAGTGGGATCATTGCTCCATTAATTTTCTAGCTGTTTTTCCCTGGTATGTAGGAAGGCTTATGGTCAATTTGTATATAACTACCTTTAAGTATGCATGTATCGAAATTACATCTAGCCAGTCTAATCTTTCATGATTTTCTACAGTTGAGTTAATCCTGACGATTTTAGTCTTACAATCATATTGCTTATAATGATAGTTTTTATCTTAATTTTCAGTTGTTATTATTCATATTTCTGCTTTACTGCATTGACTTCAGAACATCCAGAACAATGATAACCAGTGATAACAGTGTTAATATCAGCCCATTTTTTGTTATAATGGATGCTTCTTGTGGCCCATGATGAAGGAGGACTTGTACTTTTAGTTTAATATAACAATTCCTTATTCTTTTACTTCCATTATTTTTTGTTCCTGATGCATAAATTAATATCTTTAAGTCCACCAACACCACTATGCATTTTGTGCAATTTAGAAATTCACATCAGGCATGTGACCAGTAAGCATGTTAGTGCCAATACTGTCTATGCAGAAGAGCAAGAACAGTGTGAAATAAAGCAATGCGAGCATTTATACGAATGTGTATCCATGCTAAATCTGGCTTTAGGCTTAACTGTATTAAAAAGGAATTGACAAACTGCCACTGTATTTCATTACAATATTTCTTATTTTACCATCTTCAGCACTAAGAGCTTTACCTATTACCAATGTTAATTAAACAAATTTCTCCAATTTTCTATCTGGTTTTAAAACACAATGTTTTATTCTCTAAACTTCTCAACTTTCTGTTTCTTCTGCATGTGCATGAAGATAGACATACAGAGAAACAAAAAGAAGTACATATGCCTTACACAGACATGCTTGGACTTTCTGTTTTTTCCTAAATTTTCTGTTTTTTAAGTAATCAGTCATTTTACTTTAGGACAAAAATTTAGCATAGGCCGTAATTTGAATCAACTTTTAGATCAAATCTGAATTAGACAGAATTACTCCTATTTAGTAGACATCTTCTTTGGCATATTTTATATTCAAAATTATTCACTGCAATTATTCTTAGTAATATTAAATTTTGCAAAAGCCTAAGAAGCAAGAAATCCTCAACTGCCTTTCAAGTGTTAGCATTATATATGACAACCATTATACAGTTTATAGAAATATGTTTCCTCATAACTTTTTGACTAGAAATGAGCCAGATATACAATGAACATCAAAAGAATTTTAAGGTTTTAAATTACACAAAAAGTTCACCTACAGGATTTATTGTATTTACATTTACTCAAATCTTTCATTCTTTAACAGTTTATCTAGATTAATTCTGAGAACTATTATACAAAGCTAGTTATCATTTCTAGTTACTTCCTTGTTAGCTATTTTTTAATTCATCTGTGAATATCAGGTGTTCACTTATGTAAGAACCTTGAGATTAAATACATGAGTATTTTGGCCAGTAACTCAGAAGATTCAGCTGTTTTCATTAAATCAGCAACCCTAAATTAGTCATTTGTGAAACAATGTCACATAAACAAAGATCATTTTGTTTTGGCTGAGTTATAATTTTATAACCTGTGCCAAATCCTGACACCTCAAAATATCTAACAGAGACAAATATAAAACCCAGACAAAAATGTCTGCTGACAATTTTGAAGACACCTCTATTTTCATCTTTTACTTTGGAACTGTAGCAATGAGAAAACAATACAAATCCACCAGTTTACTCACAGGTTTACATGCTTAAACTTTATTTGTTCTGATAGGTAATCCAATGAAGGCTGTGAACCACAGTTTTAGGTAAAGCAGTTTCCAGTTTTATTTTGAAGGCCAGACTTGGCTCCAGAGATTGCTGGGGCCAAACAGCACTGCAGAAGATCGTCACTTAGTTTCATCCCACTTTCCTATTTAACAGCAAAATGAGGTCCGTAGGGAGCCCAAACTTCTCCAGATTCTCAGGAATACCGGGGCCCAACAGTATTATAAAAGAAATCAGCTTATCAAATTCTGATTTCCTATTACTACGTTGATACACACACAAACAATCACCAAAACACAATCCAACTGCTGCAGCAACCAACACATTTCTGGTCACGGAACCAAAATCTGTTGCTGAAATACCAGGGGTTTAGTCTAGGTCTGGCTGCAGGCCACACAGAAAGCCCGTCACTGAGATGAGTGTTGCCAAGGCAGAAGGCTTTCTTCAGCTGCTTCAGCTGAAGACATGGGAGATCAGTCTCAAATCCGTCTCTTCAGCCAACTAAAATTAGAGGTTTATGTGCAATTTTTGCTATTACTTTTAGTGGAAAAAAAACAAAATTACTTTTGCACCAACCTAATGTATTAGCAGGGAAAAAAATTATATATGGGAAAACAGGAATTAGGGAGGGCTAAGGAAGAGGAGACGGTCAACAAGAAGCAGATCAGGCCATCGTGACGGGTGAGGGTCCGGCGTCATGGTCCAGATGTGGTGAGCCAGTAGGTTTCAGCTCTTTGATACCATCTGAGGGGCCTGATGGTTGGTTTCCTGAGAAAAGGACTCAGGTAAGACAAATGTAAGTGTCTCAGGTTTGAAGAAGGGGAGGGTCAATTTCTAAGGTTACTCAAAAGAAACTGTAAACAACAGTTCCATGGGACAATTGGGCTAGTTTCAGAATAATTAAATCAAGTGAGTTAACATATTTATCAAGCTAGCTAGTATTTGAACTGACATTTGTGTGCGTGTGCGTGTGCGTGTGTGTGTGTGTTGAGAACATTTCAAATTTATTCTCTCAGCAACTTTGAAATGTATAAAACTCTATTATTAACTATATTCACCATGCTCTTCAATAGAACTTAGAACATGTTATTCCTTCCTAACAGATTTTTTAAAAATAATAGGGAAGTCCTTTATTTTATTATGTGACAACATATAGCAGCTGCCTAACCACACAGTGTAGATATGAATAGGGAAGATGGCTCAGAAATAGCAATACTAGTGACTCAAGTAGTCACCTTTATATGATAAAAGGAATAAAGTTTTGATTGATTTAAAGGAGTTTTAAAGTGCCTTTTTTTATTGAGTAGATTAGTTTTATGTTTTCTTAAATGAATTATTGTATTGAACCAAAAATAAACTAAGTGTAGTTTGTTCACATAATGAATCTACCTGCGAAGACATGCTTACAAATCACCATTTGATAATCATTGCCCCATTCCCCCATCCTCCATTTGCTATAACCACTGTTCTATTCTCTGCTAATATGAGTTCGATTGTAGATTCCACAAATAAGTGAGAATATGTGGAATTTATCTTTCTGTGACTGGCGTAATTCACATAGTATAATGGTCTCGAATTCCATCCATGTTTTCCCAACTGACAGAATTTCTTTCTTTATTAAGACTGAATAGTATTCCATTGAGGTGGTGGTGGTGGTGTATGTGTGTGTATCATTTAAAAATCCATTTATCTGTTGATGGACACTTAGGTTAATTCTGTAACTTGGCTACTGTTAATAGTGCTTCAGTGAGCTTAGAGGTGCTGACATCCCTTTAGCAAATTGATTTCAAATCTTTTGGGTAAAAACCCAGAAATGGGATTGCTGTAGCGTATGGTAATTTTATTTTCTGTTTTTTGAGTTTTCCATAATGGTCACACTAATTTGCATTCCTACCAACAGTGTGCAAGGGTGTCCTATTTTCCACATCCTTGCCAACATTTGTCTTTCATCTTTTTGATACTAGTCATACTGACAGGTACTAGATGTTATCTCATTGTGGTTTCGATTTGTGTTCCCCTAATGATTAGTGATGTTGAACTTCTTTTCATGTCTTTTTGGCCATTTGTAATGGCCCTTTATCTTTTGAGAAATGTCTCTTTAGGTCCTTTGCCCATTTTTTAAATTCAGATTTTTTGTTTGTTTGCTTTCCCGATATTGAGTTGTTTGACCTCCTTAATATTTTGGATATTAACCCCGTGACTTGCATATATTTCTTCCAGTCTGTTGGTTGTCTCGGTACAGTGTTAATTGTTTCTGGTGTAGAAGATTTTTAGTTTGATGTAGCCTCGTTTCTCTATTTTTGCATTTGTTGCATGCAATCAATTTTTAAAAATCATTAAAATAATTATTTAGACTAATGTCATGTACTTTTCCCCATGTTTTCTTTTCGTAGTTTAACTGTTCATAGTTACATTTAAGTTTTAATCAATTTTGAGTTGATTTCTGTATATGGTGTGAAGTAAGGGTCCAGTTTCATCCTTCTGAATGTGAATATTTAGTTTTCCCAGTATTATTTATGGAAGAATTTCATTTGTGTCTTTTTTCATTTCATATACAGTCTCTTAAATAGATTAACAGATTATATATCTTCTTTTGTGTGTATTTTGTCCTAACATGAACCAAGTGGATCTCTCTCTTTTTGTATGTTCTGCAGTGGATTATATTGTATGGGAAATTTCTATACTGGAAAGGGTTGATGTTCCTTTAAGTATTTAAAGACTTACCCATAAATATATCATTTATATGAAATTTTTTTGGGGGAAGATTTTATAAATGCATGCTACTTTGAAAAGGATCTTTAGTAACATTTTCCACCCTGGCACACAGGGCTTCAGTTTCTGCAATGCTTCTTGGTCTCTAGGTTTTCTGCTTGCATTAATCTTGAGGATTCATGTTTTTTTAGGAAGATGCCATTTTTATTTGGACTTTCTAATCTAACCCCTATGTTGGGTTGTTCTGCAGTGTGCAAGTATATCCATGCCGACCCCCAAAGGCTGAGGAAGCTGTGAGGCTAAAGAAAGAGGCTGACAAATGCAGTTTCTTAGAAAGACACATTTAATGAGAACTTGTGAATAGGGGCCATGTCTTTGTCTCAGGCAGCAGTGAGACAAGGTGGTGGATCCTCACACCACTGCCCTCGATCTAGGGCTTATACACCATAGGGAGGGAATGTGTAGGACAGTTAAAGTTGACCTGTCAGGGAGAGGCAAGAATGCTATGTAAATCTGCCTAAGGGCAGGATTTATGGTAAAGGCTCTTTTGACCTAAGGCCAACATTTATGGTAACAGTAGAAAAAGTAGAAATCTTAGAGGCATTCCTGGAACAGGGGTTAATCAAAAGTCAAAATGGCTGGTTACCATCGAAAATGGGGTTGCTTTAGGCTCCACATGGGTGGTAACATCAGCAAAGTGGCAGACTAAAAAGCTCCAAGCCCTTGTCCTCTCACAGAAACATCAAAACAAAACAAAAACTAGAAGCTATCTGAAACAACCTTGTAGAAGCTCTGGGAATCAATTTAAGGTTCACAGTAATCAATCAAATGCCCAATCAAGAAAAAAGCTATATTAAAAACAATAGGAAAGTTTTGTGGCATTTTTCACTTGCCATTTCCCCCACCCACATCCTATGGCAGGGATTGTTTTGGTTTTGAGCAGGCAGCAGCCTAGTTCCCAGTACTCCCTCTCCTACCAGAGGAAGCAGAGCAGATCTTATTTGCAAATTATTGTGTACATATGTTCCAAACTATCTGGACAATGCCTGAAGGACTGAAGCAAGATGTTCATCTCAGCTTTACCTAACTCAGAATGCAAGCAAAAGAAGGGTCAGGCAGTGCTCATAAAGGCTACAGGGTGAAGACAAACCTGAAGATGGCTGGGATGTGAGATTTTGGATGGAAGCATAACATAGACCATTTAAAGCCCAAAAGAGAAGCTGGGATGAGACTCTTAGATAAATTAGATCTTTCAAAAACAGCCACAGAGATAGAGGTACTTAAAAATCCATTCGCATGCGTAGGCAAGAGGCATGCTGGGAAGAGTCCTAAAGAACCTCCAAGTTTTGCTTTTGCCTAATCCCTAGGCTCAGAGGAAAGTGTTTACAAAATGCCCCAGGACATAACAAATCTGCAAAGACTGAGATAGAAGGCTGTTCTTTTTTTTGTTTGTGTGTTTTTGGTCTGTTTGTTTCAGCTCTTGGCACTTAAAGAAATTCTTATTAAAACATTTTCCAGGCATGGTGGCTCATGCCTGTAATCCCAGTGCTTTGGGAGGCCAAGATGGGAGTATCAGTTGAGATTAGGAGTTTTAGACCAGCCTGGGCAATGTGACAAGACCCCAACTCTACCAAATAAATAAATAAATAAATTTTAATAAAGAAAGAAAAAATCTAGCCAGGCATCGTGGTACATGACTGTAGTCCCAGCTACTTGGGAGGCTGATGCAGGAAGATCGCTTGAGTCCAGGTGTTTGAAGCTACAGTGAGCTGTGGTCACACCGCTACACTCAGCCTAGGCAATACAGTGGGATCCCATCTGTAGTAAATGAATGCATAGATAAATAAATTAAAAACATTGGCTAAACATGAGCTAAAGCAACAGAGACTTCACTGATTAAACTGGGCAAGAAATAATGTTTTCAAAAAAAGTTTAGAAATGACTCAAAACAAATGAAGTGATAAAGTTAAAAGCAGCAAACCCTAGGCAAAGGAAAGAATCTGATTTTCAGGGTGACGGCATTATAATAATGAAATGCCCAATTTTCAGGGGAGAAACAGCACAAAGCGTAAAAAGAAAGAGGAAAACATGGCTTAGTCAAAGGGACAAAATAAATTGGCAGAAATCTAAATATTGGTCTTACTAAAGACTTTAAGTAATCTCTTTATTCAAATAGGTAAGGGAAAACATGGACAAAGAGCTAAAGGAAACAGGGAAAAAAGATAATAGCCATCCTGTTTTTTTGTGGTTTTGACGTGTATTTCCTTAAACCACAATGAGATGCTACATCACACACATTGGGATGCCTATTATAAATGTATTTTAAAATGAAAAGAACAAATGTTGGTAAAATCAAGAAAAAATGGGAATCCTTAGGGATTGCTGATGGGAATTTAAATTTATTCAGTCACTGTGGAAAGCATTATGGTGGTTCCTCAATATTTAAATATAAAATTAGCATATTATCCACAATTCCACTTCCAGATATATACAAAAGAGGTGACCCAAACAGATATTTGTACGCCAATGTTTATAGTGGGATTATTCATAGTAGCCAAAAAATGGAAACACTCCGAATGTCTACCAACAGATGAATGGTTAAATCAAATATGTTATATCCATAACATGGAATGTTTTTCAGTTTTAAAAAGGTATGAAATTCTTGTACGTGCTACAACATGGGTGAACCTCAAAAACAATGTGGTAAGTGAACTAAACCAGGCAGAAAAGGACAAACATTTCACTTATCTGATTCACTTATATGTGGTGACCAATAGAATAGGTCAATTCATAGAGATAGTATGTGGACTAGAGATTACCTGGGCCTGGGGTTGGGGTAATTGATGTTATTATTTAAAAGGTACAGAGTTTCTGTTTGAGATGATGAAGAAGTTCTGGAAATGGATAGTCGTTTTGATTGAACACCACTGTCAATGTGCTGAGGCATACACTTAAAAATCACTAAAATGAGACATTTTATATTGTGTGTATTTCATTTTCATTAATTTTTTCATTTTATGTTTGTGTTTAATTCACTGGTTTGGATGCAGTTTGGTTTTGCTATGTCTAATAAAGCTCAGTTACATATCTGTTTTATCCCCTCAATTATCTATCATCTCCTCTGTTTTCAAAGCTTCGTTTTTCTACCTCTGCCTTTGAGTAGGTTTTACAAGTTTGCCCTCTACTTTCTACTCAAAGTAGGGTCACCCTGGTTAGCATCATTATCTGGGAGCATTATCTGGGAATTTCAGAATTAAAGAACCACCCAATTCTAGAATCTGAATTTTAACAAGATCCCTCAGAAACTTATGTTCCCATTAAAATGTAAGAAGCCTTCCATGCCATTAAAGGATTTTCAGCCATGTTAATTACGTTGTCTTTGTCTTCAGAACAGATTTCAATTTGGCATTTGTGGCTGGGGTTTCTTGCATTCATCTCTCAGTGTTATAGCTTCTTCTGTCTATGTCTTCATTTCAGAATGTTCTTTTGTCTCCCTGTTTGTTCTTCTTGAAAAGAGGCCGTATCCACTCATACCTTTTAGTAACCACTCACATCATCTGTATTTTTCAGCTTTCACTTTCTGTGCTTCCATTGCTTTTCATAGGACACCTCTTTTATTCAGAATGTTTGTGCCTAGGTGGGACAGATTCATAGAAGCAAAGTGACTTTCTAGTGATTATGGAAACAGTGGTCTTGACTTCAGTTTCACTATCATGGTGGAAGCTGTGGCCTGTAGGATAGAAGTGTGAAGATCAGGTTAAGGCGCTCCATTTGCCTGATTGTCACTTAACTAGGGTAGGTCTTTCTGTCTGGCTGCTGAATTATAGCTAAGTCATGAAGTAAGGCATACTGTGTGGTACTTTGGGTAGAGTCTTGAGTGACCTTTTCTATCCTGGCATGCATGTCTTCCTCCAGCTGTGACAACTCACCTTCTAGCCTCTGGGTTCCATGCATTTGACCATATTCCCCCAACCACATTCATCCAGGGACTTGTGTCCTCTGAGGCTGGAGACACAGACAGCAAGCTATTATTTTTGCCCTGTCTCATGGCAGTTTGCGTGGTGATGGGGGTAGTCTATAATCTGTGTAACTACCAGCCAGTCACAGTGGGCTATTGACTGGAACATTAGAAGAGCTATATGTTTTAATATTAGTTCATTTAAATTAATTTAAAAGAATTAATTTTAAATGTAGATCAAAATAGTCACACATGGTTGGTTATGTTTTGGACTGCAGTTCTAGATTGTGAAACCCCGAGTACCGTAATTAGATCCAGACAGTTGGAGTGACTCCAACTACTTTAGTGATTGCTTCAAGCTGTTTTCTCTTTTCCTCTTCAGAGGGTTGAACCTGCGGTGTGTTAAGAACTTCTCAGTCCGCTCTCTGGGCAGTTCCTTTCTTTCAGGTGTTCTAGAATCTGGCATACACTTTTTGCTCTGTTTGGAGTACTGTTGCCATATTCTTTGAAAATCAAGCAGAGGTACATCGGGCCTGTCTCATTTGCCTATTGGGACTACTCATTCACAAAAATTAGTATTCCTAAATGGTCGTGGAGTTATGCTTCAGTATAGAAACAGATGCTCCTATTTTAGAAAAAATGCTGTTTGCTAAGGGTTTTGCTAGCTTATAACACTCCTCGGAAGTATCAGGTTGTGATTCCTAGTAATGACAAGAGAATTTATGCCTTTATATGTGTGCAGTTACTTGTGCTGATTATTGTACCAGTTATCTGCTGCCACAAGAGTACTGTGTAACAGTCAGCTAGAAAGCCTCAATGCATACAGTGACCCCAAAGCGCTCATTGCTTGTGTGTCTGGGTTGTTAATGAGCGTCTCTGCTGGTTCTGGCTGGCTCTCTCACAGACTGGGTGGAGGGGACCCATTAACCTGCCCAGGGTGGTCTCTGGAAAGATGAATGGTTGCCTGTCTTGTTCTCCGTGTTCATTCTTCTGAAACCAGCAGACACTTCTGGGCCTGGCTTTCTCACGGCAGAGGCAGAAGCGGAAAATCCCAGAAAGAGAACACATTGTGGGACCTAAGTATGGGACTGGCACATGGTCACTTCCAGCCATTTATATCAGATAAAGCAAGTCACAAAGTTGGCTCACCCTCAAGAGGTGGGCACACAGCCAGCTCCTCTTTGGTGAGACGGGTTGTAATGACATGGCTGAGAGTGGATTCTGGAAAGAGGAAAGGAATGGGCTGCTGACACTCTCAGCTTACCACAATGATTTTCCAGCAGCACCCTCAAGGAGTTTCCATAGCAAAAGCCTTTGGACAGTTCTGTGAATGTGTTTTCTTAGACATATTGTAAAGCAAAACAAAAATCGGGATAACCAAAATGTTGGCCTATGTCCTGTGACTTCTTCACATTGAATGATAAGCATTTGGTCCAGAAAAATGCTTGGCCTGAATTACTCGACTTAGGTCCTCCCTCCTATCACCTGAGTTCCTTTTCTTCGAAAAATAAATGATAGCTTCCCCCACCAGCCAATGCCTCCTGCCTCAGGGGAGTGAGAAATGAAGATGGCAGTGACTTGCTGTAGGGTGACTGCACAGGGTTAAATGGTTACCTATGAAGCAGTACCTTGGCTGTGGTGCTGACCCGTGGCCATAGACACAACTCTTGCCCAGATTTCTTGAACACTTGTGCATCTTGAGTGCAAGCCAGAAGTCACACCAGAGGAGCTACCATCTTGCTTCCAAGTCCTGTTAGCTTTATAAGATTGTGATGAGAGATCCAGGACTCCACTGAAGGCAGCGTTTTCTTTGTGGTCCTCCCTGCAGCTGAAGCCAGAAAGCTCTCACACACTGACATTGGATTCAATTCCACAGGACTGAATTCTGCAGGTAAGAACTGAATTCTGCGACATACACTCACAGAGACCACTCGACCATAAAAAAAGGGGATTCTTAGCCTCTTGACCAGTGAGCCCATGGAGGCTCTGAGAGTCCATACCATGCACAGCCAGAGCTCGTGCGGGGAGTGCTTCTCAGCGGGAAGGTGTACCCACTGACTCTTATATTTGGGACATAAAGCCACGAAGGTCACCTGTTTCTCTTTCCATGTTTTGCTCGAGTCCCACACTTCAGCTTATGCCTGGTCCTCTTCTCACGAAGTCATTTATTCTTTGAATATTTACAGGACACTTACTCTGCCTGTGTGGTCCGGGGGCGGAGGAGGGAGCGGCTGCCGTCCTAGGTACTGTGGAGAGGACCCTGGATGGGGGAATAAAGTCCTGCTCCTGTGGGCTCACCTGGGGGTGAAAGAGGGGCCAGCAAGCTCGCAAATAATGGACGTTCTGATGTGTAGGTGTAATGAAATGTAATGAAAACATTAAAAAGGAGGAAGCTGAGGAGAGATAGAGACCAAGATAGTTTAGTTCCAGAAGCTTCTCTGAGAAAGCTGGTCCAGGACGTTGCCATCCACTGAGCAGCCAGGGACATCAGAATCAGTGCTTGCACTGGAAATTTTAATCTTTGCTCTCCATTGTTTACAGTGGATCAAAAATATTCACACAACTGGGGATTGCTAGAGTCATACATTGCTGGATTCACTCTAAGTATGAGTCCCAGAGTCTGACCACACCCAGCCTTCCCCAGCAGCACTGACAAGGAGCACTTTCTACCTAGGTCAACAGGTGGACGCTTCAGACAGAAGTCTGTCAGAGTAAGCATGTTTCTGACCATCAGACAGCAGCATTTCCACAGCCGCTCTACCAGGTGACATGCAGAGTAGTTCATATTTGTGCAATTCATCAAGACTTTGCATCCCCCCTTATGATTTATCAATTTGTGAATATTTAAAAAATAGAAACGCTGATTCCAGAAACTAGTTCACAAACTTGAAACAATTGAGACAAAATGAAAATGCTTCAACACACTGACATCCATGAATCTTGACCTCTGACTCAGGATTTCTCACTCAGGTGTGCAGGGAACGGTCTCTAAGGGCAGTTGAAGGCAGCGCCCAAAGACGGTGCACCACCATGTATCTCAAAATATGATTTTACACTTACTAGAGCTAGTGCTCTCCTTACAATTTCATTTCTTACATTTTAATAATTTTAATCCTTTTTTTTTCTTGAGATGGAGTCTCACTCTGTCACCCAGGCTGGAGTGCAGTGGTGCAATCTTGGCTTACTGCAACCTCCTCTTCTGGGTTCAAGTGATTCTCATGCCTCAGCCTCCTGAGTAGTTGGGACTACAGGCACCTGCCATTACACCCTGCTATTTTTTTTTATTTTTAGTAGAGACAGGGTTTCACCATGTTGGCCAGGCTGGTTTCAAACTTCTGACCTCAGGTGATCCCCCTGCCTTGGCCTCCCAAAGTGTTAGGATTTCAGGCGTGAACCACCATGCCCAGCCTAATACTTTTAGTTCTTAAACATACCTTTAGACATATATGTTTGAAAAGTGGATTAAATGTCACTATAGTTACTGCAAGAATAGCATGTAGAATATTTGTTTTCTGTATTTATTCATTATATCTCCAATTTGACATATATAATGAGAATATTATGGGTATATGTGTGTATGTATATACCTGTGATATGTGTATCAATATTTACATCTCTGTCTATATAAATTTATCTACTTTATTGCTCTTCATTCAAAACAATACTCTCACTTCCTGAATAGGCCCTTAAAAGTTGAATATATTTTGTATTTTTAAGGTAAAAGAGGTAATGTAGACGTAGTGGAGCGTAGGGTTCAAACTGCATGCATCTGAATGCCCCACCTGCCTTCCAGCGGCTTTGGGAATGTGGTCAAGCTGCTTACTCTTTTCCAAACCTTGGTTTACTCATCGGCAAAATGGCTATAATAATAAGGCTGTATAACATGGCTGTTGTGAGATCAAACGTGTGTATTAAAGTGCTTGGCGCAGAAGTGGACACTGAGGAAGTGCTCAGCCAGCGTTCCGTAAAGTACAGGTGTGACTGGCGGCTGTCCTGGGTGCTCCGGATGCTGAACGAGCGCCATCCGTGTGACGCTGTCCAGGCCTCTGGTCCTCACTCTTCTATCTCTTCGTCGACTTTTTTGTTTGTTTTTTCTTTCTACTTTCAGCGTTTTCAAAGTGTGACTGCTTGTAAAGAAAGGATGTATTGGACACAGCTGCGTCTTCTGCCCCTTGGCCATTATGTTTCTCTGCTTCTCTGTCAGAAACGTGCCTTGTAGCCACAGAGACGCTAAGCACTGCCGTCTCTCAGTCATAAAACAAGAAACAACCGAAACAAAGACAGGAATCTACGGAAGAGTAATACTGGGAGAGTCTGACCCAGTCCTCTCGGATGCCAGCTGCTGAGCTTCCGAAGGAGTAGCAGTGGAATTCTCCGATCACAGAGGTTGCAGGTGGTGCTAGATGTTGGTTAAATTATTCTGGCGGGACGAAAAATATGTATGTATTTATTGGGGAAAATATAAAACCATGAGTGTGAGTGTTGGGGATGACACAGGCCAGATGTCACTGTGGCCTGTCTGCCCTTGGTTGATGTCCCTGCTCTAGGCTGGAGCTCTCAGTTCTGCCATCTGTGAAATTCCTCTTTCCGCACTGTCCCTGGGTCCATTCACTCAAAAGGCCTGCTCTCCCAACCTGTGCTGCGTTTAGCCAATGTGGATGAAGATTTCGTGGCTCAGAGAGGGGTTGGGGCATGTTTCTGCTCCACAGCTCACTTCAGCTCTCTGCCCCCAACCCCACCCTCTCTCTTTCTGCATTTTCGTCCCAGCTGTTCAGCCAGTTCTTGTATCTTGATGATTACCTTTCGTAGCATGAGCAAGAGCAAGCTCGTGTGCCTCACTGTCCACCCAGAGCGTTTTCTGAGTATTTCTTCCAAATGAAGAAAACCAGTGAGGAGATGTGTCTACCTTATCTGTGACGTAAAAATAAAAAAGGGGGCTCCTTTGCTTTTCTTTTTTGTCGTGTAAATTGACAGTTTGTAATTGTATAGATTTATGGGTGTTGTGACGAGGGAGTTGTGTGGGGAAAAGAATTTGTGGGGTATGCAGTGATGCTACAATTCATGAATGCAATGCGAATAATTAAACCAAGCTGATCAACGTGCCCGTCACCTCACATACTTAACATTGTTTTCTGGCAAGAACATTTGAAGTTTAGCGATTTGAAATGTATTGGCGATATTCACCATGCTGTTCAGTAGAATGCACAAAAACAGAAAACACATTCTCCCAGTTTGCAGTTGTATACCCATTGCTCATCACCTCCCCTTCTCCAGCATCTGTCCTCACCACTCTACTCTCCACTTCTGTAAGTTCATAGTTTTAATTCCACGTACAAGTGAGAACATGTGGTATTTGTCTTTCTAGGCCTGACTTACGTCACTTAGCCTAATGTTCTCCAATTCTATCAATATTGTCACAAATTTCAGAATTTCCTTCTCTCTCTCTGTTTGTTTTGTTTTGTTTTGTTTTGTTTTGCTGTTCTTGTTTTTTTTTTGAGACAGAGTCTCGCTCTGTTGCCAGGCCAGAGTGCAGTGGCGCAGTCTCGGCTCACTGAAACGGGGCCCATTTTATAACCAGCATGACAGTAGAATGAGAAGACTTGGACAGCTATTGAGCTTGGTGTACTTGGTGGGAAAGGGGCATGCCACCAATTCTTCCAGCCTCAGGTTCCCCTTCTGCTCCAATAATGAGACCACTGCACGTGGTGTCCCCAGACAGTTTGGGCATGTTTATGTTCGTGCGTGTGTGTGTGTGTGTGTGTGTGTTTAGGGGTGGTTTGAAAAGTGAATAAGAAAACAGACAGTAAGAAACGGTTATGTCAATTATTGACTCAGTTCAAGTGAATAGGTATATTCCAAAATATATAAGAAAATTTTAAAGTTTGATCATTGTCAGTGATGTTTTTTTTCTCTTCTTCTTCTTCATGAGATTTCATAATTTTAGCAGCACTTTATTCTAATTTTGCATTATAGGCATCTGGTACGTACGTGGGGTTGTCAATCTGCCGTAACACATGCCGGAGTTTAAAAGTATGGGTCTGGAACTTCAGTTGGCTAGAATGTTAAATGCTGTAGAAAAATATGCCAAAGAGCGGTGTGTTGATTTGGGATCGTAGAATGTGATACACTCCTTGACTACACGCATAAGGGGAAGGGTTATGACATTTGGAAGGAGCAGACTTTCACCACTGGCATGGATCTTACTGAGTATGTCTGTATGGCACATGCATGCTATTTGCATTAAAAAATGAGCATT
This sequence comes from Cebus imitator, assembly GCF_001604975.1. Taxonomy (NCBI): domain Eukaryota; kingdom Metazoa; phylum Chordata; class Mammalia; order Primates; family Cebidae; genus Cebus; species Cebus imitator. Next base: position 371,616 of record NW_016107707.1, on the reverse strand, counting down.
GACCCCGTTTGCTAAATATGTTGACATTTATCCTCACTGCTTCTCTGTCATTGGAAAGTAGAACTTTGCTCAACCTCCTTGCTCAACCAGATGCTAATTGAAGGGCGTACTTCACTCCATTATTTCTGTGCACCAGCATTTAGGGTAAATGAGTCAGGGCCCTCAGCATTGGCACATGTCTGGTGTTGGACAGATGTTTGGGTTAGGCTCTGTTGGTAAGAGTTGGGCTTGCTCTTGTTACCTGCAGCATTACTAGGTTTGTTGTGAATATTCCTAAGGAAGGGCCATTCAGAGAAAGCTCAACACTGGGCTTCAAGCGAGATGAAACCTTGAGGACAGCTGGGGATTGAAGGTGACTCTAAGGGTCTCAGGAGAAAGCAGTCTCACATTTTCATTATCACTCTCTGTCATGGAATGGGCATAGCCAGGACTGCTGGTTACAAAACTCCTGCACAAGCTTTGAGAGGCTGCCGCCTGGAGAGGTGGAGCACACGTTCAGCAAGGCCGTCCGCTGGGGCCTGAGCCACAGCTGCGACTGCGTCCTCAACTCTGCTCACTGCTCCTCCTCTCCCTCTATGATGCTTTCTCATCCTTTGCTCTCCAGTTTGAAAACAGCATCACAGGCCTGTGAACCCTGGCCTTACAGATGCGCTCACTTTCCTCGTTCCTGTCAGTTCCTTCTACGGAAGAGAGTCTCTTGAGCTCCATTCTGCCTTTCAACTCAGGCCATGTCATGTGTCATCACCCACTCCTGGTTTGCTGTCTTTGACTCAGGAACCCACCCCAGTCCAGTCACCTTTGACGGTGGTGGGGAAAGGGCGGGGTTCTAGAGCTGTGTAATGTAAAATATAATAACCCCAATAGCTGCGTTTTCAAAGCAGCTTTGAGAACGCTGGCCTCCCTAAGACGAGGCTGTAGACAGAGTAAGAAATGGGTTCGACGTTTCTAGAAGCATTGTTTCTCAGTGTAGAGCTGGTTTAATTATTGCATGATGGAGCCTTAACTGTGTTTGCGAAGAAATTCTTTCCATGGCTTTAGCTGGCCCCAAGGAAACTTAACCCACCCAATTTTGGTTCATAATTGGTAACATAGAAGCCAGATATTCTCTCTGAAAAGATAGATGATCTCACAGTAAAAAAAAAAAAAAATCTGTAATATTATGATCCAGCCCAACAGACAACTATAATAAAAGAGAAGGAAGCAGAGTGAGGTTTAGAGTTCCAAAATGCACCTGTAGCTACTTTAACACTTCTCATGGAAAGTCAAAGACCTCAACCTTATCTTGATTGGTGGTGTCCCACACATGGGCTTTCTCTGTTCTAGAGAGGTTAGAGAGCCTAGACATTAGAAGAAAAACAGAAATTGAAGGTAAGAACTTCCTTCAAAACCCCTTTCTCTGCCATTGATTGTCCAAAGTCCGTAAGACACAGTGAAGAAATGGGGAATCTAAGGTTTTGGTTACAATATGGTGAGCATAGTTAAGTCACCAAGTGCTGTATACTCAGAAGTTGCTAAGAGGGTAGATTTTGCGTTTTCATCACACACACAAAAAGCTAAATAGGTGATGCAATACGTATGTTAATTACCTTAGTTCAGCTATTTCACAGTATATACATATTTCAAAACATCATGCTGTATATTGCAAATACATATAATTTTTATGTAAGTCAAACAATAATTTTACAAAATATAATAAAATCAAGTTTCTTTTTTTTTTTTTTTCTTGATACATCTGGTCTCTGTTATGCTGAAGAGAGCTTCTTATTTCTCAAGTTTCTCTCGCTGGATAGAGTAAGATGTTTGGCAATGTGTACCTGGGGAGGGGTTCCACAGGGGCTTCTCATTGTTTATCTAGGGGCATCTCCCTGCTGCATCTCTCAGCCCCTCTTTAATACCTTCCCTCACCCTTTGTATTTCAGAATCACCACAACAGCAGCATGCATGATGGACCTCAGGAGATACCCACTGGACGAGCAGAACTGCACTCTGGAAATTGAAAGCTGTGTGTATCCGTGTCTGTGTTTTTTTCTCCTTCTGCTTGTAGTTTAGATCCTTTTGTCCTTATTTAGCATCTTTTTTCAAGGCATCCATAATTTTTTGACATAGCTTTTAACTATCTTAAAAATTGGAGATTTGAGTCTCCACTCTGCAAATTTTACTGTCAGAGAAAGAGAAAGAGAGAGAGAGACTCAGTATAAAAGAGTTCTTCATTCTAATCTGATTGAGAGAGTCTGTTTGCTGTGCTGAAACGTAAGAAAACAAATGCCCCTCATTTCGGTCCATTCAGTGAGAGGAGAGCAAACACCGAGATGCTATTTTCCTGCAATATGCTTCATCACACATGAGTGGTTGCACTGCTGGGACCCTGGGCAGTCGGAGTAAAACTCATTTTCCATCAGGAGCTCGGCTTTACAAGCAGGCTGTTTCTGTATCCCGGCAGTTTTCTTCAATCTGGGTAGTATTCAGATGCTTTATTGATAATTCAGCACTGAGTGCTCCTGTATGAGAGATGAGAGCTGCATCCGTAACATCCAGCCACGTCCCTCCTGCTGCCCGAACCACACCGCCTGGCTTGTCTTGGATATTGTTTTTGTTGTTGCTTATCTTGGCCTATTATGAACTGGTTTATAGCTGGTCTCAATTGGATTTAGGCTTGTCAATATTTATATTGAATTTTGGGGGGATAAATGACTTTGACTTTGCAGTACCACTTGATAAGACTGTGGTGGGAAGCGAATGTCTTTGTGAATAAACGTACTGAGAAGCTGCACTGGCGGTGGGCTAGGGTAGATCCTGGGTGGGACTGGCCCACGGTGCCCCCCACTTCCACCTCACATCACTGTCGTGTTTTCAGAGCTGTGCTTTTACAGAAGATGAAAGACATAAAGCCATGTCAGGTGATGCATAGTTGAATTCTCTGGGGTCATTTACCTTAGAGGTATAAGGCTCAGGAGAAAGATGATTTCCCAGTATTTGAAGGACGATCTTAAGAAGTTAACTGGCTTCAGTGTGGCCAGAGGGCACAACTCCAATGAGTCAGTGGAAGTTTCAGGAAGGCCAGTTTGGAATCTAAATAAGGCAGCAGCTCCAGTTTCCGCTGTCAGGGCACACGGTTCGTGACAACTGAGAGAGGGGACTCTGCCACTCTGCGTGGGCGGGGGGGTGTGATGAGCAGGATGGTCTGCTGTAGAAGAGGTTCCCTCCATGTGCGAGGTCCCTTCTCTGCAAAGAATCCATGGTTGAAGTATTTCAGTGGAAGGAGGGATTCTCCTGATTTCCTTGTGATCTGACTACACACATCTGTGTGTTGGGAATAGACAAAAGATAATTCCACACTTAAGGGCAAAATCATCACCCCACAAATTTATCCAGCAAATACTTGCTAGACATCAACTCTATGTAGGCATGGTTGTAAGCACAGGGATATTTAGAGATGACAGACAAAACACCTGCCTTCGTGGAACTTACAGTCTAAACAAGACAGGAAACCATTAGAACAAAATCAAATAGTGGTAAGTGCTTTGAAGGAAGTAAAGTCTGATAAAAGCATTGTAAGTGGTGGCGAGGTTGCCTGTGAGATGGAATGCCAGGGAAGGCTTCTGCAAGAAGGTTTTATTTCAGCCAAGATGCAGATGTGGGAAAGAATGACCTATGTGAAGATCTGGAGGTGTGTCCCTGGACAGGACCCAGAATCCCTGAGCACAGCATGCTGGTCTGAGCTGTATAAGAGACCAGGGAGGCCTGCCTGGGTGAATGAGGAATAGGGGCTGAAGGCCCACAGGGGCCTGGCTGTAGGTTCTTAGGGTTCTCATAAGGAGTTTGGATTTGTTTTGCTATTAATAATTTCACTGGGAAGCATTTGCAGGTTTTAAGCAGAGTATGCCACTTACCATATGGAAAGATGCATGTTTTATTGAAGAGAGGACAGTGGGTGGGACCAGGGAGATGGCGTTAGCTGTCGGGAGCACCTCGTCCCCACCCCACAGCTTTGGTCCATTTGTTTGACTAACATTAAATATTGAGTGAATGTCTTTTTCTTGTATTTTATGTTCAAATTAAAAAGTCTTTTATGTTAAGATGATACTGTTCTCCCAATCTCTGTTTCAATTGATCTTATTGACAAAGTTGACCTAATGTTTTAAGAGACTCCTGGGTGTTACGAGGGACAATGGACTGTATTGTCCCATGTACTCATTCTCAAGAAGCCATAGTTAATCACCATGTGAACACGAGCACTGTGCTAAAGCTGGATTTGAGCTAGAATCCAACTAGCACCACTGTTCTTTCTGATGAGACCACCTGTGCACATCTCCAGGGGTCAGGAGTATCCCAACAACATGTGTTTCTAATGCTGGCAGACCTTGTGGCCAGGAAGAGCTGATAAAACCATCCAAATATGCCCCAGAGAACATGCCGTTTGCTCTGAGCATTCCTCATGTAATCAACCGCTGATTGGTGAAATTCACACTCAGTCTTTGAACTTTGAACACTCTCAAAAGCTCTTGAAAGGAGTTTGCCTTTCCAAAATCCTTCATACTTGAGTTCTCACTTTCTCTTAAAACTGTCTTATTCGTGTCAGTTGAGATGTATTTTAAATTCATCTCTATGTGGTGTCTGGGTCAGCTCTAAAGTTACATTTCGCAAATAGGACTCTGGTCAGAGCGCCCGTTCTACCCAGCTTCTCAACTTTTCAATACCAGCCTGGCACAAACAAAATGGCAGCCATAACACGAGACTATTGGAAAGTCAGTTCTTTGGCGACACTTCCCCTAGACAAGCACATTAAGCAAATCTACTCTAAACCTAGCAGAGCCGCGACCTCCATGTTAATGATCATTTATTTAGCCGTGCGCCTAAACAAAGTGGTGATGTTTCCATCCCCCTGCTTCTCTCTTGGCAGATGGCTACACCACGGATGACATTGAATTTTACTGGCGAGGCGGGGACAAGGCTGTCACCGGAGTGGAAAGGATCGAGCTCCCGCAGTTCTCCATTGTGGAGCACCGTCTGGTCTCGAGGAATGTTGTCTTTGCCACAGGTGAGCCCTGCGTCCACCTGCAGTCCCTTCGGGGCAGCGGCTCCGTGGGTGTGATGGAGTGATGAAATACACTGCAACAAACTCGCGGCACAGGATCGTTGAAGGAGTGCTGTCATCAGTCACCCGCCACACACCCCTGCTCTCTGTATCTGCAGGAGAGTGAGAGGCTTTGATGGGAAGGAGGGACCACCTACGGAGGAGATGCTCTCTGGGCTGGTTGTTGAAAAGACAGGATGAATTTCACCAATCAATGTTTGCTAACGTAAGGATCCCCCATCCTTGGGCAGACAACAGGTCACTGATGACCTTGGAGGCAGGAAGGAAGGAGGATGAGCAGAGGAGGCGGGTGCTGTTCTCCCGGGAGTAAGCTGCCTTCCCTCAGTGGGGTTAGCAGCCAGCCTTGGTGGTCCGGGAACTTGCGCCACCTCCAGTCCACCTTGCCTCAATACACGTGGTCATCATCTGATGTCACCTGATGAAGGTTGCCTTAATCTGGGTTTCCTTGTCCTCTTTGTACCAACTGCACAATTACTGAGACGGCAGCTTCTGCACCTCAGTCTGTTTTTGCAAAGTTACTGAATGTATACTTTGCAATGTGCAGTGCTGACTCAGTAGCTCTGTGCTTACTGAAAGCTGTGCATTGTAATTGATATAATAAATGAAAGTGCTTTGTAAAATGTAAGGCATTACGGAGACCACAGCTCTGGGTCGAAAATGCTAAGTGAAAGCAGAGCCGTCCATGTAGCTTGAACAATGAGTGCATGAAATTGGCCCCAGTCCCGTGATGACAACCATGAAGCCAGTGGGTAAGTCGAACACTCCTGACCCGACGTCAACTACTCTGGGAAGCCGTTTTGACCTGCCCTGCCCCACACAGACCCCAGGCTGGGTTACATGGCAGGAGTGCATCTCCACGGGGCAGGACTGGCCACCTCTCAGCTCTGCTCATAGCTCACAACACCTACTTCTGCAAGGGCACGCCCCCTGAGGAGAGACCTGCATCAGTCATGCGTGGTTCATCCCCTCCCCACCCCCATCTTGAGTAATGCCCAGTGTGTCCTAGGTGTGTGGCAGTTGTCACTGAGTAAGTAATTGATCCATCAGGGTCACCACCAACGTTCCCTCCTCTCCATCCCTAGGAGCCAAAGTACATGATAAGTAGATGTAAAAACCTGAGTTTTTAAGACATCAGTCAGGTCCTTTCTTTAATGCAGTGCAACTTTATCCTCTGCCTCAAGAGGCCTTGCTGATGTCCCTGCATTCTCTAGAGAAGACACACTCAGATGTTTACTTCAGAGAGGAATGAGAGCCAGCAAGAACGTGGGCTTATCATTAAGGAATAGTGTCCACAACCGAGAACATTCAGTGCCCTGTGAGGCATTGGAAAAACTGATGTCTGTCTCCTAAAGCTGAGGTTACAAAGTGTTCCGTGCTCTGAGTGTACTCGCTGTGGATGATCCTGCCCGTGCAGCCTTGCCTAGAAAGATGCAAGATGGCCATGAGGGTGCTGCCATGAGGATTTCTTACTGCATTTTCATGCAGCCCCGTTAGAAAGCCAGGTGAGGTGTTTGTAGAGGGTCTGCTGCCTCCAAGGGGGACCGCAGCCACTTAGAATGACTTCCTGAATCCACTGACTTGAAAGCACTCAGAACCACCATTCTCCAGGTGCAATCTCCATCTTTCTTTTCAGTCTGTAAATGTTAGAACATATCCTAAGCATGTCTGGAGAAAATAGACACTACAGGTATGTGGCAGAATACTTAACTATTCATAGCCCCACGGGACCATCAGAATGCAGCATTGCGTCTTCCTGCCAGCATGTACCGAGCCCTGCATTTACTGGGTGCAGCGCAGGAGCTCCGCATCTGTCAGCTGCAAAACCTCCCAACTTTCAAAAGCTTGCACTTTAAAATTATTCTAATTCACCTATGCATGAAGAAATGGCGTAAGTTGCAGTGTTCTAAAAATACCTTAATATTAAGTATTATCCTAATTTATTTTTCTTTCTACAAGTATTCTGAATTAATAAGAATGTGACTGGTAAACAGGATTTTCTAGCCTGAAAGAGTATTCCCAAAAAAAGGGATTAGAGGCTGGGCATAGTGGCTCACACCTATAATCCCAGTGCTTTGGGATGCCAAGGCAGGAGGGTCACTTGAGGCCAGGAGTTCCTGATCAGCCTGTGAAACACAGTGAGACCTCCTCTCTATAAAAAATAAAAGATTGAGTCAGGCCCTGGTGGCAGCGTCTGTGGTTCTAGCTATTCAGAGGCTGAAGTGGGAAGATCGCTTGATCCCAGGACTTTGAGGCTGTAAGTGAGCTGTGATTGTTCCACTGCACTCCAGCCTGCAAGATGCTGTCTCCTCCAAAAAAGCAGGGGGAGCTAGGAAAGAACAAACACTCTAGAAGTTTATTGGGACCAGACTATGATGTCACTAGGTGAAAGGAATTTTTCAGCTCCCCTGTAATCTTCTGAGACCTCATCTGCTGACCTATAGGTCATTATGAGGGGCATGACTATAATCTGTTTTTCTACCCCCTGCAGGTGACTTTGTGATTTTTCTCTTTGTCGTTGGTTTTCATGGGCATTATTATGATGTATCAAGTTGGAGCACCCTCTGTGATTATTCTTGGAGTTTTGTGTTTGTTTTGTTTTTTGAGATAAAGTCTCACTCCATCACCCAGGCTGGAGTGCAGTGGCTTCAATCTCCACTATTGCAACTTCCACCTCCTGGGTTCAAACGATTCTCCTGCCTCAACCTCCCGAGTAGCTGGAATTGCAAGGGTGTGCCAGCATGCCTGGCTAAATTTTGTATTTTTAGTAGAGACGGGGTTTCACTCTGTTGGCCAGGCTGATCTTGAACTCCTGACCTCGAGTGATCTGCCCATCTCAGCTTCCCAAAGAGCTGGGATTACAACTGTGAGCCACCACGCCCGGCCCCTCTTGGAGTTTATGGACCTTCTTGAGCCTCTGGTTTGATGTCTGTCTGCGGGTTTGGAGCATCGCTGGCCGTCACCTCTTCAAGGGCTGCTTCTGCCCCATTCTCTCTTCTTCTAGAATCCCAATGACACACATATCCAGCATTCTATCCTGCCTAACTTGCATGTTCCTTTCTGTATGTTGCATTTCATTTTCTTATGTTTCATGCTGGAACTGCTCTTTTGCTGTATCTTTTAGAGAGGATCTACGCTTCTAGTAGACAGCTGGAGGCATTAGCAATCTAGGATAAGCTTCATCTACTTTCTGGGATATGAGTAATTCTGAGTTCAGGCTCAGTCTTTGAGCACGCGTGAGTCTGTCTGGTTTATCTTTACATCTTGAGCAAAACTCTTTGTGTAGGTATAACCAACCGAAGCTGTAGAAAGCTTAATGTGGCCCCGTTCATGGCCTCTGTGTCCAGCGTCTGCCCCCTAGTCCTCTGAGTCTTGGATGTCATAATTCGCTTCTCTTCCTTCTCTTAAAACTACAGGTATCAGACACATGGGGCTCCCTTCTCTGTTTTCTTTCTCTCCCACATCTTGATACAGTTTTACTGGCTTGTTCTCTCTCCTTTTAAATCTCTCCAAGCGGATTTATTTCAATTCTGTACACTTTTTTCAGCCATTTTCAGTATATCCTACATTACCTGAACACCATGGCTTATTTTTCACCCCTCTTCATTTCTTTCAGAAAAGTCTCCAGTTGTTTCAATACGTAATTCTTCTTTAGTTTGGGCTACTAATACATGAGAGTGAAAAAGAAGAAAATTTAGGAAGCTATTTTTAGAATTTAATTTCAGGAAACATAAGCCATTCAACTCTGTTTTCTGGTAACATTATAAAGAGGAAACATTTATCTAGAATACTCTGTTGTTGAAGAAAGCAATGTAAAGCTCAGTCAGGGTATTCGAGCCTTTGGCTGTAACAGTTACAAGCTGTGAAAACGTGAGCGAAGCCCTTGCCTAACAGACAGATAAGGGATCAGGTTAAAAGAAATACTGAGTTAAATTTATTTCAACAAACATATTCAGCCAAAAATCAAAGAGCTCCTCAAATATCACTGTGAACATACAGATCAACAGATTAAAATTCAGCTTTTGTATTGGCCTTAAAAATGTGTCCCGCTCACCAGCAAAATTTGGGATGTACAGTTTTTGCCAAACCAAAAATTTACTCCTAACCGAAAGTCGTCTTTGAATGGAAAGATTGAGGTTTTTGCAAGATATGTGGAGAACAGATGGTTTAATATGATTCTTTAATTTTGTGATGTTTATCTTTCTCTTCCTTTTTTCTGTGGTATATTTGGGCAGTGATATATTCTGACTTTATTTCAAAATACTTTGGCTAAGATCGGAAGAAAAAGGATGAAAAATGAATAATGATGAGACATTTCAGCTAAGATATGTGGATTCTCTTTGCAAAAATTAATTTTCAAAATATTGCTTTATTTTTTTATTAATGATCATGAGAGGTTATAAATTTTTTTAAAAGTCCACCTGTCACACTGTTAATGTTTGTATTCAGGTTTATCTGTAAGAGTCTAATTGTGAACTCCAGGCTTTCTGGGATCCAATTATTGCCCATTCAGTTTATAAATACCATCTACTAGAGGTATAGGAAAGATATATGAGGCCAGGCGCGGTGACTCACGCCTGTAATCCCAGCACTTTGGGAAGCCGAGGCGAGCAGATCACAAGGTCAAGAGATGGAGACCATCCTGGCCAATGTGGTGAAACCCTGTCTCTACTAAAAACACAAAAAATTAGCTGGCATGGTGGCATGCGCCTGTAGTCCCAGCTACCCCGGGTGGCTGAGGCAGGAGAATTGCTTGAATCCGGGAGGCGGGGGTTGCAGTAAGCTGAGATCGTGCCACTACACTCCAGCCTAGTGCCTGGCGACAGAGCAAGACTCTGTCTCAAAAAAAAAAAAAAAAAAAAAGATATATGAAACATTAAAAGGAAGAATTTCCATCTGTCTTTTATTTATAGTTTAATTTGACCTTAAATTCCAGAGACAAATTTCTATTTCTTTCCTCCCCATTTACTTTGGTTACAAGGACTCTTAGAGGCAATTCACCTGTGCTCCCTGGCCAGGTCCAGCCCCTAATCTCTTAGTCCAAAATGCTAGACCAGAGCATGCTCACTACCAGGGCCAAAGCAGAGCTTAACTGTATTCTCTTTTTGCTGTGACATTAGTTTTTATAAGGGGTCCCGACATATGAAACCTGACTCACCACAGAAGACAGATTGCTTCAGAAATTCATTGCCTTAAATCTTTTTTGCAAAAAGAGTTCTTAACTACCTTCATCTTTTTAAATTGCCTTTAAGACCTCCAGCAGAATTTTAAAACTGTGCTCAGTGGAGAAAGCCCTGACTACAGAATCATAAACAGAGAAGGCACCAAAGCAGGGGAAAAAGAAAAGAAAGAAGGAACTTGTATTTTGGGTCAGATAGTGTGTTTTATAGTTGATGTGAATTTAATTGCCAGTAAAAATACATGTAGTAAACAGTTTTTTCCTTATAATGGATCTATTGAGAAGCAATTCACATACCATACAATTCACCCATTTAAAGGATACATTCAGTGGTGTTTAGTATATTTGTTGAGTTGTGCAACCATGACCAAATCGATTTTAGAAATTTTTTATCACCCCAAAAAGAAGCCCTGTATTCACTAGCAGTCTCTTCCCATTTCTCCCAACCCTAGACAGCCACTCACCAACTTTACATTTCTGTCGACTTGTCTCTTCAGTGCATTTCATATCAGTGGACTCATCTGTGTGGTATTTTGTGACTGCTCTTTCACTTAGCCTAATGTTTTCCAGGTTCATCCACGTTGTGGCATAAATCAGTACTTCATTCCTTTTTATTGCCAAATAAATATACTGCATTTTGTTTACCTATTCATCAGCTGATGAGCATTTGGCTTGGGGTATTAGATATAATGCTGCTAGGAACATTAAGATGTAAGTTTTAGTGTAGATGTATGTTTTCATTTCTTTTAGGAAGTTAATTCATGTACTTAGGAGTGGAATGACTAGAGGGCAACATCCCCTTGAGAAACTATCAGACTATTTTCTAAAGTGGTGGCTTGATAATATTCCTACCAGAAGTCTAGGAGAGTTCCAATTTCTCCATATTCTCACCAACACTAGTTATTTTCTGTCTTTTTGACTGTAGCCATCCTAGAGGGTAGGGTGTGGTGTCTCACTGTTGTTTTGACATGCGTTTCCCTAATGACTAATGATGTTGAGTATCTTTTCATATGCTTTTTGACTGTTTATCTATGTTTGGAAAAAATATCTTTTCAAAGGCTTTTCCCAATTAAACAAATTCAGTTATTTGTCTTTTTTGTAAGCATTCTTTTCTTTGAGACGGGGTCTTATCTCGGTTCACTGCAGCCTCAACCTCCTGGGCTCATGCGATCCTCCCACCTCAGCCTCCTAAGTACCTGGGACTATAGGCGTGTGCCACCATGCCCAGCTAATTTTTGTTTTTCTTTTTTTTTTTTTTTTTTGTAAAGATGGAGTCTCCCTATGTTGCCCAGGCTGGTCTTGAACTCCAAGGCTCAAGCAATCCTCATGCCCCAGCCTCCCAAAGTGCTGAGATTGTAGGCATGAGCCATCACACCCAGCCACAGTCTTTATAAGCTCTTTATCAAATATATGATTTGCAAATATTTTCTCCCATTCTGTAGGTTATCTTGATGGTATGCTTTGGAGCATAACTGTTTTTAATTTTTAGGAAGTCTAATTTTTTGCCACTTAACGGTATTCGTGCCTTCATTTTACACACAAGGAAAGAGAGGATAGTAACCTTCTCAGAAAGGAATATCCCAAATAAATGGTGAGGCTGGATTGTTCCAACAAACATCCCTGTTCTCTGCTGCACTGTTATGTGGTTCAACGCTGGTTTTTCTGTAGAGGATCAGAGAGAACTCACTGCCTGGTTGAGACAATATTTGAAACAAATTTTTAAAAAACCCAATCTCATGTTTCTTCTCTCTCTTTTCTACTTCATGTATTTCCTTTTCTTAATGGATATTTTCAACATATAATAAGGTGACTAGTAATGGGAGTAAGAATTAGGAACACTATTTTTAATTTTAGGCCGCATTGCAGAGTAAAAGCCGGATAATAAATGAGTCGAATAGCAGGATAAGGGTCCAGAACAGCTCTGAGTGAGAGCTCACAAAGCTTCCCAGGCTGCAGCGGGAGGGCTCCACCATGGCTGCCTTGATGGGAAGAGGAGCGTGTGCCTGAGTGAGCTCTGCTGCAGTTGCTAAAATATCAGCGTCTATCAGTTCACAGATGCATCTGAGTGGCTCTTAGCACTCTGCAAAGCCGGCATGACCCTCTATGTCCACATTTTTAATGAATTCTTCAAAAATATTAATGCGTAGAGAATGATATAAACTCAGGCTGGATTAGACATCCAGAGCCCTGTTTTTGGCATCGTGGTACCTGCATCTGGGCAGAAAGGGCTGGGATCAGCATCTTCACTAGGCAGTCTTGCCAAGGAACCCCTGCGCTGGAGCAGTGCACTTGTGCTCAGAGACTGTGCCTCTGTCTGTTGGCTCAGCATCTGCCTGGGGACCTGAGCACATCTGCACTGGCACACAGACATTAGGGCTTCAGTGCATTTCAGTTGTAAATTCGAGCTTCGGTTTCATTTTGAAGGGGTTGTCTTAGTGCAGCTGACTCATTACTTCTCAACTTTAAATTTTTAGCCCCTAGCTGTGATCACTAGGGAGTTTTCCCCATAGATACAGCATATTTCATGGCATTCCATCCTGCCAGTGTAAGGACCTTGTCTACCGGAGCTATGAAAACACTTTTATGCACTCTTTAAGACGCACATCAAATGGGAAAAGCCTTTGCCTAGCAGAATGGATCTACTACATCAGATGATTCTCCGGTTGACTGACATTCTGAGGTCTCTGTCTCATGGCATCTTTTTTTTTAATTCTACCTTAAGTCCTGGGGTAAATGCAGATCTTGCAGGATTGTTGCATAGGTACACACGTGCCATGGTGGTTTGCTCTCTCCATCCCCCCATCACCTACATCAGCCATTTCTCCCAGTGTTATCCCTCCCCAACCTCCCCACCTCCCGCTGTCCCTCCCCTGGCCCCCCGCCCCCCAACATACCCCTGTATGTGATGTTCCCCTCCCTGTGTATATGTGTTCTCATTGTTTAACACCTGCCTATGAGTGAGAACACGCAGTGTTTGGTTTTCTGTTCTTGTGTCAGTTTGCTGAGAATAATGGTTTCCAGCTTCATCCATGTCCCTACAAAGGACACAAACTCGTCCTTTTTATGGCTGCATAGTATTCCGTGGTGCATATGTGCCACGTTTTCTTTGTCCAGCCTATCATTGATGGGCATTTGGGTTGGTTCCAGGTCTTTGCTATTTTAAACAGTGCCACTATGAACATACGTGTGCATGTGTCTTTATAACAGAATGATTTATAATCCTTTGGATATATACCCAGTAATGGGATTGCTGGGTCAAATGGAATTTCTGTATCTAGATCCTTGAGGAAGCACCACACTGTCTTCCACAATAGTTGAACTAGTTTACACTCCCACCTGCAGTGTAAAAGTGATCCTGTTTCTCCACATCCTCTCCAGCATCTGTTGTCTCACGGCATCTTGAACAGCTCTGCTGGGTCTGTTACCTTGAAAGCTCTCCTTCCTCTTTGCCTGAAGGAATCCTATTCAGCCATGAGTGTCTCATACACCAGAGATGCATACATACATCACTGGTGACACCAGAGCTTTCATGCATCGTGAAACCACTCCTAAATCACCAAGTCGTGTGCCCTAGTGTATCCTTATGCTTCCAGGATAGTGCATGCCACAGCTTTGTGGAGGCCAGTTCTGAGTGAGTGTCTGACATGGGTTAGGAGTATGAATAGTTGGGAGGACGGACTGTGCTTTTATTCACCTTCATTGTTTGCCCCACTCACCGTCTCCACCTCAGAGACTGGATGTATGGGGCATACACCGAAGGCCTAAACATTTTGCTGATTGGAAATGGCATTTTACTTTTAACAAGTAGAATGTATTTACTAAACAAATACAAAAGAAAATGGTATAATTTCTTAATTCCGAATTCCGTGTCAATGAGTACCTTGGCGAACTTCCAGAGAGTAAGTGTTTTTGAAATCAGTTTCAAACTCTCATCCTCAGCGTCCCTAGTTATCTTCAAAGTGTTTGACTGTACAGTCATGGCATTGCACGGGAGCTTCCCTGAAGATGTTCTTTGGAAAATGTTTAACAAAGTTGAATTGGCAAACGGAAATTTGGAGGATATGGCAAATGGCATTATCGTTCAGAAATGTTCTCCGCTCTTCTTTGGGAGAGGATTAAATGTTCCTGTTCTCCTGATATAAAAGTTGGTGATGAGACTTGCTCTGACCACTGACATATGATGGGAAATATGTGTAGGTCTTCCACCACAGAGGCCAACAGTGTTGCAGAAGGCGGGAGCTAAGTAGATACGTTTTTTATCGGAAAAAAATTTGTGACAAACTACTGGATTTGGGGGCTGTTTGTTACTGTACCATAAGCCAACCTGTCCTGACTGCTACAGAGACTGTTCCTTATATGGTAGATTATTGAAAGCTTTACCTGAAGCAAGGAGAAGCAAATAAGGGCTAAGAAAGGTCTGAGGTTGCCATGAAATTGTGAATTAAGAGCCAGTATTGAAGTTACTTTAGTAAATAATATGAATAATGAGTAAAAAACATTCAGCAGGGTGATCACTTACATTTGGAAGGAGGAAAAGGAAAGGATTCATGGAAGATGGGGCTTTGACCAAGACCTTGAAGTATGGATAAGGAAAGACACGTCTTCAAAACCGGGATGTGAGTCAGCAGAGGCAGGAAACAGAGATGAATATTTTGAGACAGTGAGAACCTCTTTGACTAAAAAAAAGTGTTATGCTTAATGCAGAAACATGGTGGAAAATAAAACTGATGTTAATTTGGGAAAAGAAGGAGAAACCAAAATTCCTGGATGGGTGTTTTTATGTTTGTGGGAAGCAACGAGCCGTAGAAGGTTTTGATTGTGTCAGGACAGTGAGTGTCAATGCCCAAGCCACGCGAGGCCCAGAGCCGGGAGGCCCAGGCCCGGGAGGAGCGTCCGGCCCCCCTGCTGGTGCGTCAGGGCCCTGAGCCACATTTACAAGAAATGGAGTCTAAAAGCAACACAACTGTATGAAATGTGTGTGAAGGGAAGCCTCATTCTACAGATGGTGTTGGAGAAACCCGTTCGCATTTCACCTCACGTCAAATGCTGAAGTGATGGCCAGCCCTCAAAATAGGTTTGCAGATAGATCTGTATTGTGAACTCACCTAAATCTAAACACAAGTTTTAACAATGACAAGGGAAAAAAATGAAATAAAGATGTAATTGCATACAAAATGTTAGGCATCTGTGTGTCCCCCGCTCAAAGCCATTATAAGGTTTGCAGCAGACAACTGGGAAAATGCCTGCAGAGAAGACAGGCAAGGATGAGCGTATGAAGTTTTTCAATGAAAAGGTAAAAACCAACAGAGGAAGGAGAAATGAGAAAAATAAATGAGTAATCGGATAATTTATAAGATTAAATACAGAGAACAAACACACATTTAAGAAATATTCAATTTTAAAAAAGTAATTGAAAGGACAAGTTTTTCCCAAGGGATTTATCTGAAACTATTTATGAGATAACTTCTAACATTGCCATATTTACAAGATGAGATGACAGTGGCAGTGGCATACATTGGTGCGATTCCTTTCCAAAGTAATTTGACAATATTTATCGAAAGCTTTAAACCTTTTTCTACTAATCCTCCTTTGGCATATTCATCCTAAAGAAATAAGTCTAAATATAGAAAAACAGCTCTGCACAAAGATATCCTTATGCATACTATTTATAGTTTTGTAAAAATTAAAAACACCTAAATCTACAGCATTCAGGAAATTGTATTTATAGAGTCTTCGTGTCTGTATTTCATGGAGCATTACGAAGAATTGAAAATTGTGTTTACAAATAATTTGTAACAACTCTGAAAGCGTGTACGCTATGATGCCATGTGATGTATGCATTTGATCAGAGCTGTGTAAGAGAAACTCTATGCAGACACACACAAAGACTGGAGGGAATTTCTGAGACTGTCAGCCTTGAAGTTCTGGGTTTGTTTGGTGATTTATTTTCTCTTGTATATCATCCTGGCTGCAAACGTGGTTGATGCTAAGTTCGGAGGCCCAGAGATAAAATCATTCATCTCCTGCATAATGGTAGTGGTCATACGAGTGAACCAGACTGCCCAAGAGAAGAATCTAGGGACAGTCACAGAAAGGGACGGGAATGAAGCCTGAAGAGTGCATATATTTAGGGGCAGGAGGAGAATAGGAGGCCGCCAGGCTTGGCGTAGGAGATCAGGAAAGATGAGGCCTCTTGGAGCTTAGGGTGTGGGCAGCTTCAGAAAGAAGGCACCTGCCTCTGCCCGTGTTGGGAGCAGTCAGAGGAGCCGATTAGAGAGGGTCCTTGGATTCTCACTGGCTGGCCCTCAAGCAGCTCCCATCAGAATCCAGAAAACAAGGAGCAGGAGGATTGGAACCAAGAAAGTGGCCTGTAGAAATGAACACGGGGAAACAAAAGCCACACTTGCCTCGCTCTAAGAAAAACAAAATAGGCCAGGTGCGGTGGCTCACACCTGTAATCCTAGCACTTTGGGAGGCGGAGGTGGGCGGATCACAAGGTGAGGAGTTTAAGAGCAGTCTGGCCAATATGGTGAAACCCCATCTCTACTAAATATAGCAAAAAATTAAAAAAAAAAATTAGGCATGGTGGTAGGCACCTGTAGTCCCAGCTACTCAGGAGGCTGAGGCAGGCGAATTGCTTGAACCCAGGAGGCAGAGGTTTCCGTGAGCCAAGATCACACCACTGCACTCCAGCCTGGGCAACAAAGTGAGACTTTGTCTCAAAAATAAATAAAAAATAAAAGACAGAAAGGGCAAATATAGAGCTGAATGTGGCATGATAAATGGCGCATTTCCTTACTCTGTCATGGTGTGGGTGGTGGGATTCCAAAGTGTGTTAAGTGAAATGTTCAAGTCCAAGAATTAACACTGGGGCTCTTGGGCAGGAATGCAGACAGGTGCTCCTTCAAGACTCTCCTTGATGCCTGTTCTGCGGCCAAAGCAGAAGCCCTCAGTTGCTCTGCTGCTTTCTCCAGGACTGGACTTGTTCCCTGCCTCTCTCCTTCTTAGGGTGGCCCCAAGGTGGCCCACTTACTCTCGGGGCAGTGCCTCCAACACTGTGTTCAGGGCTGAACTCCGGGTGGGCTGGAAGGACAACTTGTCAAAGCCTTTTTTTTGCCCAGGAAAGCCTTGAGCCACATGTCCTCTGTCTACAAGGAAAAAGGGATAGTCATTCGTTCAAGAATAAACCAGGTTATTTGGTATTATTCTGGATTCTTAGCTAAAAACTTCTAAGTTTTTCCAAGGATAGTTCTCAACAGAGCATTTAGCTTTAGAAGAGCATCCTCATCACTATCTTATGAATAGAACAAAAAGCACTCCGCTCCTAATTCTTCTATAAATACCCTTAGCAGACAGAGGAAAACTGCTGGTGGACCACGCCTTCATTCACGGACTTTCCAATGCATGCTGTTGACCCGTGACGTGAAGCGGACTCTCTTCTCTGCCGGCCTCTTCCCCCGTCACATCCTTGTCTGTTTCCACAGGTGCCTATCCCCGACTGTCACTGAGCTTTCGGTTGAAGAGGAACATCGGATACTTCATTCTCCAGACTTACATGCCCTCTATACTGATAACAATTCTGTCCTGGGTGTCCTTCTGGATCAATTATGATGCATCTGCTGCTAGAGTTGCCCTCGGTATGTACAATTTTTAAGCAATATTTAAATGTAAAGTAATCGTATCATTACAGTATTAAAAGAGTTCAAAGGCTGCTGTTCAACTACCATTTTTTGACATCATGACGCAAGCATTGCCCATATAGTTACTTTTCATCTTGAAACACTAATTTCACGCACGATTCCCTTGATGTGTTAATTTAATTATAAGGCTCAAATGTGAATTTTCATGCCCATGAAAGGGAAAATATGCTTGCAGAATATTTGCATGATAAAACTATTTTTGACACTAATTTTAAGGCAAGGATTACCATCTCCTGTTCAAAATTATTCCATGGCCCAGAAGAAGACTTGATTAATTGTACCGCCTTCTTTTTTAAGTCAGAAAAGTTGTCAAATACTACAGCCGAGAATTGGAATTACACAATTTAATGAGCATTAAAATACGGAATTCAATTCTAAATGATTCCCAAAGGCTCCAGTGATCTTTTCTGACCATTGGTTATTTGACAGCTGGATTATTAGCTGATGTACAATATGTATTATAGGTTTCAATATTATTTTTAGCATTTTGATTATTCAGGGAAGGCTTATATTTTCAGAAACATTATTCTCTACTCAGCCGATTAGTATGAAACTACATGGACAAAATAATTATTTAAATACATTTATGTAAGTACAGAGCTCATGGGCAGTCTGCAGTCTTTCCCTTTGGGTAGGGTTGAATTTAATTCCTGAAAGTGAAAGTATCAATAGTGCTTATAAAAATTGATGGAAGATAATTATCAACACATTCTCTGGCAAAGTACCTTACAAAAAAAAGGTAAGAATTCAGGGTTGCAGTTATCCCTTCTTTGCTTTTTTCTTTTTCTTCTTTTTTGAGACCGGGTCTCACTCTGTCGCCCAGGCCGGAGTGCAGTGGCACAGTGATGATTATGGCTCACTGCAGCCCCAACCTCCTGAACTCAGGTGATTCTCTCATCTCTACCTCCTGAGTAGCGGGGACAACAGGCACACACTACCACACCTGGCTAATTTTTTAGTTTTTTGTAGAGATAGGGTTTTGCCATGTTTCACAGATTGGTCCTGAACTCCTGGCCTCCAGTGATCTGCCTGCCTCAGCCTCCCAGATTGTTAGGATTATAGGCATGAGCCACCACACCTGGCCCTTTTTCTGTTGACCAACTTTTCCCAGGACTTCAAGTTAATTAACATGCTTTCTTTTCTTTTCTTTTTGAGGCGGAGTTTTGCTCTTGTTGCCCAGGCTGGAGTGCAATGGCACAATCTTGGCTCACTGCAACCTCTGCCTCCCGGGTTCAAGCGATTCTCCTGCCTCAGCCTCCCCAGTAGCTGGAATTACAGACATGCACCACCATGCCCGGCTAATTTTGTTTGTATTTTTAATAGAGATGGTGTTTCTCCATGTTGGTCAGGCTGGTCTCGAACTCCTGACCTCAGGTGATCCGCTCACCTTGGCCTCCCAAAGTGCTGGGATTATAGGCATGAGTCACCGCGTCTGGCTAACATGTTTTCTTTTCTAATAAAATGTAAGTACATGTGTGTATATGGATGGCAAATATGTGACTTGCATAGTTGTGATCGAGATTAGACTTTTTCCCCAGGAAATAACACATAACTATGACTTGAAAAAATCAGGTAGTTATTCCTAAGGGGGCTAAGTGAATAAAAAACCACAATGCAAAAAGTAAAGCTTCAAAAAACCGAAAGTGCTGTTTTAATTGTTATGTATTTCTAACAGGTATCATAAGCACAGTTCCCTAAAAAAAAATTCTAGGATTTTTCTACAGCCTGCAAATCTTCCCCAGTAATGTCAGTCTTTATGCAGATTTTGCTTTAAATATATATATATTTAGATTGTTCTTTGTGTGTGTGTGTATATATATATATATATATGTCTAGATTGCTCTTTGTTAAACTCTTCTCTTTTCACTTGGAAAATTCAGAGATACAGTACATTTGCAGGGGCAAATCTAAATTATGCAGAGCTGTTAGCTTAGACAATTTCAAGCGCCCTATTTGAAGAAAAATAATATAAAATACACAAACACAAAGTTGCTGGGACCCCTCCCAAGCCTAGAAGAGACCTATGAAAGTGGAGACCTGAAGCTGACATTTCACGGCTTCACCGTGAATGTGCTGCAGAGAATCTGCCGTCACTGTGATACTTAGATAAATATGAGTACCGAGGAACCATGATTCTCTGACATCACAGGGGTGGGGTGCACTGAAAATGTGCATATCTGAATTCTTAGCCATTGCAGATCCTGTCCCCCCAATTGTAAAGCATTGTCTTCTACAGTGTTAAACCGTTAATCCCCCCAAAGTGAGGTACATTCAACCCAGTCTCGTGAAGATCTATGAAAGTAGATTCTGCTGTTTCTTCATGACAAAGCATTATTCTTATAACAAACCGTGCGTCTGTGGCCTGGCTGGGATGAAGGCACAGTCTGGCTGGGGTTGCTGAGGCTTAACGTTGGAGGATTGACACTTGTGCTGTGGGAGGCAGGCGTGAGAGCCAGCGTGAAGGGGATATTCACTAGAGTTAGGGCGACCCTGAGCTCGGGAGGGCAGCTGTGATCTCAGGGCTGTGGGCCTGGCCAGACAAGAACCCAACACATCCAGCTCTGAGTATGACACCTGCTCATGGATTCCCTCTGTCCCTCCTGCCGATACAAGACATGTCTCTGAATCCAGATCTAAAGTCACTGGGAAACGTCAGTTGGTGAATTCAAAAAAAAGTATGACATAGGTTCAGGAGCACTGAGCATCTCATCATCATCATCATCAATCATCGCCAGGATAATAAAGGCTGGAAATTATCACACAGTTAGGCACCACATTCTCTGCTGAGGCCTTTCCTGTAGTTATCTGTTCTGGAGAAGACTCACAGCAGAGAAGGAAGTAGTATTGCTCCAGTTTTACAGAGCGTGAGAATGAGATACAGGAAGCTAAAGAACTGGTGCCAAGTCGCGTAATTACCAAGTTTCAGAAGAAAGATTTCAGTGCAGTTAGTCTAACTTCCAGACCTTCTCCCTTACCTACTGCAGATAATTCCTAAATTGTCAGTGAAACTACAGTATGGAGTTATTTGGGCCACTATGTTGTAAAAGCCATGGATTTTCGTTAAAAAGTCAAAAGCTAACCAGACATTGTTATTAGCTTTTATTATTGAGGATCCCTCATAACCGTTAAGATGCTGCTGAGCTGCATAGGATACACCTATAGTTTGGAGGGCCTTCATTGAAGAAATCCTCCTGCCTGCACCCTTCCCCAAGCATCTAGATGTGTAGTACCACTTTGAAATGCTCGCATTGCTTCTTGCATTCGTCCTAAGGGGCTGCACTGTGGTCAATATGCATTGCTTGCAAATGCATGTTAAAAGTGCAGCCTCTGCACAGACAGGGCGGGCAGGCCTCTATGGAGGACTCACCCCAGGCTCTGGTGCTGCCGGACCTGGACGTGGTGTGGGAAGGACTCAGGGCTTGTTCTGCTGGCTCTTCAGAGGAGTCGTGCTCCTCAGCTTCTCTCTCTGTGGGCTTCAGTGAGATATGCTTCTGCTACCCAGGGAGGGTCTGACCATCAGAAATATTGAACTGTCAGCATTAATAACCACCAAGCCTTAAAGTGGGAAGTTTTAATTAGATGGTCTTCCTCAAAACCCTCAGTGAATACAGGTTGGGTGTCCCTCACCTGAAATGCCTGGGACCAGAAAATCAAAACCAGTTTGAAAATCAGACTTTTTTCAAATTTTGGAGTGTCTGCATCATACTTACAGGTTGAACATCACTAATCCAAAAATCCAGAATCTGAAATGCTCCAATTAGCATTTCCTTTGAGCAACATGCAGATGCTCCAATGTTCCGGATTTTGGGACATTTCAGATTTTGGATTTTTAGGTTAGGGATGCTCAATCTGCAATAGTACTGGTACTTCTAAAGGTGAAAATACATACTGATAAAATTTGGCCAGATGATTTTTATCATGAGGAGGAAAAACAAAATATTTTGATTAAATGATGCAAAGAAATTATATTTTTCTTTCATATTCATTTTGACACAGCTTTTCAAATACAATATTTTATACATAATCTAAATGACAAATAAGTTGAGGCTAGCAATTTATAGAAAGACGTGGAAGCCTGGTGAACGTACAGAAAACACAGAAGTCACCACCCCGCCATCTCCCGTACTGCAGGTGGGGATGATTTCTCTTTAGAGAGCAGAAGTTCAAGGAAAGGCCAGGAAACCTAGAGGCTACTGAAGAATGATTTTTCTGGAATGACGATAGTCATATGATTATTTGCTGTTAGCGCCAGCGGTGCCAGTTACTGTTTCTTGGCACATCACCAGAGCTTTTCAGACATTGCCATTAGACTTCCAGCAGCTCCAAATGCCTAGAGACCCGTAGAGGCAGAGCTAAGGCTTTGGGTCTGGGCCATGTGGCTCCCCTTTACGGGCTGTGGGACCACCACGATACGCCACCATCCATGGTATCGCACGTAGGATGTAAAGCAACAGGAGTTAGTCAATGCATTGGCCTCTTAAGCTAAGAACTCATGTGGCCTGTGGATTCAAACTAGAAAGACCTGATCTCTCACCACAGGTCTTACCGTTAGGGACGCCTGAGCCTGTGCCGTGGGATCCGGATGCAGGTTCCTATCCCAGGTCCCTCTGGGGCTCAGGCACCAGGAGGAGTGCCTGTGAGATGCGCTGGCCGTCCCTGTCCCCGTGTGCTTTCAGGCCATTTGTCTGGGACATCTGCTGAGGCCTGTGTTACACTTGTCCATTCAAAAGAGCCAGCAGGAGAGGCGAAGCGGTGACTAAAGCAAAGCACTCGGTTTTCCCACATTCACGGTGAAGGGGGAGGAAAGGTAGTGGCAAGAACACTACAAAGTTTTTGAATAATGGTGAGAGTACCTAATTTTGTAGCATTTGCGTGGTGTTTTCTCATTTATTTGTAAACTGTTATTATCCCATTGCCATTTTCAAATTTAAGAAGTCCCCAGGGGCACATGAATGTGATGTTAAAAGAGAATCTTAAAATATTCTGACATCTTGGATTTCCATGCATTCCATCAGCAACCATGTTTGCAGTTCTACATAAAAAGAGTTTCTCAAGTCTTCAGTTCTCCTCTTAGCCTTGAGTAGCAGGTCAGGCTCAGTGGAGGGAGCGCTCATGTGGGAGGTGGAAGGCGGGGCTGTCTAGCCTGCTCTCCAGCTCCTTCCCAAGCCAGCTGAGCTCTGCAGTCTCCAGGTCCTCTCTGCGGGATGCAGAGGATAAGGATCTGCCTCCCAGGACAGGATGGGAAATCAGAGGGGATGAAATTTGAATGCTTAGCAAATCCAAACCCTGCCATGGAGGGCTGGGCTGGGACCATGTGCAGAAGGGCCTGGGCTCCGTCCAGAGTCCATATCCTGACAGTGCTGAACTGTAGGGCTAGCACAACCTCCTGGCCTCAGTGATGTCCTGTGGTTTTTGGGTTACCGAGGATGAAGGATTATGGTTAGGCTCTTTCCTTTGAAAGCCTCCTTTTTGAGGGATGGCCTGACAGAGCGGTGCAGCAGAAACTGTTCTCTTTATTGGGTTCTGAAAGCCGCATATTGACATTCAGTGGCATCAGTCACATGGGAAGAAAAGAGCTTAGCCCTCAAAGCGGTCTGGCTTCCTTGAGATGTATTCACATTTCAGAAATATAGTCTCCAAGAGAACGTGTCAGCTGCAGTACTACCATCCCGCCCCACCACACGGGAGTGACCCGTGCCCTTCCTGTAAGTGCAACTCCACTCCACAAGCTCTGGGCATGTCACCAACTTGCCACCTGGTCTCTATGGCCTCAGATGATTCAATGCAGAATTTTGTGTCTATTGCTGTGGGGGAGAATTGTCAAATATAGTCCTTACCTGGTTTTAGACAAAGGTGAGCTCTATATGGGAAACAGTGAGATGATCCATACAATACTATGTAAAGAAGTCAATATAATGACATTTAAAAAACGGACCTGGTGAGTTGCCCCAGAATATGGTGAGATTCTATAAAATGAATGAAATCATGAACCCTTAACTTGAGCAAACATTTCCCAAGCAGCTGATGTACAGATTCTTTCTGAGTTGAGAAGGGAATTCACTCTGTGAGATCATCTTCCCTCAGAAGTTTCACTCAGCTGTTTCTCTTTGAGCTCAGGGCTGGATCTCATGGCTAACAATTAAAAAAATCATTGCCTCATTCCTCTTGCTTCCAATAAGCTTTGTAGTGGAAATGATTTTCTTCTCACAGCCTGTCTCACTGAGCTCTCACTGCCAGCCTCGCCTCTGAAGCCACAGACACCTCAAATTCATTTCTTTTCCTGGAGCTTTCTTAACTAGACACTTAGCGCTTTTTGCGAAATTCTGGGCTTATTTTTATTTTTTCCAGCGTTCATCAAAACCACATTGTTTTCTGTTCTCCGTATCTCTTCTTCTACTCTCAAAGTCCCCATCCTCTGTCATAGCAAGGTGTCGTGGGCGGGGAATGCTCTGCACGGCTCCACTTCCCAGGAGTATGACGTCCGCTTGCTGTTCCGAGCCTGACGCGCACCCAAACGACGCGATGTACGCTCTGTTGCACTCCAGTCGCCCCACAGTGTTCAACCCATTATCTCCGACGGCATCAAGCTGTTTGAGACAACATAAAAGGAAAGTGAAGAGTGAAGGCCAGTGTGGCAAAGCCGCAGCCTCTCACCGTCTTATTTCTTTTCTAGGGATCACAACTGTGCTGACCATGACGACCATCAACACCCACCTTCGGGAGACCTTGCCCAAAATCCCCTACGTCAAAGCCATTGACATGTACCTTATGGGCTGCTTCGTCTTTGTGTTCCTGGCCCTTCTGGAGTACGCCTTTGTCAACTACATTTTCTTTGGAAGAGGGCCTCAAAGGCAGAAGAAGCTTGCAGAAAAGACAGCCAAGGCAAAGAACGACCGTTCAAAGAGCGAAAGCAATAGGGTAGGCTCTCCACCGCCTTGACCCCGCGTGGCCCTACAGCTCAGCAGCTACTGCATTTACCTGCATGATCTTGCTTTGCTTTTCCCCTAGTAGTGTAAGTCAAGCCACACACCCCTTCCCATGCTTCTTGTACATGTGAAC
This sequence comes from Cebus imitator, assembly GCF_001604975.1. Lineage (NCBI taxonomy): Eukaryota > Metazoa > Chordata > Mammalia > Primates > Cebidae > Cebus > Cebus imitator. Next base: position 346,586 of record NW_016107707.1, on the reverse strand, counting down.
TAGTCCATGTTACATGGCACCCAGGGGTTTTTTATTCAGGGCTTGCTCAAGCCAGTCCAGTGGAGTTCTGACCACCTAGCTAGGACTGGCCAGAATGGACTGAAACCAGTGGATGTAGGCTTATACAAAAAGGACCACTGGCCTGGCCAATGTAGTGGACTTTTGGCATTTCCATGCACACTCCCCCAGCCCAGTTGCTTTTTGTCCAGGTAAGGCATTTCCCAACAGTCACTTTCATTACCCCAGTCTGTCCTCAGGGCTCAGACCTAGGCTTTCTTCCTCTAACCAATACGCCCCTTAAAAGATCAGCTACCTGGAAGGTCAGCCTGTTGAGAAGTGGAGCGCATTCTCGAATCTGGGTGAGGGCAGGTGGACCAATCTCTGGCCTGGTGTGCAATGCAAGGGAAAGGTTCTGTATGGAGCTCACAGTAGAAGACTTCCATGGCCCTTCTAAATTCTCCGCTCACAGAAGTAACAGGGCACAGTGGTTTTTAAATACACTTGCCTGAGCTTTGAGTAGGACTTGTGCAGGCTGGATGATCATAATGTGAAATATTTCCTGTGCAAGCCACAGGGCTTCCTATCAAACCAATATTAGTGCTGATGCTGAAGAAGCCTAAATCATCTGTAGCTTCCTGTAAAGAGAACCTATAGGCCTGGAATGAATGAAATGCTGGGGTGGAGACTGAATTTGACCTACAGAAGCATTTTTCCAAAATGTTTCAATACTCCCTTAGTTGTAAAATTACCAATTTGATGACCCAGCATGCTGCCACTCTTTGCACTCAAGTAGGCACACCTTCTCTTGTCCACCTGCCCACGGGCCACAGTCCTTTAGGGAAAAAGCAAAGTGCAAAAAGAATGAGTAAGGCAGGGGCAGTGCTCCCTCCGGAAGCTGTCATAGATCTGCCCTGGCACCGCCCAGTTGCGTTCTGCAAAAAGCCAGGGCTGCGCAGACCTAGGCACCTGGTTTCTGGAAGCCCATGGACTTTCTAAAGCCCTTCACACCACACCCCTCCTCCAGCCCAGCCCAACTCAGCAGTGCTGTTACATCCTTCCAATCACAAAGCTGCTTTATCACTGTATGTCATTTCGGCTTATGTAAAAGCAGTGTGTTATAAACAGCATTCAAATGAAAGCACATTATAGTTCCAATATAATTTTTTACATTTATCCTTCCACCTCTTCTATCCCCTCAACTCCTCAAGGATATATTTCTGCCTGTTTATATATTGGGTTTCTTCCCACATTTAAAAAAAATGCTTCATGTTAAACTTACTGTGTTTGGCCATTCTTGCCTTGCTATAAAGGGATACCTGAGACTGGATAATTTATAAAGAAAATGGGTTTAATTGGTTCACAGTTCTGCAGGTTTTAGAGGAAGCATGGCAACAATGTGTGCTGGACTTCGGAGGTGGTTTCTGGAAGCTCGTACTCGTGAGGGAAGGCAAAGGGGGAGCTCCAGGCACATTACATGGCAGAAGTAGGAACAAGGAGGGGGGGAATATGCCACATACTTTTTAGCAACCAAATCATCTCATGAGAAGTCACTCACTATCAGACAGCGCGAAAGGGATGGTGCTAAACAATTCATGAGGTGCCTGCGTCCCCACCCAAATCTCAAGTTGAATTGTAATCTCCAGTATTGGAGGTGGGGCCTGGTGGGAGGTGATTGGATCACGAGGGCGGTTTCTCATGAGTGGTTTAATACCACAGTACCACCCCTCTTGGTGCTGTCCTCATGAGATGTGCCTGCTCCACTTTTACTTTCTGCCATAATTGTAAGTTTCCTGGGGCCTCCCCAGAAGCTCAGAGGTGCCAGCATCATGCTTCCTGTACAGCCTGCAGAACCATGAGCCAATTAAATTTCTTTTCTTTATAAGTTACCCAGTCTCAGGTATTTCTTTTCTTTTCTTTTTTTTTTTTTAAATGGAGTTTTGTGCTTTTCGCCCAGACTGCAGTTTCTGTCTCCCAGGTTCAAACGATTCTCCTGCCTCAGCCTCCTGAGTAGCTGGGATTACAGGTGCACACCAGCATGCCCAGCTAATTTTTATTTGTTTATTAGAGACAGGGTTTTGCTATGTTGGCTGGGCTGACTTCAGGTGATCCACCCACCTTGGCCTCCCAAAGAGCTGGGATTAGAGGCATGAGCCACCATGCCTAGCCCCATCTCAGGTGTTTCTTTATAGCAATGGAAGAATGGCCTAATACACCTCCCACCAGGCCCCACTTCTAATGCTGGGGATTACAGTTCAACATGAGATTTGGGCGGGGACACAGATCTAAACCATATCACACACTTATTTCTCAAGCCTGTGGAGGTTTCCTTGCTCTTTCCTGTGCTCTCCATGCCTTAATGGGTCCACACCTCCCAGTGAATGCAGTAGCTCCTTGGAGAACTGCCTGTGCCTTAGGCCTGGCAGAGACCCACGAACGTTCATGAACCCATGGAAGCACATTAAGTGAATGTAAATGGCTCCTTCCTTTCAGCCCAGCATAAATAGAATTGGTCAGAAAACAGAGGATCTGTGAATATAATCAGGCTTCTCACAGGCAAAACTATCTTGAATTTCTTAGTGGAAAACATACTTAGTATCATACTGTTATGTTTCTAAATAGGTCCACATCCTACTAGGAACACACAATACGCTTTGGTCATGCTGTTTCCAAGGAAACTAGAATTCATCACATCATTTACATCACAGAGGCACACGACCCACACATACGCATACTATGCTGTCTTTCCAGATTTCCTCTTAAACAGATTATAAATTTTTTGCTCCCAAATGAGACTCTTTAGAACAAATTGTGGTGCTGTAGAAATACCTTTGTGAGTGTGAGGCTTAAAATATAAGATAAAAACAAAAAGATAAAAAACTCTAGCATCTGTAGAGAAAATTAGCAGGATGTGGAAAAATATAAATTAGATACAAAAGAAATTTTTAGTTGATTCACGAGTCCATGTTTATTGTTTGGTTTTTCAAAACTCTGTTCCTCTGTTTTCTCAGCAATCTTAGTAAGGCCTTCGTATATTCATATTTTTAAGAATCTGTAATTGTAGATTGGTACTTAAGGTGTGACGTCAACATACGGTTATATGTATGCTGATTTTAAATGCATATTTGATGCTCTTAAAGACAGGCTTTAAAAATTGTGCCTGAATACACCTAAGACTTTAGTGCTAATTTTTAAATAGAAATATACCTCCCCAAAAGTTTATATCAAGTAATGTGGATGAATTAAAGGAAAGTAAGAAAAGAATCCAATTTTATGTGAAACAGAAGTGGTGCTCTACACACAGGCTAATGGCTTCCACGGGCCTTCGATTGTTCTTTGACTTCTATTTTAGCTTCAAGGGTGCATGTTCAGGTTTGTTATAGGCTCAAGTGCATGTCCCAAGGTTTGGCATAGAGGTGATTTCCTCATCCAGGTAATGAGCATAGTACCCAAAGGGTAGTGTTTTGATCCTCTTCCTCCTCCCACCCATCACCCTCAGGTGGGCCCTGGTGTCTGCTGTTTCCGTCTTTTCGTCCATGCATACTCAGTCTTCAGTCCCCACTTGTGAGATCATGCCACATTTGGCTTTCTGTTGCTGTGTTAGTTCCTTAGGATAATGTCATCCAGCCTCGTCTGTCTTGTTGCAGTGGATGTGGTATTTTTATGGCTGCATAGTATTCCATGATATATACATACCCCACTCCTTAATCCGGTCCACTGTTGAAGGGCATTTACGTTGCTCCTCTGTCTTTGCTATTCTGAACAGTGCTGTGATGTGTCAGGGACAGCACTTGGGACTGCATCTCAGTGTGGCCAGCAGCACTCTGCCGCTTTCCCCTGACTGACAGCGGCTGGCCCCACAGCAGGGACTTGGCTTGTCCTTGTCCTTCCTGAGAACGTTTTCTGTGTCCTGTAAGGCATATCAAGAGAAAACTGTACCCTTATGGACACTGTAAGCCACCACCAACAACTGCCTCTTGGAAATATGGTTTTAGACCCTACTGTAAAACCATGAGTGCATTTTCCTCATATTTAGTATTTATGCAATATTTTAGCTGAGCAGTTGATTCTTGAATGCTTAAGGCATCTCATTCGCTTAATAGCTTCCCAGACTCGTGGCGCCATGTACGCCTTGACCTTAATTTATTTGTGGCACCATCTGCTTCTTCCGGAGTTGTTTCTGTATCCAAGAGTTCATCTTTGGTTGTAATTCACGCATTATGGTTACAAGCCTCGCGATATTTTACAAGTTGACCAATTAGTATTTGAATTTCATGAGGTGGTAGAAAGTCATAATTCTTGGCAAGGAATCAGAGCTGCAGACTCAACATCAGTCTTACTAAAGAGTAAAATTTCATTCTTTACGTGGCAAATCCTTTCTCATTCCTCTAAAGCTAGAGTATTTTACTTAACTAGAAGCTGGAAGAAAATTAGAGAATGAGATATCAACTGTGTGCCAATCTGGCGACATATTTTAGGAAAAACCTAAAATCCCTCTGTGCTATATTCTGAATGAGATGTTTTTAGTCTTTGAATGTTTGCACCTGTCAAGGTTATAGAGCAGGAAGAAAAACTTCATGGAAATCAATGGTTCTAATTATAGTATATGTGAGATGAACCCTTCAAAATAAGGAGTATTCGTGAAATGACTTAAAAATTGCAAGTCATCTGTCATTCTATAAAGGGCATTTCAGCCTAGTATTTCACCCACAATCACTTCTTTCTACTTTAAGTCTTAAATTGTAGGTTATAGAAAAAGACTAGCATATCTTTTGGAAATATTTGTTTAAGTTGTTTGGTTCCTAAAATTTAACAGATTTTAATAACACTTTAGTTCTTTCAGATAAAAAAAAATCAATGAGTAATTTTGGTGGAAATTTTCTACATACTGGTTCATGTTTAAAATTAAAACCACACAAATGTAAAACCATAAATAAGGCAGCCAAACTATTTCACACTAAGATCTTATCAATTCAACATATATTCAATTTCCTTTTCACACTGGAATGAGAGTTACCTGCACTATTTCCATTACGAGTGTTTGCCCACTCTGAAATAAGAATAATGCAAAATTGTATTGGTTCTTGAGTTCTTTCTCACATGTGCTGTGTCTTAAGACAGCTACAAGTTGGTCGTATATGTCCAAAGCCCCCAAGAGCACTTTAGTTTTGTAAATTATTAATGGCATATAGGTGGGAAGGTAGTTTTGACTTCCCTCAGGCTAAGTTTTCTTCACTAGAGTTCAAAGGCACAGACTTTGAGACCCACCTTCATGAGGTCATTTCCCAAACACAACACTGGCCAAAGGGCTGGGGAAGACAGGACATGGATTCATACAGATTTCTCTCTAAACCTGGAAAATCCAATTCAACATTCATTTGACCTGATGTCTTGTGTCCTCTTCGCTCTCCCTGTGCAGTTCCTGAAATCCCACGTGCACGATGACCCATGCGCCTTCTATCGTCCTGTCCTCTCCACCTAGAATGCCTTTCTTCTTGGTCCACATTTGTCCCCCAAGATCTGAGACAGCTGTCTTCCTCCATGACAATTTCCTTGACTTTTTCCCTCCCACTTATCTGCACCCTACCCCCACCAGTGCCTGCTCTAACAGTTGGTTTTACTTCTGTTCTCCCAACTTACGGGGCACATGCTTTAGGCTTGTTAAAGGACAGTCCACTTGCATTCCATGTGCCCAGCAAGCCTTCCCTCCTAGGCAGCATCTGAGTCCCTGCATCTTCCAAAATAAGCACACCCTGACGCGGACGTGGTACACGTACTCTTGTAACGTGTGTCCGTGAATGAATGCCATTTGTCAAGGATTTGGTGGCCCTGCACAGTTACGTTTTTTCCATTTTCGTAGTGGGAAGAAAGGACAAAGCTTTATAAAGCCGGGTAAAACTAGGTCATTAGAATTGTCAAAGTTCATCTCACTAAACAGCCTGCAGAATACTCCCCATTCTTCCTTTAAGAAAACATATTCGTGGCAGGGCACAGTGGTGCATGCCTGTAATCTCAGCACTTTGGGAGGCAGAGGGGGGCAGATCACGAGGTCAAGAGATTGAGACCATCCTGGCCAACATGGTGAAACCTCGTCTCTACTAAAAATACAAAAATTAGCCAGATGTGGTGGGGTGCACCTGTAGTCCCAGCTACTGGGGAAGTGGAGGCAGGAGAATCGCTTGAGTCCAGGAGGCAGAGGCTGTAGTGAGCCAAGATTGTGCCACTGCAGTCCAGCCTGGTGACAGAGCAAAACTCTGTCTCAAAAAAATAATAATAAATAAAAGAAAAGGCATTCCTTTCCTTGGTATTACATGCCACAAATTTGTTAATTCTGGTCTACTAGATTTTGATAAGAGGAGCTTTTTATATGGTATTTTTTATAACTAGAAAAGAGATGATATTTACAAGTGTGTTTAGGCCGGGTGCGGGGTCTCCAACCTGTAATCCCAGCAGTTTGGGGGCAGAGGCGGGAGGATCGCTTGAGCCTGCGAATTCCACATCAACCTAGGCAACGCAGAGGTTTTGTTCTACCAAAAACAATTTTTTTAACTTAGCGAGGTGTGGTGAGTTCCCGTAGTCCCAGCTACTCGGGAGACTGAGGCAAGTGAATCACTTGAGCCCAGGACTTTGGGGTTGCAGTGAGGTATGGTCACGCCACTGCATTCAAGCCTAGGAAATAGAGCGAGACCCCATCTCATAGTAATTACCAATGTGTTTAAAAGGCAACTTGCGGTATTTTTTTAAATGCATTTGCTCATTATTTAAGTCCTAAGCATCTAGAGCCCCTGAGGGTGCAGACCTTCTTGTTCACGTTGTGCTCCTGACTTAGGAGGGGCATGATGGTGACAAGTGGCAGGCGTGCGCCAGTGTTTTCCACGAATGGTGTCAAACTATCCCAGCCCCTTTGTGGAAGTGACTTCTCCAGTGAGGCATCCCACGTCCTGACGTGGACCACTGGGCTTTTTTCATCTCACAGTTTTGTCATTTAAAATGTTGCATAGTCTGTAGAGAGCATTTTTCTAAAGATTAATAATGTTTTCTGTTTTTTTTCTATCTTCAAGAAAAAGATTTCACTTTTCTGTTACTGTAATTCCCAAGCTACTTAATGTCATTGAAAAGAATACATTCTGCATTACTACGTAAGAAAAGCAAACCTACACGCATCTTCCAACTTTGATTGTTTTCTGACTCAACATCCAATAAATTTCAAACATAGAAGCTTACCATTTAAGTAGAACTGTTTAAAATGCTGGGCATTCTAATAAAATCTAATTGAGCTTACTTGATAAATGACCTCAATTTATCAAATCTCTTTACTTGGTAACCAAAAATACTTTCTCTCATGATTCAAAATCAGACATATCTGGTGGGGTACCAAGCATATTAATTGCAGTAAACAGTGAATGGAAAACCCCAAATGATTGACCCCCTCTCCCAGACCCTCTCCACAACAAGACTCCCAGTCTGGGCCAGGCAGTTCATTCTCTCTACCTACTTCTCTCCTTTGTGGCACAAGGTATGATGGAAGGTGCTAGAAGGAGGTAAAGACCAGTGGACAAGCATCTCTCCTGGAGAATCTTACTGTGAAGATTCATGCAAAGACCAGCTGGGCTGCCTGGTCATGCCCTCCTCCCTGCCGCGTCCAGGGCAGGTTCAGGTTACCCCTTCTTGGGGATAGTGAATGGCCCCTCTTTCCCCACAGGTAGCCCAGGGGACGTGCTACTGCCACGGCACCTGTTTCAGCCACACCTGAATTTATCTGTTGGGCTTCTCCTGCCATATCCTCTTGGTACAATGGGAAACTCTGTCTCCCAAACCAAGGAAGGTTTCCCTTGTCCTAAAGACATGCAGACACACTCTGTCATTTAAAGAGTTTTGCTGCTGGACATTCCATGGAAAGATAATAGAAAGGACAGATACAGAAGAGAAATGTCAAAACCTTAAAGGTTTAACATTCCAGGTGCTTTTGAGATATAAGCTCCATTAGAATTTTCCTTCTGCTGGATAAAAAAATAGGAAAATGCTCTCCCAACACCATGGGTCTCCATGAAGGGTCTTCTCCCAGGGTAGGTGGTATGATCTGGGTCCATTACCATCTCCAGGCACTCTCCATTCTAAGGAGACCACTCCGTCCAGTGGAGGACAGATGAGGTCACTATCTGACCACTTCCAGACCAATGCTGCCTGTGAACTACGGGGAAGACCCCATGGTGACACCCTTCATCCTACGACTATAGGATGCAGTTGGTTTAGAAGCACTGCCCCCCCCGGGCTCATAGCACACTTGCTGCAGTGTGGACGCTCCTGCTAGGAGCTGACGGGACAGGAGTGTGTGGGCCACGGAGGAATTGGAGCATTGAGTGACTCCACTCCGTCCCCAGCCCCTGAGCTGCAGAGATTCAGCACTGGGACTGGACAGGCAGAGGCTCAGCATTGCTGCTGTGGGCACCCTGTGTGTGCAGCGAGGCTTAGAGGAAACCCCAAGATGTGTTGCAGTGGCCGAGGGAGCAGTTACTCACAGGATCTAGGCGTTTCCATTACAGACTGCCCTAAAGGAGATGGAAATCATTGCCCGGGGACGCTCCCTGCGGCCCCTGTCTGCACTCTCAGTCCTCAGAAATCTATGACTTTCTACCTAAAAATCACTCTTCCTTCTTGTGACTTAAAGAGTTAAGCTGAGATTCTTTCGTGTGACATACAGACAAACAAAAAAACCTTACTGGTCTGGATCTGCTTTGTGTTTCCACCCAGCACCAGGTGGAATTTCTGTTGACAAGAGGATAGGAAGTGGTCATGGTGGTGATGATGATAGTGACCTCATCTGACTCAGCCGTGGTGTGTGCTGGGAACGGTGTTTGCCTTTCTCAGAGTACTTCAGGTACTCTTCAAGCCTTGGCTTGTCATGTTTTTGCTGCATTTTTTCTGAAAAACTTCTACTCATTCTTTGAGGCACCATGCAAATGTATCTTCCCTCTCACCTTGTGTGGTAGTTTGATGGCCGCTGTTAACAGATTACCACAAATGTCATAGCTTCTTATCTCATGATTCCGTTAGGCCTGACATGCAGGTACAGCGGGACTTGGCGGGGCCCTCGCCTTAGGGTGTCAGGAGGCTGAAATTAAAGAATTGGAGGTCTGTGCTCCTTTCCTTTTCACAGGCCCTGGGGTTAACTGTGCTTCCGGGATGGTTCAGGTGCTTAGTCAAATACAGCTCCCTGTGCCCGTAAACTGAGGTCCCCACTGCCTTGGGCTATCAGCGGGGGCCCGGATTTGCTCCTATCAGCTGTCTTCTTCCTTCTTGTGTTTTCCCTCTAGCCTTTCCATCTAGGGTGACTCCAGTCCTCAGGCTCTGAGTTCCTCTGCTTTTATCTCTGACTTTTTCTCCTGCTTCCAGTTGGAGAAAGTTCTCTACTTTTGAAGGTGTGATGGGGTTGGGCCCCCCTGGACAATCCAGGCTTCTCTTCCTATCTTAAGGTGTATGCCCTGAATGACATGCATGAAGTGACTTTTGTGAAGGGCAACATACTCACGGAATCTGGTGAGCATTGTGAGCTTGGTACCATGCAGCGAATGAGCTCCCTGCCTGATGTGCTGGAAGCCAATACCATGGCAGCAGCTTTTGAGAAAATAAAAGTTGTATTGTGAGTCAACTGGCAAGGAGATAGGAGGAAATTCTTAAGTTTCCTCGGGAACTGGGGTTTGGGCAGGTTTTACAGGGGTGGGGTAATGAGGCATGTTCTGATGGGATCTTGCAATGGGGTGAGGCTGAGAGGTGTGGGCGGACTCCAGACCTCAATCTGATTGGATGCTGGATCCCGCCATGTGGCGTTTTCTTCTTAATTCAGTCCTCACTCTTCAGTCTGAGCACTTAGGTTCCATCCACGGTTGTATGCTTGGTTCATCTGGGCATGCTCAGGTTACATGACCTTCAGTTCCCAATCCATGGCAACTGGAAACAATTCACCGTTTTATTAGACAAGATTGAGCCACATTGAGCTGATTCTGTGGTTACAACCTCCCAGGGGGCCATTACCCTATTGACCACGTCACCTTCCCCAAGCATAATGAAGTGACCTAGAGTGGTGTTACCAAGCCTGTAGACACCTGGGAGTCCTCTTTGGTGCCTTTCCACCAGAGCCTCAGTGGTTCCTGGATGTGTGCAGCCCTTCCTGAGGCCCAGCACCCTTGAAGTCAGGGGCCATCCCACCAACAGTCCTGTACCTACCTGGAACCCCACTCAGGCCCAGCACCTTCTCAGTCAGGAGTCCTCTCACCTCCTGCTCATCTAGCTGGATGCCATTGAGGAAATTAAAGTGTATACAGAAGGTGGGAAGACACAGATGAATACGGCAATAAATTATTCCTATACAACATAACTGGTTTTGTGAAACGTTCACAGAGGATGCCACAGACACTTAATCTAGTACTGGAACACGGGGTAGGCTTTCCACAGCTAAAAATAGGACCAAAAAAAAATGGCCCTCCAGGCAAAGAAAGGGAAGACAGATGGGGAAGCATGGGGCTTGCTCGAGAGAGCCCAGGGGACTGTGGAATGGCCCTTGGGGCTGTGGCAGGGATGGGTCCTACTCAGGGACCGGAGGCTCCCGGTTCATTTCAGAAAGGATTCCACTGGAGGCCCCAGCCCAGTTCTGTGAAAGGTTGAAAGTTCCAGGGCAGGCCAACCCACAAACAAAATGGACCTTTGGCATCGTCGTGAGGCAGCTGAAGCTGTATTTGGCTCAGAATAAAATACTGTCGCTATAAAGCCTGGCTCCATTGTGGGAGGAAATTTTGTCTATTTTGCGTATAGCCCTTCCAAAAGAAGCCTCCTGCCAGAACCAGCACTGATCAAGGAGAGCCTACTTGAGTTGGGGGGTGGGGTGTCTATATCTGCTCCACTGAAGCCATCAGGAGTGTCCTTCAATCACAGGACTATTCATGTGTTTCTCTGTTGTAATTTGGGTGTGTGATATCATCAAAAAAGGGAACAAGATGACTTCCAAAGACAAGTGGGGGAATATAGTTTTTATTCAAAGCATAGTTGTGAAAAACGATTAGAGCACCTCAGTTAACATCTTGAAAGTCGTTTGTACTTTAATTTTTTCAGTAAGGATTTGTATCCATAATGTGAAGTTGCAATTTGAAAAAGCCCCTCCCCTTTTTCCATCTAATCTCATACAGGAGCATTTGTAGATCGAGGAAATAAAAACCTCTCAACTGCAATTAACCTCCAAAAGGACATTTTCCAATAAAACAGGTGCTGGATTTGACAGATGTTCAGTTTCTCATGAAGCATGTAATGTGATAGCATGACATCCTTCTCTCCGGGTTCTGCATAGGAACATTGGATTGATTGGCATGCTGGCTGTCTGACCATGCGCACGTTCCTTCCAACTAGGTGGATGCTCATGGAAACATTCTGTTGACATCGCTGGAAGTTCACAATGAAATGAATGAGGTCGCAGGCGGCGTTGGCGATACCAGGAATTCAGCAATATCCTTTGACAACTCAGGAATCCAGTACAGGAAACAGAGCATGCCTCGAGAAGGGCATGGCCGATTCCTGGGGGACAGAAGCCTCCCGCACAAGAAGACCCATCTACGGAGGAGGTCTTCGCAGCTCAAAATTAAAATACCTGATCTAACCGATGTGAATGCCATAGACAGATGGTCCAGGATCGTGTTTCCATTTACTTTTTCTCTTTTCAACTTAGTTTACTGGCTGTACTATGTTAACTGAGTGACTGTACTTGATTTTTCAAAGACTTCATTTAACACTGAGTGAAATATTACTCTGCCTGTCAAGTTTTTATACCTGTACACACACAGACACACACACACGCAGACACACACATATATACATACGCAATTGTATATATATGTGAACTTTCTCAGCATATATATAACATACACGTGTATATGAGGATGTATGTGTATATGTTTATGCACACAGGTGTCAGTGCCGTGTGTATGGAAGACAAATGCACATACATATATACATTTTGCAGCTATGGACAATTTACCACAGGATGCATATTAAAGAAAGTCATAGTTTTTTTCTTTTATAATTGAAAGGGACAAGTATCATCTAAATATTATGCCTTGAGAATGAGGGCGTGAAACACATCATCCCCAAATGTGTCTTTTATTATCATAAGTTAGATGTTTTAGTTTAAAAATCAGAAAGACATTCTTAATCTTTGAAAACTCATACAGTGGTATTGCTAGTTTAAAATGAGTCACCTACTTCATACCCTCTTGTTCAGTTTACTAAGCAAAGGCTTCTTGGCTTTTCTGGTGATGGGGTTTGTTTTCATCGGGTGTACGTTTTCCGTAACGGTTTAGTGGCTGGGGTGAGCTGCTGGCAGTGCGCTTACCTGTTGTCTTAAACGTAGATAGATCCCACGTTGATGTCTGAAGGACCGTCTTTTGAAAGCCCATCAGGAGTGAATGGCATCTCATTGTAAGTACTCTAATATACAGTGTGTAGTTCTTTTCTGTTGTTCACTTGGAGTGGACCCAGCTTCACTGTCGTGTGCGAACGCAGTGACACGTTTGGCAATGACATTTCAGTCACTGAAAATGTGCTCTACATCGTGTATGGATTTCTAGGCCTGATATCCAACAGAAAGCATAGACGTCTCAGGTTATTCGTTACTCTAAGGTAAAACCATCTAGGATGATTTTCCCCCTTGCAGTTATGTTACCAGTCATTCTTATAACATCGTATGTTAATAGAAAATATATTTGCATAATATGCATATATATGTATATTTACCAAGGTTTTGTTTCTTACGCTTGCTATCATGGCAGCATGCAGTGTCATATTTTCCTTTATGTGATGTAACTACTTTCTGTTACCTAGAAATTAAGATTGAAGCTAAAACACTTCTACTGTTCAGTTTCAGAAACTAAGAAACATCCTCATGCCTTTATTTCTGTATCTGACATACTTCATAAGCACATCCAACTACTCCTAGACTGACTAGGATTCTGCAGGAACACACCCCATACACACCACGCGTCACCCAGCGACCCATGACCGTTCTCTGAGGCAAAGGAGGGCAACCTGGCAGCAAACACGGTCACTGTTGGTTCCTTCTGATCCACAGCCTCATCAGTATTTGGACTTTTTAAAGCTCGTAGAAACAAGACAAGGTGCACCGGTTTCATAGACGCAACCTTAACTTACTATTTAGATGAGATCTTTCTAAAGAAAAAAAAAGAGATGATATATTTTTTGTAAACAATATTTCTATCACAGGCATCCATAAACTGAAATGACTACAGTTGTGCCAACAGGTGTCACAGTGAAGTTGAGCATTTGGAGAAAAAAACAAAAAGCAAAATTTGCAGGAAGAACTGCTAAATTAGTACTTTATCCCAAAATGCCACGTATGCCTCACCCTCTCTGTTCTATCCAAAACCAAGGACGGGAGTCTAGCCCCGTGCTCCAACAGCTGGCCCCAGTTGTCTGGATGTAGGCAGAGGCACCACCCTCCCCGAGGATGCGTGTGGTGTGGGCCGTCCGCATGAGCTGACCACTACGTGATTTTTCTTTGGTGGCCGTAACAGCCTTTAATTTGTGGGCATCTGCAACAGTTCAAAACCCACCATCAGATAAAACATAATCCACAAACTCTCACGCCGGAGGCAGTTACCTACTTTTAGACCCTTCTCCCGCCTCCGACCCTGCCGTTTTCCTCCTGGTCGCTGTCCTCCGGTTTGATTTTCATTTGGAGACGAGCCAGGGATTTCTTTGACCTTGGCTTTTCTCTGACGTTTTTTTCCATGGGTAACAATGGGGGATCCTAAAAGTCAGACAGATTGGGAAAAACCTTGTAAGTGGCCTTATCATTATTATCATATTAAAGAAAAACAATACGTTTGCAAAGCCCTTATCCCTTTCAATACTTCAGGTATCTTTTTCTGTATCCAGTAATTAAAGAGGTGAGGTCCGCATACAGAAAAGGGACCCCCAAAATGCAAATGGATGTGGACAAAAACAGTCCATGGTCGATTTAAGTGTATAATTTATACTATTCAGAACTGTGACATTAATTCTTTCTGGGAGAAAAGTGATTTAAAACTGTTTCGATGCATAGTTGAGGTACCCAAATATCACAGGCAGAGACCCCATGGGGCTCCAAAGAGCTGCAGGCTCCTTCCCAAGGTTTTCTGGATATAAATTTGCATGGTATAGTCATAATAGCTTTTGAGCTTTTTATACGCATTTGGCACCAAGACTGGGATCCACAACTTTGTAGACACTGCGATGAAGTTAACATATTAGCTATACTATAAATAGTGTTTGTAACTACACACACACACACGTACACACACACACAAATACACACATATATTCTGTAAAAACAAAAACTTTTTAAGATCCTTGGGTATGTGTTTGCTTTACTCCATTTCAGAAGAAAATTACTTTTCTTCTAACAAAATTATTTTATAGCTTCTCCATTTTTAAAACTTGTGAGAGCATTGAGAAGAGAACTCTGTGCTAACAGAAGCGAGTTGAATTGGAGTCTCTGTTGTGTTAAAATGACCTCTGATTACTCCACAGTAGTTCTATGAGCCAGTAACTGAGCCGCGTTGAGGAATTCTGAACCTGGACCTCTGACATTGTTAGGAGGTGGCTGTTACCCACACCCAGACCTTGTGAGTAAGGAAAGAAACGTTTCATTGGGGACATAATGAGATTTCTTTCTCAACAACTGAAAGTAATAAAAAGTTAATTTCTAAGTAGTCCTGTCTTTCCAAAATGTGTCATAGGGGCTCAAGATCTACAAAAGAATCTTGTTACGACAGTTTGTTATTATGCATATTCAGATGTGCTTGAGATCATGCAAGAGCCCTGCTACGTAACTCCCTGCAGAGAAAGACTGACTTGAGTAGTCCTTAAAACAAGTGTTACCCCTGTTCATCAACCCCGGGACTGTGGCGGGGCCTCACTGTCTATACCATGCGACATCCATTTCCCCCGAATCTCACATGAACTAGAAAGTATGTCATGATAATATTTCCGTTAGGTTTGGAAGCGACATGTACATCTGCAACATCATGTGTTTTTAATGCCAGCACCCGGAGCTTTGACATCTTCCGTCACTCCCTCCAAACGCAGCACTGACATTGTTACCAAGGAGATCATCTCCAAGGTGATGCCAGACAAGACCGGGGCTGGTTTTAAGGGGACAGGCACGTTGCAGTTGTAGGTGTTCATTTTCAGCATCGAGTAAATAATCCATTGGTGTTTGTCCCACAATGGTGTGTTCTAACTAGAATGTGTCCAACTTTGAATCTCCTGGCTTGAAAGTATAAACCATCACATAATTCTTATTTTTTAACTCTCCACTGAAAACCAGTCCATATCTCTGGCCATTGTATGTAAGCAAAACTGAACAATGGGTGAAATATTTTGTTACTCTTGGAATTGACTCTGGCTCTCAGTGTGAGCCATTAGAGTAACATCGAATCTTGGGGCAAAGAGCTGCCCAGGTGAATTAAATTTTTCCAGGACACTAGCTAGTGTGCCTTGGATTGATTACCTCTTCTACTGCATTGAAAGGTGCCGTGTTTTCCTGAAATACTGAATTCCCAACACCTGGGTCAACAACGACCTCCCAGAGAGTGGCTCCCGTATGCCTCTCCCTAGGACCAACCCCGTGAACATGCTTTGTCACGCGTGTCTCATGTTCCCACTTCACAAGTCAGTGAGTGTGTTTAAGGTAAGTACAGGATTATTCTAGTAGGAATAGGCGATCGCTGTCATAATCAATTCTCATGTTGATTTCATTTTATTGTAAAGATAAATTTAAACCCGGTTTTGCTTAAGCACATCGATGTAATTTTTTGGTATTATTTGACATGAAAAAAAAAAACAGCAAAATTGAGTGATAGATACAATATGAAACTTGTTGATGAATGAATTCAAATTTATTAAAAAAGAACTAACTGACTTAAATGTGAAGACTGATTTTTCTTTTTTTCCGTGGCTGTCTTGTGAAGATGGTGTGGTTATTTTAATTCTAGTCATTCTGAGTAGCACAGGCCCATTTGGGCCCAGCTGAAAGTGAAGAGAAATATGCCCTAAATTGCCTGCATATCAGACAATTGAACTATGACTTTAAAAAAAGAAAATCACAATTTACTCTGAACTTCAAAAGACAGCTAGACGCACAAAGATCTAACTTGTCCCTGTCTTCATATAGGTATTTTAAGCAAGAAATATTTTTATATTAAAGGTCAGGGAGCCAACCTACAATACGCTCTGGCCAAGGTGGTATTGATCCTTATATTGAGTTCTTGAGAAAGATAAGGCAATTTCTTTGTTGTTTTTTTTTCCTCCAGTGAGAAAGTATCAAGCAATGTCTTAAAACTAATTAATTAATTCATTCAAATCCTTGGACACTTTAGACTAGATAGAACTTTTATTGAGAAATATATTTCTAGGCCTCCAGAGAAGCTGTTGGTTCACCTGCAAACACCTGAAAAGGAAAGTTCCCCACTGGTGGTTTAAGTTTCACAAAATGCCCTCAGCTGGTGAGTGTGTCATAGCAGGTTTCCTTCCAAATTTCCTTACTCTGAAGCAAAATCATGCAAACTCTTCAGGAAATGTTTACAGGTCCTGTTTTCCTTCTTTGTTTCCATCGTATGATAATTTTTTTACATTCCTGGTCTACTTGGGGACCCCAACTTGGACATATTCCACACTCATTCTTCTAAGGCTGTAACATCACGAATGGGACACTTCTCACCCATTTCATTAGATTAAAACCCTATCCATCCCAGGGGACAATCTTAAATTACCATAACCACGGAAGAAGGGATTTTCACATGCTGACTAGATTTCTTAAAGCTTTTCCTTTAAAAAGCATCCTGCTTTTAATTAGTGGAGGAGGCCTCCCTGCATGTCGGCTCCAGTGATACCCAGACCGTCTCTGCAGTCTAGTCAGTCCTGCCCCATGGCTGCCCTGCCCACACCCACGTGTGACACCATTTTACAAGTCCTGCTCTAACTTCCTTTTCACCAGCTTCTAAAGGATAGGGATCATCAACTCTCCTATGAATGGGAACATTATTCTTCAAGGAAGACAGACTCTTTGGAACCTGTGATACCATTTTTAAGGTAGGACATGCAGCCCCATGTTACTAACCCAGCAATGGTCATTGATTGAGGTACTCCTGGTACGAGAGGGACTCTGCTTCGTGGCCCTTAAGTTTTTGCAGAAACTATTTCCAGTTAGAATCAACAGGCAAGCATTGCAGAGGGTACTTGTGAGTAAAATGTGATTCACTGAAATGGCATGTTGGGTGTGGGTGTGGGTCTGTGCCTTTTGAAACCAAATAGGAAGCTAGTTAGTGGCTCTCATGGCCAGGTAATGTTAAGAAAATGTCTTCACAACTTAATCTCCATTTCCTGTTTCACTAGATATGGGCAATTGTCTCTTGACTCTCCATTTTTTTAAAGATACAACGCCCCCATCCTTCCATCTTTCTCCTTTTCCACCTCCTGTCTTCTGTTTGCTGTAACTACAATTTTACATTATCAAGGTGGAAAGCATTTACACTGAGGTTATAAAATTATATTTCAGTTTTTTGGTTTTTTTTGAGATGGACTCTTGCTCTGTCGCCCAGGCTGGAGTGCAGTGGTACAATCTCAGCTCACTGCAACCTCCGCCTCCTGGGTTCAAGTGATTCTCCTGCCTCAGCCTCCCAAGTACCTGGGATTACAGGCACCTGCCACCACGCCTGGCTGATTTTTGTATTTTTAGTAGAGACAGGGCTTCACCATGTTGGTCAGGCTGGTCCAAGCCTGACCTCATGATCTGCCCACCTTGGCCTCCCAAAGTGCTGGGATTACAGGTGTGACCCACTGAGCCCAGCCTATATTTCAGTGTTTAATATTATGTTTACAGATTGATCCTAAAAGTTGAAAACTAACAACAACTCACATTACTGAGCTTTATTATATAAATACGGTTCAAGATTTAGTATTTTGTTTGAATGTATAAACATTAGAAGATGAATAAACACAGAAATACTGTAGTGCTTTTAGCCTGGAAAGTGGGATTCATTGATGGCATGTAACAAAAGAGATATTCTGTTAGCTGATACTTCATTGTCAAGATCGAGAACTTTTACATCGGCACTCTAACTATACTTGAGCCTTGAGGGGTTTACTTATAAAAAATTCTAAAAGTTAAAACCGAATTAACAACTGTGATGTTACTAAGATTATAGAAATATTATTGAAAGCAGAGCTAAGCATTTTGCTTGAGTTTCTTTCCCACCTTTAGAAATCCAATGTTTCAACTTTGGGCTATTTCAAGGAGAATATTCCTAAGATACAAGCCAAATGAATTATTTTGCTTGCATTCCTTCCATTGATCCAAACCACATAACGTTTATGTTTGCATCAAGAGCTTCTTAAGTTTCATTTCACTCTGTCACCCACAAATACCTATTTTGGGGTTTCTAATTTGCATTCTGTTTTAATGAAGAAAGACGTATATGCTTTCTTGACTGTGTGCCTGTTACCACCACTTCAGTCATTAAATTTACTGTTGGGAATCTTTTCCATTCTCCTTCATGAAAATATTCTTCTTGGCATTGACTAACTTCCTGTACAAATTAGAATTGCTGCAAACTAATTCCTCATGATAAATCTCGTCCTGTGATTTATTTTTACTAAACTCCTATATTCCATGATTTTCAGATGTCATTCATGTTTTTCCTTTTTCTGGTTTTGTCCCCATTTTGCCTAAGTTCATCTTCAATTAATGTCTCAGGAAGGGCATAGATGATTGGAGATTTCAAGGCTTCATGCGTCTCTTGACTGTTCCCTTGGTCCTTCATGTTTAATTGGTAGTTAGCTAGGTATTGACTTGTGTGTTGGAAAGTAATCTCCCTAGAACTTCAAAATCATTGTACCATTGTATTTTATCATTCAATGATGCTGATAACAGGCTGATATCAGATGATCTAATTTGCTTATAGGTGAGTCACCCCCCAACTTCTCATTTCCTCACCATCCCCACCCAACCAACCCTGGCCGAGTGAGGTTTTTCTGGTATTTTATAAAGGTAAATTTAGTATGAATCTTTTGTTTGTGATGTTGGATCCCGGGTGAAACTCTCAGTCTAAAGATCTGTATCTCTTAGCTCTAAACATTTTTGTTTTATTACTTTTTAGAAAATGTCTTCTGCCTCTTACTAGTCTGATTTTGCAGTTAATGGTTTGATTGTTAATATATAATCTTTCGTCCTGTTCTAGATTTTTTTTTTTTTTTGGTCTGTTAGCTATGTTTTCTGGGAATTTTTTCTTTTATCTTTCAGCAATTCTATTTTATTTTCTAAATGGCATTTTTAAATTATAAGTGGCACACAGAAAACACACATGTTTAAAGTGTATAATTTAATAAACTTTGACATCATGAGACAATCTTCACAATCAAAATAGAAAACATTCATCCCCACCAAAATTTTACTAGCACCACTTTGTGATATCTCCACCCCACTCTAAGCCTCCCAATCCGATCTCCAAGCAACAACAAATGTACTTTCCACAATTGATACACTAGGGATAAGTTTGCATTTTCTAAAATCTTATATAAATGAAATCACATTGTACACACTCTTTTTTCTCTACCCTTCGACTCAGCATAGTTATTTAAGATTCATCCATGTTGTTGTGTGATCAGTAGCTCAGTTGTATTGCTGAGTTGTATGCATTGCATGACTGTACCACAATTGGTTATCCACTCACTTGTTGATAGACATTTGGATTATTTCTACTTTGTGACTCTTGAATATAAAGCTGCTATGAACATCCATCCACAAGTCTTCGCATACTTCTGTGCTTTCATTTTTCACTTGATCTTAGCCAAAAGGCCCAGAAGTGAAATGCTTTCTTTTTTCTTGGGTAAAGACACAAGAAAGGATCTTATGGTGGTATACGTTTAACTTTTTATGAAACTACCAAACTGTTTTTCAAACTAGTTTTCACCATTGTACATTTTACCATTTGTGTATGAGAATTTCAATTCCTCCACGTATTCTCCAACACTTGGTGTGGTCAGTCTTTCAAATCTTAGCCATTCTAAGAGTTATATCGTGGTATTTCTTTTGTCTGTAACTGGCATTTTCTTCTTAAGCATCTTTCCCTATGTTTACTTGCCTGTTTACAGCATCTGTACATTTTTAAATTGGTTTGTTTCTTATTGTGTTTTGAGAGTTCTCTACATATTTTGGATGCAGATTCTTTATAAGATATATACTTTGCTTTGTAACTTTTCCTTCTATTCCTTGGTTTCTCTTTTTATTCTCTCAACAGTTTTTCAGAGAATGTAAGTTTTTAATTTTGAAGGAGCCAAAATTTTTTCTTATGGGTGATGCATTTGTTCTTGTATTTAAGAAGCCGTTTCCTAAACAAAGGTCCTAAAGACTTTTCCTTATATTCTAGAAGCTTTATAGTTTTAAGTATCACATGTAGATTTATGATACATTTGAGTTAACATTTGCATATATTGTGAGATATAAATGAAAGTTCATTTTCTACATATGTATACCCGATTGTTAAATACCATTTGTTAAAAAACAAAAGAAAATCCATCCTTTCCCTACTGAATTGCCTTTGCATCCTTGCTGAAAATCAATTGTGTGTGTGTATATATATGTGTCCATATCTAGACTCTCCTGTTCCAGTTGGCTATGTTGCAGTCAGAACCACACTGTCTTAACCTCTGTGGTTTTATGATAAGGATTAAAGTCATGTAGTGTTAGTTTATCCAATTTGTTATTCTTTTTCAAAGCAGTTTCAGCTATTTTAGGACCTTTTCATTTCCATATGAAGTTTAGAACTGGCTTGACAATATATCCCAAAAAAAAGAAGACTTCTGGGAGTTTGATTGGAACTGCATTGAATTTATAGATTTGTGGAGAACTGCCACCCTAATGATGTCAAGTCTTCTGGCCCATGACCACTGTTTATCTGTCCACTGTGCATCATGGCAGGGTTCCTTGGCCTTGGCACATTGACATTTCAGACTGAGTAACTTTTGTTGTGGGGAACTGTTCAACAGCATCCATGGCCTCTACTTATTAGATTCCAGTTGCATAACCTGTTTTCCCAACCCCAGGTGTGACAGCCAAAAATGTTTCCAGACATTGCCGAATGTCCCCTGAAGCAAAAAACAAAAAACTGAGTAAAAATCATTGCTTTAAGCCTTTTCACATTTCTCTCACCAATAGTTTTCGGGTTTTTTGTTTGTTTTATATTTTTTGGGTTTTTTTTGAGTTGGAGTTTTGCTCTTGTTGCCCAGACTGGAGTGCAATGGCACAATCTCAGCTCACTGCAACCTCTGCCTCCCAGGTTCAAGCAATTCTCCTGCCTCAGCCCACTTCCCCTAGTAGCTGGGATTACCGGCATGTGCCACCATGCCCAGCTAATTTTGTATTTTTAGCAAAGATGGGGTTTCTCCATTTTGGTCAGGCTGTTCTCAAACTCCCAACCTCAGGTCATCTGCCCGCCTTGGCCTCCCAAAGTGCTGGGATTACAGGCATGAGCCACAGTGCCTGGCCAGTTTTTGGTTTTAAATATAGAGACCTTGTTTACCTTTTGTCAGGTTTATTCCTATTATTTTATATTTTGCGGTGTTACTGTAAATGCGAATTTTAAAATTTTGTTTTCTCATTGCTGGTGGCATGTAGAAATGCAATTGACTTTTGTATATTGGCCTGTATTTTGAAATATTACTAAACTCACTAATTAGTTCTAGTAGCTGTTTAAAGTGACTCCCTCAGATTTTTTACATAGACAGTTTTGTTGTCTGTAAATAAAGAGAGTTTTACTCCTTTCTTGCCAATCTGGATGCCTTTTATTTCCGTTTCTTGTTTTATTGCATCAGCAAGAATCTCCAGTACGGTGCTGAACAGAAGTGGCAAGAACACTCTGGCGCGGTTTCTGACCTAACAGAGAAAGCATTTAGTCTCCCCTTTCCCCCAGCCCTGCAGGCCCCAGTGTGCGATATTCTCCTCCCTGTGCTCCTATGTTCTCATTGTTCAACTCCCACTTATGAGTTAGAACATGTGATATTTGATTTTCTGTTTCTGTGTTAGTTTTCTGGGAATGATGGTTTCCAGCTTCATCCATGTTCCTGCAAAGAACATGGACCCATTCTTTTTTATGGCTGCATAGTACTCCATGGTGATATGTGCCACATTTTCTTTATCCAGTCTATCATTGATGGGCATTTGGGTTGGTACCAAGTCTTTGTTATTGTGAATAGTGCTGCAAAAAATATATGTGTACATGTGTCTTTATAGTAAAATGATTTATAGTCTTTTGGGTATATACTCATTAATGAGATTGCTGGTCAAATCGTATTTCTAGCTCTAGATCCTTGAGGAATGGCCACACTGTCTTCCACAATGGTTGACATAATTTACACTCCCACCAATAGTGTAAAAGCATTCTTATTTCTCCACATCCTCTCTAGCATCTGCTTCCTCCTGACTTTTCAATGATCACCACTCTAACTGGTGGGAGATGGTATCTCATTGTGGTTTTGATTTGCATTTACCTAATGACCAGTGATGATGAGCTTTTTTTCATGTTTGTTGGCTACATAAATCTGTTGCCTACATTAATCTGTTGCCTAGGTTTTCTTCTAGGGTTTTTATGGTTTTAGGTCTTACATTTAAATCTTTAATCCATCTTGAGTTAATTTTTGTGTAAGGTATAAGGAAGGGGTCCAGTTTCGGTTTTCTGTATATGGCTAGCCAGTTTTCCCAACCTCATTTACTAAATAGGGAATCTTTCTGCCATTGCTTGTTTTTGTCAGGTTTGTCAAAAATCTGATAGGTATACATGTGTGGTGTTATTTTCGAGGCCTCTGTTCTATTCCATTGGTCTCTGTAACTGTTTTGCTATGAGTACCATGCTTTTTTGGTTACTGTAGTGTTATAGTCTAGTTTGAAGTCAGCGTGATGCCTCCAGCTTTGTCCTTTTTGCTTAGGATTGTCTTGGCTATATGGGCACTTTTTTGGTTCCATATGAAATTTAAAATAGTTTTTTCTAATTCTGTGAAGAAGGTCAATGGTAGGTTGATAGGAATAACATTGAATCTATAAATTACTTTGGGCAGTATGGCCATTTTCACAATATTGATTCTTCCTATCCATGAGCATGAAATGTTTTTCCATCTGTTTGTGTCTCCTATCTTATTTCCTTGAGCAGTGGTTTGTAGTTCTCCTTGAAGAGGTCCTTCACATCCCTTGTAAGTTGTATTCCTAGGTATTTATTCTTTTTGTAGCAATTGTGAATGGCAGTTTGCTCATGATTTGGCTATCTGTCTATTTGGTGTATAAGAATGCTTGTGATTTTTGTACATTGATTTTGCATCCAGAAATTGCTGAAGTTGCTTATCAGCTTAAGGAGATTTGGGGCTGAGATGATATGGTTTTTTAAATATACAATCATGTCATCTGCAAACAGAGATAATTTGAATTTCTCTCTACTTATTTGGATATGCTTTACTTTTTCTCTCTTGCCTGATTGCCCTGGCCAGAATTCCAATACTATGTTGAGTAGGAGTGGTGAGAGAGGACATCCTTGTCTTGTACCGGTTTTGAAAGAAAATGCTTCCAGCTTTTGCCCATTCAGTATGATATTGGCTGTGAGTTTGTCATAAATAGCTCCTATTATTTTGAGATACATTCCATCAATACCTAGTTTATTGAGTGTTTTTAGCATGAAGGGGTGTTGAATTTTACTGAAGGCCTTTTCTGCATCTATTGAAATAATCACGTGGTTTTTGACATTGGTTCTGTTTATGTGATTGATTGCATTTATTGACTTGCATATGTTGAACCAGCCTTGGATCCCAGGGATGAAGCTGACTTGATCATGGTGGATAAGCTTTTTGATGTGCTACTGGATTTGGTTTGCCAGTATTTTAATGAAGATTTTCACATTGATGTTCATCAGAGATATTGGCCTGAAATTTTTTTTTATTGTGTTTCTGCCAGGTTTTGGTATCAGGATGATGCTTGCCTCATAAAATGAGTAAGGGAGGATTCCCTCTTTTTCTGTTGTTTGGAATAGTTTCAGAAGGAATGGTACCAGCTCCTTTTTGTACCTCTGGAAGAATTTGGCTGTGAATAGTCTGGTCCTGGGCTTTTTTTGGTTAGTAGAATATTAATTACCGCCTCAATTTCAGGACTTGTTATTGGTCTATTCAGAGATTCGACTTCTTCCTGGTTCAGTCTTCGGAGGGTGTATGCATCCAATAATTTGTCCATTTCTTCTAGATTTTCTAGTTTATTTGTGTAGAGGTGTTAATAGTATTCTGTGGTAGTTTGTATGTCTGTGGGATCAGTGGTGATATCCACTTTATCATTTTTTATTGTGTCTATTTGATTCTCCTCTCTTTTTTTCTTTATTAGTCTGGCTAGCGGTCTGTCTATTTTGTTGATCTTTTCAAAAAACCAGCTCCCGGATTCATTGATTTTTTTTTTTTTGAAGAGTTTTTCATGTCACTGTCTCATTCAGTTCTGCTCTGATATTGTCATTTCTTATCTTCTGCTACCTTTTGAATTTGTTTGCTCTTGCTTCTCTAGTTCTTTTAATTGTGATGTTAGGGTGTCAATTTTAGATCTTTTCCCTTTTCTCCTGTGGGCATTTAGTGCTATAAATTTCCCTCTAAACACTGCTTTACCTGTGTCCCAGAGATTCTAGTACATTGTGTTTTTGTTCTCACTGGTTTCAAAGAACTTACTTATTTCTGCCTTAATTTTGTTATTTACCCATTCAGGAGCAAGTTGTTCAGTTTCCATGTAGTTGTGCAGTTTTGAGTGAGTTTCTTAATCCTGAGTTCTAATTATATTGCACACTGGTCTGTTTATCATTTCCATTCTTTTGCATTTGCTGAGGAGTGTTTTACTTCCAATTATGTGGTTGATTTTAGAATAAGTGCTATGTGGTGCTGAGAATATGTATATTCTGTTGATTCAGGGTGGAGAGTTCTGTAGATGTCTATTAGGTCCACTTGGTCCAGAGCTTAGTTCAAGTCCTAAATATCCTTGTTAATTTTCTGTCTCATTTATCTGTCTAATATTGACAGTGGGGTGTTAAAGTCTCTCGCTATTATTGTGTGGGAGTCTAAGTCTCCTTGTAGGTTTCCAAGAACTTGTTGTATGAATCTGGGTGCTCCTGTATTGGGTGCATATATATTTAGGATAATTAGCTCTTGTTGCATTGATCCCTTTACATTATGTAATGCCCTTCTTTGTCTTTTTCATCTATGTTGGTTTAAAGTCTGTTTTATCAGAGGCTAGGATTGCAATCCTTGCTTCTTTTTGCTTTCTATTTGCTTGGTGAATCTTCCTGCATCCCTTTATTTTGAGCCTGTGTGTGTCTTTGCATGTGAGATGGGTCTCCTAAATACAGTACACAGATGGGTCTTGACTCTTTATCCAATTTGCCAATCTGTGCCTTTTAATTGGGGCATTTAGCCCATTTACATTTAAGGTTAATACTATTATGTGTGAATCTGATCCTGTCGTTAAGATGCTAGCTGGTTATTTTGCCCATTAGTTGATGCAGTTTCTTCATAGTATCAATGGTGTTTACATTTTGTTTTGTTTTTGTAGGAACTGGTACCGGTTTTTTCTTTCCATATTTAGTGCTTCCTTCAGTAGCTCTTGTAAGGCAGGCCTGGTGGTGACAAAATCCCTCAGCATTTGCTTGTCTGTAAAGGATTTTATTTCTCCTTCACTTACGAAGCTTAGTTTAGCTAGATATGAAATTCTGGGTTGAAAATTCTTTTCTTTAAGAATGTTGAATATTGGTCCCCACTCTATTCTGGGTTAGAGGGTTTCCGCGGAGAGATCTGCTGTTAGTCTGATGGGCTTCCCTTTGTGCACAACCTGACCTTTCTTTCTGGCTGCCCTTAACATTTTTTCCTTCATTTTAACCCTGGTAAATCTGATGATTACGTGTCTTCATAATCTGTCTCATTCAGTGTCTTGGGGTTGCTGTTCTTGAGGCACATATTTGTGGTGTTCTCTGTACTTCCTGAATTTGAATGTTGGTCTGTATTGCTAGGTTTGGGAAGTTCTCCTGTAAAATATCCTGAAGTGTGTTTTCCAGCTTGGTTCCCTTCTCATCACTTTCAGGTACACCAATCAAATGTAGGTTTGGTCTTTCCACATAATCCCATATTTCTTAAAGGCATTGTTCTTTTCTTCCCATTCTTTTTTCTGTAATCTTGTCTTCATGCCTTATTTCATTAAGTTGATCTTCAGTCTCTGATATCCTTTTTCCACTTGATCAATTTGGCTATTGATAATTGTGTATGCTTCACAAAGTTCTCATGCTGTATTGTTCAGGTCCATCAGGTTATTTATGTTCTTCTCTAACCTGGTTAATAGTTAGCAATTCCTCTAGCCTTGTTTCAAGGTTCTCAGCTTCCTTGTATTGGATTAGAACATACTCCTTTAGCTCAGAGGAGTTTGTTATTACCCACCTTCTGAAGCCTACTTCTGTCAGTTTGTCACTCATTCTCTGTCCAGTTTTGTTCCCTTGCTGGCGAGGAATTGTGGTCCATTGGAGGAGAAGAGGCATTCTGGTTTTTGGAATTTTCAGCCCTTTAATGCTGGTTTTTCCTCATCTGTGTGGATTTATCTACCTTTGGTCTTTGCTGTTGGTGACCTTTGGATGGAGTTTTGGTGTGGTCATCCATTTTGTTGATGTTGATGCTATTGCTTTCTGTTTGTTAGTTTTCCTTCTTACAGTCAGGACCCTCTTCTGTAGGTCTGCTGGAGTTTGCTGGGGGTCCACTCTGGACCCTGGGTTTGTCAGGGTATTACCAGCAGAGGCTGCAGAACAGCAAAAATTACTGCCTGTTCCTTCCTCTGGAAGCTTCATTGCAGAGGGGCACCCACCAGAAGCCAGCTGGAGCTCTCCTCTATGAGGTGTCTGTCGACCCCTGCTGGGAGGTGTCTACCTGTCAGGAGGCATGGGAGTCAGGAACCCACTTGAGGAGGCAGTCTGTCCCTTAGCAGAGCTTGAGTGCTATGCTGGGAGATCTGCTGCTCTCTTCAGAGCCGGCAGTCAGGAATATTTAAGTCTGCTGAAGCTGTGCCCACAGCCGCCCCTTCCCCCAGGTGCTCTGTCCCAGGGAGTTTTATCTGTAAGCCCCTGACTGGGACTGCTGCCTTTCAGAGACGCTCTGCCCAGAAAGGAGGAATCTAGAGAGGCAGTTTTACTACAGTAGCTTAGTGGTACTATGGTGGGCTCCACCGAGTCTGAACTTCCTGGTGGCTTTGTTTACACTTTGTGGGGAAAGCCACCTACTCAAGTCTCAGTAATGGTGGATGCCCTTCCCCCAACCAAGCTGAAGCATCCCGGGTCGACTTCAGACTGCTGTGCTGGCAGCAAGAATTTCAAGCCAGTGGATCTTAGCTTCCTGGGCTCCGTGGGGAGTGGAATTTGCTGAGCAAGACCACTTGGCTCCCTGGCTTCAGCTTGCTTTGCAGAGGAGTGAATGGTTCTGTCTTGCTGGCATTCCAGGCACCACTGGGGTATGAAAAAACCTCCTCCAGCTAGCTTGGCATCTACCCAAATGGCCACCTAGTTTTGTGCTTGAAACCTAAGACTCTTGTGCTGTAAGCACCCGAGGGAATCTCCTGGCCTGTGGGTTGTGAAGAGCATGGGAAAAGCCTAGTATCAGGGCCAGATAACAGTCCCTCAAGGCTTTCCTTGGCTAGGGGATGGAGTTCCCCAACTTCTTGTGCTTCCCTGGTGAGGCAAGGACCCACCCTGCTTCTGCTTGCCCTCCATCGCCTGCACCCACTGTCTAACCAGTCTGAATGAGATGAACCTGGTACCTCAGTTGGACATGCAGAGATCACCCACCTTCTGCTTTGGGCTTGCTGGGAGCTGCAGACCAGAGCTGTTCATATTTGGCCACCGTGCCTGGGAATCAAAACTCATGTTTTTAAACAGCTAAAAGAACTCCTGACCTCAGGTGACCTGCCTGCCTTGGCCTCCCAAGGTGCTGAGATTATAGGCATAACCCACCATGCTGGCCTCTATTCATTTATTTTGTAGCTATATGTATCCTTATTTTAGAATACGTTTCCTGTAGGCACATACATTTGTGTCTTATAGGTACACACAGTTGCTTTTTTTTTTTTTTTGAGACAGAGTTTCACTCTTGTTACCCAGGCTGGAGTGCAATGGCCTGATCTCGGCTCACCGCAACCTCCGCCTCCTAGGTTCAGGAAATTCTCCTGCCTCAGCCTCCTGAGTAGCTGGGATTACAGGCACGCTCTACCATGCCCAGCTAATTTTTTGTAGTTTTAGTAGAGACGGGGTTTCACCATGTTGACCAGGATGGTCGCGATCTCTTGACCTCGTGATCCACCCGCCTCGGCCTCCCAAAGTGCTGGGATTACAGGCGTGAGCCACCGCGCCCAGCACACAGTTGCTTTTTAAAATCCAATCCAGTCTCTGCCTTTTAATTGGGATGTGTAGATCATTTACATTTAAAGTGAGTATGGTTGTGTAATTGTTCTTTCTGATTATGCTGTTGTTATACCATCCTATCCTTTGTGGGTTTTTGTTTGTTTGCTTGCTTTTTTTATAGAGGCAGAGTCTCACTCTGTTGTCCTGGCTGCAGTGCAGTGGCCATGATCAGAGCCCACTGTCTAACCTTGAACTCCTGGGCATAAGTGACCCTCCCACCTCAGCCTCCTGAGTAGCTGGGATGACAGTCGTGTGCCACCATGCCTGGCTAATGTTTTATTGTTATTTACTTATTTATTTATTTATTTTATTTTGCAGAGATGGTGTCTTGCTGTGTTGCTCAGGCTGGTCTCAAACTCCTGGCCTCAAGTGATCCTCCTTCCTTGGCCTCCTAACATGATGTCATCCTATTCTTGATTCATATATTCTATATTTCCTTACTCTCTCCAAGAATAGTAATGATTTTTTTATCCACAACATATTTATTTTTAATGCTAATTTTTCTCTTTTATTTAATTTATCATGGTCTTATATCCCCCTGACGTTGGTTGTTTTCATTCTAAGACTGAATGATGACCTTTTGTGATCCATTTGTATTTTAAAGGGCAGACTGCTTTGAGTTTTTTAGGTAGTTTACTCAGATTTTTGTTAGCACATACAGTTATCTTTATCATATCTTCATGTGGTTATCTTTTTCAATTTACTAAGAGTAAATGAAAGGTCTGGATATGTTTCTGGGATTTTAGCAGAAATGTTTTAAGGTGAGTAAACAGAAAGCTGACACAAGTGGTGGGGACCCCCCGCCCCATCTCAGAATAAAAAAGGCCTTTCTTTTCTGGGCTACTTAAGCCCTCTTTAGAAAGGTAGTTCTTCACAGGTAATTATTTTTCAGTGTCTTTATTTAAAATATCCGAAGAGGCTGGGTGCGGTGGCTCACAACTGTAATCCCAGCACTTTGGGAGGGCGAGACAGGCAGATCACAAGGTCAGGAGTTCAAGACCAGCCTGGCCGACATGGTGAAAACCTGACTCTACTAAAAAAATACAAAAATTGGCTAGGCATGGTGGTGCACGCCTGTGATCCCAGCTACTAGGGAGGCTGAGGCAGGAGAATTGCTTGAACCCAGGAGGCGGAGGTTGCAGTGAGCCGAGATCACACTACTGCACTCCAGCCTGGGCAACAGAGCAAGACTCCATCTCAAAAAAAAAAACAATGTCTGAAGATTTTGTTGTTGTTGTTTACCTATTTGTTTGCTTTTCATCCCACTGATAAAGTACATCATGCATGAATTGGAGGAAAAATGACAGGATGGTAGTGAGTGTGAAGACCCAATGAGACTGATAGTTCAAAACAAAGGTCTCCCATTACTTCTCAGTTTTTTGGACACCTCTTTCTCATCCTGATAACATTCTTTATGTTCATGCTTGGACTGAATCAGTTTTCTTCTTGGGTGCAATGCTCTGTTTTATGTTCTGGGAGTATTTTCTTCTTGTTAATCATTTTCCTCATGTTAGTCATCAGCAGATTACCATCCACTTTTCTTCTCTAAAACTTTAGTGGAAATCAGGTCGCCACTGATGGTTAACTTCCTAGTGATGTGCATATTCATTTTCATAATCTCACTTTCATGAGGCATTATGAAGGAGGGGGCCCAAGTACTTGGCTGGGTCTGCTAAATTGATTTGAGACTTTTAGAAAACATAATTCAAGGGTAGAGAATAAAAAAATTAATTTTACATGCTTGTTTGTGGTTGTTTGGGATGTATTTTTTAGAAACTTAGAAAGAGACATCTCCTGAGGATAAGCCAGAAGGCTTATTTACCTTGGTTATGTACTCCTGTAAATTAGGGTTTGGCAGACTACAGCCAGTGAGCCAAGTCCAGCTGTTTAAGTTTTTGAAAATAAAGTTTTATTGGAACACAGCCCTACTTACTTATTTACTTATTTGTCTATAGCTGCCTTTATGCTACAATGGCAAAATTGAGTACTTGTTACAGTGATTGTATGGCCTGTAAAAACCTAAAATATTCCATTTCTGGCCTTTACAGAAAAAAATGTGCAGATCCTAGCTTTAGATGAACCTGTAATCAGAAGCAAATGATTCAGAATCTAGCTTTTTAGGTAAAATCACATTCTAGCCTTAAGTCCCAAAAGGATTTTCTCTTTGAATAATGATTATTATTTTCACTACTGTAGACCGAACACAGTAAAATTTTCCCTCATACCACATTGAGTGAGAATGGTCTTTCCTGTCAAATCTGTGTCTGGCCATAGCTTTACCTAACTAAAGCTGGTAGCTCCTTTGGGGCAGTCAAAAGTTCCTTTATAAGATGAGTTTAAAAGCAAGATTTAGAATAAAATTTTACGTTTTAAAATAAATCAAGTAAAAACAATTTAGTATCACTGCTTTGGAAGTGAAATTATTTTATTGACCTGAAAGCCTGGGCGTCACTGCTGGACTCATTCGGTTGAGAATCCCTCACTCACAAAAGAATAAACCTCACAATGGAAAGAGGAAAAAAAAAAGTTGTTTTTGTGGGACCTACTCCATTGGGTGATTTACCAGCTTTATATACTTTACCTTCACAGAAAAAATATCATTATTTCTCCAAATAATAGTAAATATGAACTAAAGGGAATAAAATAAACTTTGGAGCCTTGCATCTTTGATAGACAAAGTTCTGCCTCCATGCCCTATCCATTAAAGACGCAGATGATTATTTGTGGAGATAGCTCACAGAGCATCAGATTTTACTCTGAATATGTTTCTTGCAATTACAAATAATTTAAATGAAGCTGATTGTCTCTACTAGTAATAAGTAAGTTTGAATGCAGAAAATCAATGGAACCAAGAAGTGGTCCTTGAAAAGATCAACAAAATTGTAAAACTTTGGACAAATTTAGCAAGAAAAAGGCAGAGACTAGTTAAACTACTAGAATCAGAAATAAAAAAGGAGATGTTACTATTTATTTCACAGAAATAAAAGATTTCTAAAGGAAAACCATGAATAATTGCACATTACAAAATTAGATAACTGAGGTGAAATGGACAAATCGTTAGAAGCAAACTGTCAAAAGTGACTGAAGAAGAAACAGACAATCTGAATAACCCTACAACAAGCAGAGATTGTATTGTTGATTTTTAAAACTGCCCACAAAGAATCGCAGGCCCAGATGGTATCATTGCTGACTTCTACCAAACATTTAAAGAAAAAGTAATATGAAAATTTCACCAACATTTCCAAAAAGTAGAAAAGGAGAAAATACTTCCCAAATAGTTGTATGACTTCAGTATCACCCTGATACCAAAATGAAAGACATTATAAGAAAAGAAAACTACAGACCAATATGTTTTATGAATATAGATATTCAACAAAATCTTAGCAAACCAAACCAAGCAATATATTATGTACCGTGACCAAGTGGGATTTATCTCAGAAATCAAAGGTTGGTTTAATACCCACAAATAAGTTAATGTAATACATTATATCAATATAATAAAAAAATTGCATGATCATCTCAAATGCACAAAATCCAACACTTACTCATGACATTTAAAAGAAAAACGCAATAAACTGAAAAAGAAGGAAAACCCCTCAACCTGATAAACGGTATCTACAGAAACCCACAGCTAACATCAGACTAAATGATCAAAGAGCAGTTGCTTTTCCCCTAGTATCAGGAGCAATTCTATGATATCTTCTTTTGCTACATATATTCCACACTGTAAAGGAGGTTTTATCTAGAACAATTAAAGAAGTGAAAAATAAAAGGTGTTCGGCTTGGAAAAAAGAAGCAAAGTCAACCTTATTTGCAGATGACATGATCATATGCATAGAATCCTATGGAATTCACTTAAAAACTAATATAACTGGTAATTAGTTCAGCAGGGTTACAGGATACAAGATCAACACACAAAAATTAATTTTATTTCTATATATATGCAATAAACAATTCAAAAAATAAAATCAGAAAAACAGTTGCAATCACAATAGCATCAAAAGGAATAAAATACTTAGAAATAAATTTAACAAATAAGTGCAAAACTATACTCTGAAAATTATAAAATATCATTGAAAGAAATTAAAGAATTTCTAAATAAGTGGAAAAACATCCTGTGTTCTTGGACTGGAATACTTAATATTGTTAAGATGGCATTCCTTAAAGTGGTCTACAGATTTAATGTTATCTCTATGAGAACCTCAGCTGACTTTATAGAAATTAACAAGATGATTCTAAAATTTATATGGGATTGTAACAGACTCAGAATTGGCAAATAACCCTGAAAAAGAAAAACAAAGTATGAGGAGTCATACATCCTGATTTCAAAATTTACACAAAACAGTGGTGATTAAGAAAGTGTGGTACTGGGACAAGGATAGACACACAGATCCATCAAATAGAGTCTTGAAATAAATTCATGTGTCAGTGGTCAACTACGAGTTGACAAGAGTGCCAAGACCATTTGATGGAGAAAGAATGGTCTTTTCAGTAAGTGGTATGAGGACAGTTGAATAATCGTGAAAAAGAATGAAAACGGACCTTTACCCCACAACATGTGCCAAAATTAACCAAAAATAGACCAAAGATCTAAACATAAGAGTTAAAGCTGTAAAGCTGTTAGCAGAAACACAGGATACATCTTTACAACCTTGGATTTGGTGAAGGATTTTTGGATATGGTGAAGGATTTTTGGATGTGATACCAAAAGCACAAACAACAACATTAGATAAATTGCATGATTAAAGTTAAAAACTTTGTGCCTTAAAGAACATCAGCAAGAAAGTGAATAGAAAACCCACAGAATAGGAGAAAACATTTGCAAATGCTGTATCTAGAAGGATTTGTATCCAGAATATATAAAGAACTGTCATAACTCCATAATAAAAACACAAATGAACTAATTTAAAAATGGATCTCAATAGACTCTTCTATCACAGAGAAATACAAATGACCAATGAAGCACTTGAAAAGATGCTCAATATCATTAGTGATCAGAGAAATGCAAAGTAAAACCACGATGAAATACCACTTCATATGCACTTGGAACCAAAAAGTCAGATAGCAAGTGCTGGCAAGGATGTGGGGAAATCAGAACCCATGTACACTACTGGTAGGAAGATAAAATGGTGCAGCCACTTTGGAAAACAGTCTGGCAGTTTCTCAAGTGATGCAGCAATTTACTCATAGGTATATGCCCAAGAAATATGAAAACATATGCCCATACAAAAGTTACATAAATATTTATAGGAGCATTAGTCATTAACAGCCCAAAGGTGGAAATAACCCAAAATGTCCATCAATGAATAAGTGAAATGGAATATAGCCATAGAATGGAATATTTGGCCATAAAAAAGAATGAAGTACTGATACCTGTTTCAACATGGATGAACCTAGAAAACATGATAAGTGAAAGAAGCCAGATATGAAAGACCACTTAATATATGATTACATTCATATGGAAATCCAGAACAGGGAAATCTGTAGAGAAAGAAAGTAGATTGATTAGTGGTTCCTCAGGGCTGACTGTTGTTATGGTTGCACATATTTGTGAATATATTTTTAAAAATTGAAATGTACACATTAAATGTGTGAACTTTATGATATGTTAATTATATCTCAACAACACTTTTAAAAATTGAGTTGGGATGGTAAATTGAGTCCAGTAACAAGTTACTGGAGTGTTTAACATTGCAGTCTTTGCAATGTTAAAAATTGAGTTGGGTTGGTATAAAAAATTTTAAATTACGGTGGTTTTGATATGATATGTTTAATTTTTCTCACATTCAAAAGGTCTGGAACTAGCCCAGCCCATAGCAAGTATGGCAGTCCAAAGTTTCAGGGACTTTGCCTTTCTGTTTTATTATTCTCAAGGTACCTCATGGTATACGTGGCTGCTGGGGTGCCAGGCATAAACCTGACTTTTCAACAACGGGAAAAAGGAGGAGGGGACGAGGTCAAGCAACTCCTCTTTACAATGGCACATCCAAGAATTACATGTATCATCATTGGCCACAATCTGGTCACCTGTTTGTACCTATATTAAGATGAAGGTGGTAAATGCAATCTTTATTCCAGGAGTACTATTGCTATCAAAGGAAAGAAGAACATTTTTAAGTGGACATCAGCAATTTTTGCAATGTGAACAAAGTAAATATTTCATCAAGGTTGCTATAAATATGCAGTGCTCAATGAAAATCTAAAATGACTTAATTCTGAGCATAGTGTGAAGAAAGGAGAGGAGAGAGAGAGAATATTTAACTAAAAATACATAAATGACATCAAAATTCTCTATTAAGGGTTCTGAGTGGCATGTAATCATTATAACCAAATATCAAATATAAAGGTTGTATAAACTGCAGAGAACCAAGTGTGAGCTTCAAGAAAGCACCTGATGTGGGCAGCAGTGAAGAAGCAGGAAAATAGATGAAGTCTGGCTTTTCCGTGAAAGACGACAATTAAGTTACTGGAGTGTCAACGTCAAAAATCAAGAAAAGCATATGCAGATCAATTAAAAGTTCAAGGATGGTCTCCTTTTTATACCTTGTCTTTGTTGTTATGAAATAGAAATGTGTACTAAGGAAAGCTTTTGTGGGTGATGATATTTGGGAATAAAATTTCTTTGTTACAGGAGCATGAGAACCACAGCAAATCAGATGCCAGTGCAGTTGGTAATTTAATCTGCAGCTCATACTTTTGCATGATTCTGAATATTAACACCATTGATGGTGTGTTGGGGAAATTTAGCAGCCAGAGGTGTTTACTTTAGCTTGAATTCATAGTTCACACGGCAGGGTTGGCAGTGCCCTCACTTCTGTCAAGGAATGTAAATAATACATGAGGAACCATCAGTAGCCAGAGGAGGTGTTGATGTTTAATGTGGCATCATTTTTAATTGTGCACTAAACTGAGCAAACCAATACATTTGTATCCTCAAACATATAAATGTAAAATAACTACCATAATTTAAATAATTATAAACATTGTAAATAATAGCTTACAATAGCATTCTTGGAAATTGAAGGAACTTACTCATGGGTAGAACTTATTTGCAAGTGTATGGGAAAAGAAGATAAATAACGTGTGAATATAAAAACAAAGAACCAAATTTCCCCAACTTTTCTTTAGAAAGCTGTTAGTGAAATTACATTTAAGAACCTTTGATGAACCCTAAGAGACCTGGGCTTAATATCACCTCCTAGCTGTGTTACCCTGGGTAAGTTAATTAGCTTTAGTGAGCTTCAGTTGCCTCTGGTACGGAATGGTAATCCCCACCTCAAATCAAGAGGAGATCACTGAAGTGCTTGAACTGTATCAGGTACTAGATATTCCCTACCCTACCCTTCCTCTTTTCTCCTTTATGGAAATGCATCAAGATCATCAGAAGAATATAAAGCATGGGGCAGTGGGAAAATGGGAACTTCCGCCCAATTATACAGGCCATTGACATTTATTTTTTCCGTAATTGGTACCCAAATTGGTATCGAGGTTACAGTTTGGTTGAGGACAACGGCTGATGTAAGA
This sequence comes from Cebus imitator, assembly GCF_001604975.1. NCBI lineage: Eukaryota > Metazoa > Chordata > Mammalia > Primates > Cebidae > Cebus > Cebus imitator. Next base: position 310,530 of record NW_016107707.1, on the reverse strand, counting down.
TGCGATGATCAAAGGGGGCTTTCAGTTGACCTGATGCTGGAGTGTTGGCCCTATTTCATTTCATATCGTTTTGCCCAGTCCTGAGTGCATGTACATCTAACTGGTTTCTGGAAGTTTGTGGTGAATAGACTGGGTTAGAAGCGCAGAAGCCAGACTGAACTTCCTCTCCTGCCCATTGGCTGAATGAGCTTCACAGGAGCCTTCCTCTGCACCCTTTCCTCTCTCTACGTGGTGCTAAGCACTGCCATGGGACTAATAAGCATGCGGATGAATGACTAATAATCTCTCTACCATCAGCTCTTATTTATCACAGCCAGATAATTCGAATTTCAAATTATCTCCAGAAAGCCTCACTTTTGAATATTTATTGACATTTCAACAACTCTTCTTAATTAAGTAGTTTATTGGAATGAACAAGATCTTTGTTTACTCTAGTTCAGCAGAAGCGTGAAGAGTCAAAATAATAGCATTCCTGCTCTCCAGAAGGCATCAAGGAGAACTTTGCCAAGAAATCTTTGTTCAGCTGTAGGTTGGTTATTCATTCCTCCAGCTGTCAGTGAGTGCCCGTATACAAGACATGCTGCTGGGCATGTGTAAGTGAAAAAATACGTTTGTTGACCTTAGGAACCTGAGAATCTCCCCAGGAAAAGAGACATGCAGAACATGATAATACAGAAAGAAATGTATCTCGTGGGAAGTGCAGCGGAGAACAGGAGGAGATGTCTAAATTAGCCTTACAGAACCAAGACGGAGCAGAGGAGAGGATGGTGTTTGGGCTTGGCCTGGAAGCGGGAGTGGGAGTGTGTGCAGCTGACAGCCTGGGAGGGTAGCTGTGCAGTGGCACTGCAGCCGCTACACAGAGAAAGGGCGGTCCTCAGCTTCCGATGACAGTTTTCTGAGTGGTACTGTAATCCATTTCCAACAGAGGGTAGATTACAGAAGCCAAATGCCCGTGGTGGTTTCTCTCTTTAATGTAACATGTTGTGAGTGCTCAAAATATCAGGGGCTCCTGATTTCACACTCTGATGTTAAATAAATCAAGATCATTGACTTGTATCTGCATGATTTATTATTTCGGGCATTCCACTCTGCCAGGGAAAGGTTCTATTTGTACTGTACAACTCTTATCCCAGGAGGAAGATATACATTGCTACTTTGGTTGCCATCTAAGTAGCCGTGAGAAGGAATAATAAAGGGCTCTGTCTATTGAATTTATATATATATATATGTATGTATAATCTGATTAAACAACATATATTAATAGTTATTTTTATTAATGGTTGTTTAAAAATATCTGTAAATCCCCTTGTCAGAAAAGAATTTAGCTGTTTTTCTTAATGCAAACTTTAGTTTTTAAACAAAAATAATTTTCTTTTAATTGAACCAATAATTCTCTTCAGGTTTTGTATAATCTATAAATATGTCATTAATAAAAAAGTTTCCTTGGTATTCTTTGACCATCATGTTAAGTACGTCATGTGTTTATTTCATGTTTTCAATGAATAATGAATGAATTCGTATTTCTTAATTTTTAATGATTAATGAAAATGACTAAGAATAAATATGTATAGACATACCATTTAGAGGCATAAATACATTGTCTAGATACAATTCTTAGAGTCAGAGCATCCTTGAGTGGTAAGGGAGTTGTTTTTTTTAAATGGAGTTTTGCTCTTGCTTAGGCTGGAGTGCAATGGCGTGATCTCTGCTCCTTGCAAACTTCGCCTCCTGAGTTCAAGGGATTCTCCTGCCTCAGCCTCTTGAGTAACTGAGATTCCCAGCTAATTAGTTGTATTTTCAGTAGAGACAGGGTTTCACCATGTTGCCAAGGCTGGTCTTGACCTCAGGTAATCCACCTGCCTTTACCTCCCAAAGTGCTGGGATTACAGGCATGGGCTGGGATTACCTCATGGGCTGTGGTCTGACAAAGCAAACTACTTGATGTTGTCTGTCCATAATCCCATATTGGCACAGGCAAGAACTGAGCCCCAACCTTTCATTCTCAAGCCAGCATTTGATGGAGTAGACCATTCTGGGATTTCCAGTTTTACTCAAAGAGCTTGGAAGTTGTAACTCACATGCTTAAAACAAGAAAAAGCGAACAAACTGAAATCCAATGACATGTCCTGCACATATCAGAAGACCGAGATCACAAGTCAAACCACAACTCCACGATCTGAAGAGCCAGATGAATACAGAAAGTCACAGCAATCATCTTCTTACCTGAAGTAGAAGCCACTGTAGCCATAAACTGGTATGGACACTTACCTGGTAATTTTGATAAACTGAGTAAGGCTGTGTATGAACCAGCCCAATAATGAGAGACTCGTGGGAATGCAATCTTAGAAGAACCACCATAGGAGTCTTGCCAGGGATGCTGATGATCTGAGAAAGACCCTCTCATGGCTCTGTCATGGAAAGGGGAACCAGATCCTTCTCCATGACACTTGCTCTCCAGAGAGAAGCAGTGATAAGCTGGGGAAAAGGAATGGCAGGAGAAAGGTATTTCTCTCACTTCATGCCCCTGGCTCTCCTGGTTCATCTGCAAGTTGGGCAGGAAAAGGTGGAACTACAGTCAACACTCTAAAGAAATAGATAGGGAGCACTGCAGCCAGGAAGGGAAGTAAAGCTGTAGCACTAGGAAAACACTTATGAAAGTCACATCCCAGAGACAGCATCCCAAAAGACTGAGATTTAATCTTAAAATTATAGAATTCTTTCCCTCTACCATTCATTCCCTATCACCACAGCAAAAGTACTCCAGTATAACACTGGGTGATCGCTGAAAGAGCTGCAAGACACAGACTTTTTCTAGGAGGAATTCTTAGCGAAGTCTAAAGTCAGTAGGAGAGATGAAAACTGTTATGGACATTTGGGGAATGATTGGGACAATCTGAGTAGGAACAATATTGAATTAATGTTGTTTTTTTAGGTGTAGCAAATACTTGTGTTTGGGAAGATGCATGTCATGCTGAAGTATTTAGAGGTAAAATATGATGTCTGTAATCTATGTTCAATTGTTTAGGAAAAGAAAAATGTATTTGAATGGCATTATTAATAAAAGAGTACTTGAGAAAAAATAAAATAAAAAAACAATAACAACAAAAAAGATACTTGGGCAAGTGTGCCCTATAGGTACAAACATTGCACACAGCCCAACTCCCAGCTCAGTTAACATAAATAGTCACACTAAAAGCTGATTTTCTTCAGTTTCATGCACCTGATACATGTTCAGCTTCCTCCAAAAAAAAAAAGTATGCAAAAAGATTTTGAAAATTGGCATCATCAGAGCCAGACTTAGATATGACACAGATGTTGAAATTATCACGCAGGAACGTCAAATAATAATTAACACATAAAGGTTGTGATGGAAAAAGTAGACACCATGCCAGAATGGATGCATAATGAAACACAGATGAAAACTCAAAGAATCAAAAGGAAATGCTAGAAATCAAAACACACTAAGAGAAATAAAGAATGCTTTCGATGGGCTCATCGGTAGACTGGACACTGCCAAGGATAAAATCGATGAGCTTGATAATTAGTCAACAGTAGCTTCCTAAACTGAAAAGCAAAGAGAAAAGAAAAGAAAAGAAAAATCCCACCATAGACCATCCCCGAACTATATGAAAAATTTGGGAGGTGCAACACTGGCATAATTGGGATCCATAAAGAGAAAAAATAGAGAATGCAGTAGAGGAAATGTTTGAAGTAATAACGGCTGAAAACTTTCTAAAATTAATGACAGAATCCAAATCACGGTTCCAGAGAGCTCTGAGAATATCAAGCAGGACAAATACCTTAGGAAAACCATACCAGGGAATATAGTCATATGAAAACTACAGAAAAGCAAAGAGAAAAATCTTGAAAGAAGCCACAGTGGGGAAAAAAATCTTTTACATATAGAAGAACAAGAATTAGAATTACCACAAACATATCAGAAACCAAGCAAGCAAAGGGAAAATGGAGTGAAACTTGATATTGAAGGAATAAAAAGACCCATTTATAACTCTATAACCAGAGAAATCGTTCTTCAAAAGTGAAGGAGAAACAAAGACCTTTTTATATGAAACCTAAGGGAATTAATCACCAGCAGACCTCCTCTGTAATAAATGTTAGAATTTCTCCATGCAGGAGAAAAATAATATGTCAGAAATTTAGATCTATGTAAATGAAGTATGTCATAGGTAGAATAAATGTAGATTAAATAGTTTTCAAGTTTTCTATTCTTAATTTATCTAAAAGATAAATAATGGTACAATGCATTGAGTGAGAGTAGCATTTGGATAAGTGAATGACAGTAATGTCACAAGGAATGAGAAGGAAGCATTGGGAACGCTCTGCCGTAAAATACTTGCACTATACATGAAGTAGTGCAAGTATCTTATGTTATTTAAACCTAGACTTAAATTAGTTAAAATGTATACTGTAGATGCTAAAGCAACAATTATTTTTAAATGAAGCACAGTTAATTATTTTGATGAAATGAAGTCATATGAAATGCTCAGTTAAAAACAGAGAAAGTAGAAAAAGAGGGAAAAAAATTCAGTGAATAGAGAACAATTAGAACATGTTAGAGAACAATTAGAAACATGGTAGAATTTAATTCATTCACATAAATAGCTGCTTAAAATATGAGTGGACTAAATACAGCAATTAAAACAATTTGTGTGTGTGTGTGTGTGTGTGTGCGTGTGTGTGTGTATATATATGTCCAAGACCTAACTATGTGGTCTACAAGAAACTCATTTCCAATGTAAAGACAGCTAGGTTAAAAATAAAGGAATGAATTTTAAAAATTACACTTTAGAACAAAGAAACTTATCAGTAGTAAAGAAAGGTATTGTCTTAATGTTAAAAGGGTCAGTACGTCAAAACAATCCTGTGTATGCACCTGATAACAAAACAGTAATATACATGAGGAAGAAGTTGATAGAATTAAAAGGAGACATAAATAAATCCACTATAATAGTTGGACTCTTTGGTATACCTCTGTCAGTAATTTGATAGATCCAGCAGGTAGAAAATCAGTAAAGATGACCTGAAAAGCATTAATAATCAGCTTAATCTAATTGACATTTATAAAATACTTTGCCCAACAAAACTGGCTTACGCATTCTTCTTAGGCCCATTCTTTTTCATGACTATATTCAGTTGTCACAGAAATACTTATCAAAAAGACTTTTTCTCTTTTTGAGTTGCCTTGGACTCTGTTGAAAAGCAGTTAGCCATAAATGTTAAGAGTTTATTTCTGGACTCTAGATTCTGTTTCATTAATCTATACAAATTGGCTTGATTGCTATATTTTGTAAATCAGAATGTGTGAATCCATTAACTTTTTGATGACTGTTTTGGCTGTTCTGTGTTCCTTGCATTTCCATATGAATGTCTGGATCGATGCATGTATTCACTGGGATTTTTCTCTGTACAAGATTATTTAATCTATGAATAAAGAAAAATTTAGGCTGGGCATGGTGGTTCACACCTGTAATCCCAGCACTTTGGAGGCCAAGGTAGGCAGATCACCTGAGGGCAGGATTTCAAGACCAGTCTGGCCAACATGGTGAAACCCTGTCTCTACTAAAAATATAAAAATTATCCAGGCCTGGTGGCAGATGCCTGTAATCCCGGCTACTTGTGAGGCTGAGGCAGGAGAATCGCTTGAACCCGGGAGGCAGACGTTGCAGTGAGCCCAGATTGTGCCACTTCATTACAGTCTGAGCGACAGAGTGAGACTCCATCTCAATTTTTAAAAATTACTTCTTCCTTTCTAATCTAAATTTCTTTCATTTATTTATTTATTTTACCCAGTTGACCTGATCAAAACCTCCAGCACAATGCTGAATGGAAGAGGAAAGAGATCTCTTTGTTGTGTTTCCAACATTAGTAGGAAAGCATTCAGAACTTTCCTGTTTAGTATGGTCTTGGCTGTAGGCTTTTCACTGACACTGTTCATTGACTTTAGGCTTCCCTCTAGTCCGAGTTCATTGGGTAGGTTTTAATCATGAAAGAATGTTGAATGTAGTCAAATTGTTTTGGCGCATCTATTTAAATAATTATGTATTTTGTCCTTTATTAATATGGCATAGTACATTGATTTTGGATGTTAAACCAACCTTGTGTTCCTTAGTCATGTTGTGTATCTCTTTTCATACGTTACCAGATTTGGTTAGCTAGTATTTTATTGAGGATTTTTGCATCTATAGTCCTAAAAGATGTTGGTTTATAGTTTTAAATATATATATATTTTTTTTAGTTTTGCTATTATGAGAATACTGATCTCAAAGAACAAGTAGGAAAGTGTTTCTTTTCTTTATTGTCTAAAAAAGTTAGTAAAGGATTGATGTTCTTCTAAATTCCAGCCTGGGATGGAGTGCAATGGCACCATCTCAGCTCACTGCAACCTCTGCCTCCCAGGTTCAAGCAATTCTCCTGCCTCGGCCTCTTGAGTAGCTGGGATTACCACCACCAAGCCCAGCTAATTTTTTGGATTTTTAGTAGAGACGGGGTTTCACTATGTTAGCCAGGCTGGTCTTGAACTTCTGACTTCGTGATACACCCGTTTTGGCCTCCCAAAGTGCTGGGATTACAGATATGAGCCGCCCTCACCTCACTGGTGTTCTTTAAATGTTTAGTAGAATTTACCACTAAAGCCATCTGCAGCTGAGCTTTTTTTTATGAGAAGTTTTAAAAGTATTCTATTTCTTTACTTGTTTGTTGGTCTAGTTATGTTTTATATTTCTTAAGTCAGTTTCAGTAATTTGATCTTCCTAGGATTTTTTCATTTTATCTCTGTTATCTACTTTGGCAGCATACAATCATTCATATTATTCCCTTATAATCTTTTGTATTTCCCTAGGGTCAGTAGTGATGTTTTTTGTCAACTTAAATCTACTGTTGAGTCCTTCTAGTAAAATTTATATCTTATAGTATTTTTCAATTTCAGAATTTATGTTTGGTTATTTTTAGAATTTTTATATCTTTATTGACATTATTTATTTGTTGAATTATTGTTCTCATATCTGTATGTGATTTTATAAATATAATTAGTTGTTTTTAGGTCTCTCTGTATTAAATCCAATATCTTGCCCCTGTCAAAAGTAATTGCTAGTGCCTATTTTATTTCCTATGAATGGCCTACACTTTCCTCTTTCTTTGCATGTCTCATACTTTTTGGTTAAAAACTGGAAATTTTAGCTAATACATTGTAGCAATTTTTGATAATGACATACACCCTCCTTTTGTGGTTTTTAGGTTTTGTTGTTCCATCACTGTGTTTAGTGATTTGGTTGGACCAACTTTTGGATGTCTGCACAGTAATCAGCAATCTGATGTCGTTGCTTGGAATTTTCTCTTTATTTCTATTTTTAGCCTGGCGTGTTAAAGTTTAACTTTTATTTTTTTAGACAGAGCCTCGCTCTTTCACTCAGGCGATAGTGCAGTGGCACAATCTCTGCTCACTGCAACCTCCACCTCCCTGGTTCAAGCAATCCCCCTCTCAGTCTCCTGAGTAGCTGGGACACAGTCAGGTTCCACCTCACCTGGAGTTTTAGCCTGGCTTTCTAAGGGTCATACTTGGAGTCAGCCTGCATTGACTACAGTTTGGTCAACAGTTGTGTTTAACTCCCCTTAATCAGTTATATTTTCAACCTTTGCTGTTGGTAATATAAGTGAAGCTTGGAGGCTGCTTTCTCTATGTGGGAAATTTACAGTTTGTGTCTTCCCCTGCCTCAGTGATCATGCAGAGACAAGTTCTGAGGCTTCGTCTCTTCCTTCAGGCTGTGTAGGAGGCAGGGCTGGGGAGGCCTCCGGGCCCCCGGAAGAGCAAAGCCATGGGCCTGTGCAGTTATCCTGATGACCAGGGATGAATGCGATTTCATTTCAAGCTTGTCTTCCCATGAGCTACGCAGGTCTAAGTAGATTATTTTTCTGCCAGTGTCTGGTCACAGGTTGTTTTTAAGCTCCTGGAGATTTTAAGGCTCAAAGTTTTTTGTTTTTTTGTTTTTTTTTTCTGCCGAGGGAACTGTGAATGGCTTGAGGGGATTTTTTTTTCAAGTCTTTAACACATTGCACTTTGATTTTCTAGAGCGAGTGCAAGGTAGTGCCTGTGCACCCTCTAATGGTCACTCAAGGATGAAGGGGTCTCCAGGATTTCTCTTCTTGGCTATCTCTTTTCTTGTTTTCTTCTAATAAACCTCAAACTCAGTGTTAGTCAACAGGGATTTTTAGATTTCCTTAAGGGTTCTTTGTCTACCTGTATACTGGTTCAATCCACCTCAGATTTACCAGGAGGAGGACAAATTAGACAACATCTTGCTTGATTCCTAGTGTTTAGCAAGCTTTCTTTTGACGCAGTTTTTCTGGCCAGCATTATATTTGCTCTCAGTTATTCTGAATAGAAGAATACACAATATATTGCCTTTAGCACACACCTCACCTTCACCCTACCTAAAGCAACCATATTTGTGAAGATTATATTTTCTGGAATATAATGCACTCTCACTTCTTTCCAACCTCTGAACAATGAAGGTGGAAGGATGAGAATACTTTCCTGGCTTAAAAAAAAAAAAGAGAGAGGGAGAGAGAGATTTTATGATCAAATGGACGGCTGTATTAGTCTGTTCTTCCACCGCTATAAAGAACTACCTGAGACTGGGTAATTTATAAAGAAAAGAGGTTTAATTGACTCTCTCTTCTTCAGGCTATGTAGGAACATGGCGGGGGAGGACTCAGGAAACGTACAATCATGGTGGAAAGCAAAGGGGTAGCAGGTTCATCTTACATAATGAGAGCAGGAGGAAAAGAGAAAAAGGAGAGGCGCTACACTCTTTTAAACAATCAGCTCTCATGAGACCTCACTCACTCTCAAGAACAGCATGAGGGAAATCGGCCCCTGTGATCCAATCGCCTCCCACCAAGCCCCTCTTCCACTACTGGGGATTATAATTCAACATGAGATTTGAGCAGGGACACAAATCTAAACTGTATCAACAGCCATCTATCATTTTACGCATGTGTAGATGCATGAGTTGGGTTTTGTTAGCACATCTAAGAGAATACTTTCTCATACTTTCAGTAGGGCTGTCAGACAGCATCTGAATGAGACTGGCACATTTTACCATTTTTAATTCCCCTTTTGCTGTAGTTTGAATAAAAAGTTCTTAGAGATCTGACACTCTATTGTCAATCTTATTTTTCAATATTTTAATAAGATTAATGTTTTATTAAATATTATTTTAGTAATGTTTTTGGATATTCATAGGTATGTCAGTGATAGGTTGTGGTCAGGAATTCTGAGCCTTATGACATCTTAAATTGAAATTCCAATACATGCTCTCTGTCACTGAGTACAATGTATAAGCATAGACCGAGGATGAATTTACTAGTTAAGTTAGATCAGTATTTCTCACCATGAGCTCTATAGCTGGGAATACAAAGGTCCCATAAGTCCATAATTCTGTTCCTCAACCATTGGCAATAAACAAACTGCACTACCATATAAAGGCTCTGAGAAACCTTGTAGTGAGCAGCCTTCTTGAATTTTTGTCTTTGGCACAGTAATACAGGACTGTATCTGGCAGAGCTACAATAACTTAGGTGACAGTTTGGTTTTTGACTTTGTTGTCACTTAAGTTAGTCCAAATAAAAAAGGATGGGAAAGATGTAAAAGGCAATATTACCAAAAATCCAAACTGTACATAAGACTAGACAGAAAAGTGAAAATCAAAGACTATTCCTCCCGTCTCTGGTGGAGGTGTCTTTTCTGTGTTGCTGGTCTTTTGAGTTTTCCTCTTTCTCATGTAGACAGGCTTTTTCTATTTACTCTGCCCATCTCGACTGCATTCGAGTTTGTTGTGAAAAAGAACAACTCCATCACAGGATATATGGCCTAGCCTCTCACTGTCTCAAATACTCCAGAGACAGCACAGACCTGCATGGATCCAAGTCTCCCTTTGATAGGTCTGGTGGAACACGAGGTTCTCTGGGTTGTAGGCAAGATCGGTTTTCAAAGATGGGAATTTGAAACCAGGCATGGTGGCTTATGCCTGTAATCCCAGCCCTTTGGGAAGCCAGGGCAGAAGGATTGCTTGAGCCCAGGAATTCAAAACAAGCCTGGGCAACATAGATCCTGTCTCTAAAGAAGAAAAAAAAAATGAAAAGATGAGAATTTGAGTGTGGAGGAGGTGACTGATATCTCTGTCTACTGTATTTACCATCATATGGTAGCCTAAACTTACTTGATAGTAAACATTTCTTTCTCATGAATGACACTTGTTAACATCCATTACAGATGGAAAAGATTAGGGAACACTGGCACAGATAAGATGGTGATGTTGATGAAAATGATCTACAGAGGTAATTAAGATGACACAGTATTAGAAGTTCCAATGTGGGAGGGTTCTGATGGGCTTGGCTTGTTGAGAAAACTGAAAGATGCTTCCCTATAGCAAGATATGCTGTAGTTTACTGAAAAATCTATGTGATGGGAAATGGTATGACTTAAATGGTAGAAATATATTTAAGTAAGAGTCACTGCTTATTCCCCTGGCTTCTTTGCTGAGGGAGTTTATGTAAAGAAAATGAAAACTAGAAGGAAACCAGGGACACATGTTATTAAAAACTAAGAAGGTACCTGATATTCTTGGGTAAAAGCTGAATTTGTGTCTATGGTCTTATGAAGCTTCAGTGAGATCTCAGATTTCTTTCTTTCTTGTGCCTGCCTCCCCAAGCACTCATTCTGTAAGATTGTAATCACTGCAATCTGAAGAAAGGCTAATCCAAAGTACACCCATAAGTGTCAGCAAAGGCATAGCAGCCAAACAGCAGGAAACAAAGAGTTTCTCCAGTGCCTAACAGCAAGCTAGCCTGGACGCTATAGGCTGTGTCCAAGCCTGTACCTGGCTGCCATGCGGAAAGAGAGAGAAAATGATTGGCTTGCTTTGCAAGAGCTTGTGATTCTTAGCACTGTCAAAACACCCTTCCAACGGTGGAAGGCAGGGCAAGAGGACGTCCTCCATGTAAGCGTAAAACCTCAACACATGATGATGTCACTCACCATGACTCATAACATGAGACACATGGCCCAGTGACTAGCATGCTTTAACAAAGCAGATTAGCTGCCCACTTTGCATGACATGTTTTAGTAACAGAAAGAAAGAAGAGCTGGGATTGTTTCCCCTGCCCCTTTCCCATTATGGGGAGAGCTTGGGTAGAAGTTTGGTCTTTCCTGTAGCAGAGGCAGAAACATGACAACAAAGGGACAGCTCTTCCTTCTTCTTTGGGACTGTACTCCATTGGGTCCATCTAAGGGGTAAAGGAGTCAGACACTCCTTTATGGCCTGCTCTAGTTACCTGATCTCACTAATTTTCAGATTTCTCATCTGTAAAATAGGCATAATAATCCTACCTTCCTTGAGTGGGATGTGAAAGCCTGAAGCAATAAAAGAGCTCAGTAAATATTAACAATTGTTATTATTAATGTACATTTTTACAAAGATTAAGTGCTTTACTGTGTAAATCAGTGCTTATGCATTCAATAAATGATGTCTTTGTTCATTCCAGCCATAAAATAACTTGATAGATTAATTGAATAAAGACAATCAAACTACTTGATTGATTCACAAGGCATGTAGACATGTTTCAACGTGTTTTCCAAAAAAGTATAGTCAGTTTTAACCAAAGATGGGAGTACTAAAATTTAGTAAGATTATTCTTTGGAAAATGACCAGTTTTCATTGGACCTACTTTTAGTTTTTGAGTTTAAGTTCAAACTATTTTATAAGGATTTATACTTATAGAACCCATTCTTTCTTAGAAGTCTTCCAAGAAAGAGTAATTTTACTTACTTTAAATAAAATCAAATATATGATTAGTTACTTACAAGAAATGCAATTCACCTATTAAGACACACATAGGCTGAAAATTAAAGGATGGAAAAAGATATTCCATGCCAATGAAAATCATCAAACAGCAGGAGTAACTATACTTATATCACACAAAATAGATTTCAAGACAAAACATGTAAGAAAAGACAAAGAATATCACTATAAAATAATGAAGGGGTCAATTCAAGAGGATAAGAGAATTTTAAATATATATACACTCAGCACTGGAGCACCCAGATATGTTATAAATGAAATATTATTAGAACTAAGGAGAGAAATAGGACCCAGTACAATAATAGCAAGAGACATCATCAACGCACCACTTTCAGCATTGGAGAGATCATCCAGGCAAAAAACCAACAACAAAACATTGGCCTTAACCTGCACTGTAGAACAAATGGATCTAATAGATATTTACAGAGCATTTTTATCTAACAGCTGCAGAATACACCTTCTTTTACTCAGCACATGGATCGTTCTATCATTCTCAAGGCTAGTTCATATGTTAGATCAGAAAACAAGTCTTAAAACATCTTAAAAAATTAAAATGATAACAGGCATCTTCTTTGATCACAATGGATTAAAAGTAGAAATCAACGAGGAATTTTGGAAACTATACAAATACATGGAAATTAATTAATTTCCATGTATTTGTATAGTTTCCAAAATTGCTTCTGAATGTCCAGTGGGTCAGTAAAGAAATTAAGAAGAAACTTGAAAAATTTTCTTGAAACACATGATAATTAAAACATACTAAAACCTATAGGATATAGCAAAAGAAGTCTAAGAGGAAAGTTTGTGGCTATACGTGCCTACACTAAAAAAGAATAAAACTTCAAATAAACAACCTAATGACACATCTTAAAGAATGAGAAAAGCAAGGGCAAACCAAACCCAAAATTGGTAGAATAAAAGAAATAATAATGATAAGAAACAAAACAATACAAAAGATCAATGCAACAAAAGTTGCTTTTCTGAAAAGTTAAAGTTGACAATCTTTAGCCAGACCCAGAAAAAAGAGAGAAGATCCAAATAAATACAATCAGGGATGAAAAGAGATCTTACAACTGTTACTGCAAAAATTCAAAGTATCATTAGTGGCTACTTTGAGTAACTATATGCCAAAAAACTGGAAAACCTAGATTAAATGGACAAATTCCTAGATTCATACAACCTTCCAAGATTGAACCATGAAGAAATTTAAAAATCTGAATACAACAGTAACAAAAATGAGATTGAACCTGTAATAAAAAGTCTCCCAGTAAAGAAAATCCCAGGATGCAATGACTTAACTGCTGAAATCTACCAAACATTTAAAGAAGAACTAATACCAATCCTACTTATACTACTCTTAACAAATAGAGGAGGATAGAATACTTCCAGAATCACTCTACAAGGCCAGTCCTATTATGATACCAAAATCAGACAAAGACACATGAGAAAAAGAAAACTATAGGCCAGTATCTCTGATTAATATTGAAACAAAAATTCTCCACAAAATACTAGCAAATTAAATTCAACAATATGTTTAAAAAATCATTCATCATGAACAAATGGGATTTATCTCTGGGATGGAAGAATGTTTCAGCATATGCAAATCAATCAATGTGATATATCAACAGGATGAAGGACAAAAACAATATTATCCTTTCAAGTGATGCTTAAAAAGCATTGAATAAAATTCAACATCCCTTCATGATAAAAACCCTCAAAAATCTGGGTATAGAAGAAACGTACCTCAACATAATAAAACCCATATATAACGGACAAACATCTAGTATCATACTGAATGGTGGAAAACTGAAAGCCTTTCCTCTAAGATCTGGAACACAGCAAGGATCCCCACTTTAACCACTGTTACTCAACATAGTGCTGGAGGGCCTAGCTAGAGCAATCAAACTAGAGAAAGAAGTAAAAGGCATCCAAATTGGAAAGGAATAAGTCAAGGTAACCTTGTTGGCATGTGATATGATCTTAAATCTGGAAAAACCTCAATACTCCACAAAAAACAATTAGAACTGATTAAAAAATTCCCTGAAGTTTCAGGATACAAAGTCAACATACAAAAAATCACTAGCATTTCTATATGCCAACAGTGAACAATCTGAAAATGAAATTAAAAAGTAATTTTATTTACAATAGCCACAAATAAAAATACTCAGAATTAACCAAAGAAGTAAAAGGTCTGTATAATGAAAAGTATAAAACACTGATGAAAGAAATTAAAGATGACACAGAAATGGAAAGATAGTCCATGTTCATGGATTGGAAGAATCAGTATTGTTAAAATGTCCGTACTACCAGAGCACTCTACAGACTTAATGTAATCTCTATTGAAATATCAATGACATTCTTCACAGAAATAGAAAAACACAATTCTAAAATTTATATGAAATCATAAGAGACCCAGAATAGCCAAAGCTATCCTAAGCAAAAAGAACACAATTGAAGAAATCACATTACTTGACTTCAAATTATATTATGGAGGTAGAGTAACCAAAACAGCATAGTACTGGCATAAAAAGAGACACATAGACAAATAGAAGAGAATATAGAACCCAGAAATAAACCCACACACCTACAGTGAACTCATTTTTGACAAAGGTGCCAAGAACATCCACTGGAAAAAAGACAGTCTTTTCAGAAAATGGTGATGGGAAAATTGAACTACAAAGCTACAGTAATCAAAACAGCATGGTGCTGGTGCCAAAAACAGAGATATAGACTAATGGAACAGAACAGAGGCCTCAGAAGTAACACAACACATCTACAACCATCTGATCTTTGACAAATCTGAAAAAAAAGCAATGGGAAAAGGATTCCTTATTTAATAAATGGTGTTGGGAAAATTGGCTAACTGTATGCAGAAAGCTGAAACTGGATCCCTTCCTTATACCTTATACAAAAATTAACTCCGGATGGATTAAAGATTTAAACATAAGAGCTAACACCGTAAAAACTCTAGAAGAAAACCTAGGCAATATCATTCAGGAAACATAGGCATAGGCAAGGACTTCGTGACTAAAACACCAAAAGCAATGGCAACAAAAGCCAAAATAGACAAATGGGATCTAATTAAACTAAAGAGCTTCTGCACAGCAAAAGAACCTATCATTAAAATGAACTGGCAACCAACAGAATGGGAAAAAAATTTGCAATCTACCCATTGGACAGAGGGCTAATAACCAGAATCTACAAAGAACTGAAACAAATTTACAAGAATAAAACAACCCCATCAAAAAGTGGGCAAAGGATAGGAACAGACACATCTGAAAGGAAGACATTTATGCAGCCACCAAACATATGAAAAAAACCTCATCATCACTGGTCATTAGATAAATGCAAATCAAAACCACATTGAGATACCATCTCAGGCCAGTCAGAATGGCAATCATTAAAANGTCTTTTGAGTTTTCCTCTTTCTCATGTAGACAGGCTTTTTCTATTTACTCTGCCCATCTCGACTGCATTCGAGTTTGTTGTGAAAAAGAACAACCCCATCATAGTTTCACTGGCCTAGCCTCTCACTGTCTCAAATACTCCAGAGACAGCACAGACCTGCATGGATCCAAGTCTCCCTTTGATAGGTCTGGTGGAACACGAGGTTCTCTGGGTTGTAGGCAAGATCGGTTTTCAAAGATGGGAATTTGAAACCAGGCATGGTGGCTTATGCCTGTAATCCCAGCCCTTTGGGAAGCCAGGGCAGAAGGATTGCTTGAGCCCAGGAATTCAAAACAAGCCTGGGCAACATAGATCCTGTCTCTAAAGAAGAAAAAAAAAATGAAAAGATGAGAATTTGAGTGTGGAGGAGGTGACTGATATCTCTGTCTACTGTATTTACCATCATATGGTAGCCTAAACTTACTTGATAGTAAACATTTCTTTCTCATGAATGACACTTGTTAACATCCATTACAGATGGAAAAGATTAGGGAACACTGGCACAGATAAGATGGTGATGTTGATGAAAATGATCTACAGAGGTAATTAAGATGACACAGTATTAGAAGTTCCAATGTGGGAGGGTTCTGATGGGCTTGGCTTGTTGAGAAAACTGAAAGATGCTTCCCTATAGCAAGATATGCTGTAGTTTACTGAAAAATCTATGTGATGGGAAATGGTATGACTTAAATGGTAGAAATATATTTAAGTAAGAGTCACTGCTTATTCCCCTGGCTTCTTTGCTGAGGGAGTTTATGTAAAGAAAATGAAAACTAGAAGGAAACCAGGGACACATGTTATTAAAAACTAAGAAGGTACCTGATATTCTTGGGTAAAAGCTGAATTTGTGTCTATGGTCTTATGAAGCTTCAGTGAGATCTCAGATTTCTTTCTTTCTTGTGCCTGCCTCCCCAAGCACTCATTCTGTAAGATTGTAATCACTGCAATCTGAAGAAAGGCTAATCCAAAGTACACCCATAAGTGTCAGCAAAGGCATAGCAGCCAAACAGCAGGAAACAAAGAGTTTCTCCAGTGCCTAACAGCAAGCTAGCCTGGACGCTATAGGCTGTGTCCAAGCCTGTACCTGGCTGCCATGCGGAAAGAGAGAGAAAATGATTGGCTTGCTTTGCAAGAGCTTGTGATTCTTAGCACTGTCAAAACACCCTTCCAACGGTGGAAGGCAGGGCAAGAGGACGTCCTCCATGTAAGCGTAAAACCTCAACACATGATGATGTCACTCACCATGACTCATAACATGAGACACATGGCCCAGTGACTAGCATGCTTTAACAAAGCAGATTAGCTGCCCACTTTGCATGACATGTTTTAGTAACAGAAAGAAAGAAGAGCTGGGATTGTTTCCCCTGCCCCTTTCCCATTATGGGGAGAGCTTGGGTAGAAGTTTGGTCTTTCCTGTAGCAGAGGCAGAAACATGACAACAAAGGGACAGCTCTTCCTTCTTCTTTGGGACTGTACTCCATTGGGTCCATCTAAGGGGTAAAGGAGTCAGACACTCCTTTATGGCCTGCTCTAGTTACCTGATCTCACTAATTTTCAGATTTCTCATCTGTAAAATAGGCATAATAATCCTACCTTCCTTGAGTGGGATGTGAAAGCCTGAAGCAATAAAAGAGCTCAGTAAATATTAACAATTGTTATTATTAATGTACATTTTTACAAAGATTAAGTGCTTTACTGTGTAAATCAGTGCTTATGCATTCAATAAATGATGTCTTTGTTCATTCCAGCCATAAAATAACTTGATAGATTAATTGAATAAAGACAATCAAACTACTTGATTGATTCACAAGGCATGTAGACATGTTTCAACGTGTTTTCCAAAAAAGTATAGTCAGTTTTAACCAAAGATGGGAGTACTAAAATTTAGTAAGATTATTCTTTGGAAAATGACCAGTTTTCATTGGACCTACTTTTAGTTTTTGAGTTTAAGTTCAAACTATTTTATAAGGATTTATACTTATAGAACCCATTCTTTCTTAGAAGTCTTCCAAGAAAGAGTAATTTTACTTACTTTAAATAAAATCAAATATATGATTAGTTACTTACAAGAAATGCAATTCACCTATTAAGACACACATAGGCTGAAAATTAAAGGATGGAAAAAGATATTCCATGCCAATGAAAATCATCAAACAGCAGGAGTAACTATACTTATATCACACAAAATAGATTTCAAGACAAAACATGTAAGAAAAGACAAAGAATATCACTATAAAATAATGAAGGGGTCAATTCAAGAGGATAAGAGAATTTTAAATATATATACACTCAGCACTGGAGCACCCAGATATGTTATAAATGAAATATTATTAGAACTAAGGAGAGAAATAGGACCCAGTACAATAATAGCAAGAGACATCATCAACGCACCACTTTCAGCATTGGAGAGATCATCCAGGCAAAAAACCAACAACAAAACATTGGCCTTAACCTGCACTGTAGAACAAATGGATCTAATAGATATTTACAGAGCATTTTTATCTAACAGCTGCAGAATACACCTTCTTTTACTCAGCACATGGATCGTTCTATCATTCTCAAGGCTAGTTCATATGTTAGATCAGAAAACAAGTCTTAAAACATCTTAAAAAATTAAAATGATAACAGGCATCTTCTTTGATCACAATGGATTAAAAGTAGAAATCAACGAGGAATTTTGGAAACTATACAAATACATGGAAATTAATTAATTTCCATGTATTTGTATAGTTTCCAAAATTGCTTCTGAATGTCCAGTGGGTCAGTAAAGAAATTAAGAAGAAACTTGAAAAATTTTCTTGAAACACATGATAATTAAAACATACTAAAACCTATAGGATATAGCAAAAGAAGTCTAAGAGGAAAGTTTGTGGCTATACGTGCCTACACTAAAAAAGAATAAAACTTCAAATAAACAACCTAATGACACATCTTAAAGAATGAGAAAAGCAAGGGCAAACCAAACCCAAAATTGGTAGAATAAAAGAAATAATAATGATAAGAAACAAAACAATACAAAAGATCAATGCAACAAAAGTTGCTTTTCTGAAAAGTTAAAGTTGACAATCTTTAGCCAGACCCAGAAAAAAGAGAGAAGATCCAAATAAATACAATCAGGGATGAAAAGAGATCTTACAACTGTTACTGCAAAAATTCAAAGTATCATTAGTGGCTACTTTGAGTAACTATATGCCAAAAAACTGGAAAACCTAGATTAAATGGACAAATTCCTAGATTCATACAACCTTCCAAGATTGAACCATGAAGAAATTTAAAAATCTGAATACAACAGTAACAAAAATGAGATTGAACCTGTAATAAAAAGTCTCCCAGTAAAGAAAATCCCAGGATGCAATGACTTAACTGCTGAAATCTACCAAACATTTAAAGAAGAACTAATACCAATCCTACTTATACTACTCTTAACAAATAGAGGAGGATAGAATACTTCCAGAATCACTCTACAAGGCCAGTCCTATTATGATACCAAAATCAGACAAAGACACATGAGAAAAAGAAAACTATAGGCCAGTATCTCTGATTAATATTGAAACAAAAATTCTCCACAAAATACTAGCAAATTAAATTCAACAATATGTTTAAAAAATCATTCATCATGAACAAATGGGATTTATCTCTGGGATGGAAGAATGTTTCAGCATATGCAAATCAATCAATGTGATATATCAACAGGATGAAGGACAAAAACAATATTATCCTTTCAAGTGATGCTTAAAAAGCATTGAATAAAATTCAACATCCCTTCATGATAAAAACCCTCAAAAATCTGGGTATAGAAGAAACGTACCTCAACATAATAAAACCCATATATAACGGACAAACATCTAGTATCATACTGAATGGTGGAAAACTGAAAGCCTTTCCTCTAAGATCTGGAACACAGCAAGGATCCCCACTTTAACCACTGTTACTCAACATAGTGCTGGAGGGCCTAGCTAGAGCAATCAAACTAGAGAAAGAAGTAAAAGGCATCCAAATTGGAAAGGAATAAGTCAAGGTAACCTTGTTGGCATGTGATATGATCTTAAATCTGGAAAAACCTCAATACTCCACAAAAAACAATTAGAACTGATTAAAAAATTCCCTGAAGTTTCAGGATACAAAGTCAACATACAAAAAATCACTAGCATTTCTATATGCCAACAGTGAACAATCTGAAAATGAAATTAAAAAGTAATTTTATTTACAATAGCCACAAATAAAAATACTCAGAATTAACCAAAGAAGTAAAAGGTCTGTATAATGAAAAGTATAAAACACTGATGAAAGAAATTAAAGATGACACAGAAATGGAAAGATAGTCCATGTTCATGGATTGGAAGAATCAGTATTGTTAAAATGTCCGTACTACCAGAGCACTCTACAGACTTAATGTAATCTCTATTGAAATATCAATGACATTCTTCACAGAAATAGAAAAACACAATTCTAAAATTTATATGAAATCATAAGAGACCCAGAATAGCCAAAGCTATCCTAAGCAAAAAGAACACAATTGAAGAAATCACATTACTTGACTTCAAATTATATTATGGAGGTAGAGTAACCAAAACAGCATAGTACTGGCATAAAAAGAGACACATAGACAAATAGAAGAGAATATAGAACCCAGAAATAAACCCACACACCTACAGTGAACTCATTTTTGACAAAGGTGCCAAGAACATCCACTGGAAAAAAGACAGTCTTTTCAGAAAATGGTGATGGGAAAATTGAACTACAAAGCTACAGTAATCAAAACAGCATGGTGCTGGTGCCAAAAACAGAGATATAGACTAATGGAACAGAACAGAGGCCTCAGAAGTAACACAACACATCTACAACCATCTGATCTTTGACAAATCTGAAAAAAAAGCAATGGGAAAAGGATTCCTTATTTAATAAATGGTGTTGGGAAAATTGGCTAACTGTATGCAGAAAGCTGAAACTGGATCCCTTCCTTATACCTTATACAAAAATTAACTCCGGATGGATTAAAGATTTAAACATAAGAGCTAACACCGTAAAAACTCTAGAAGAAAACCTAGGCAATATCATTCAGGAAACATAGGCATAGGCAAGGACTTCGTGACTAAAACACCAAAAGCAATGGCAACAAAAGCCAAAATAGACAAATGGGATCTAATTAAACTAAAGAGCTTCTGCACAGCAAAAGAACCTATCATTAAAATGAACTGGCAACCAACAGAATGGGAAAAAAATTTGCAATCTACCCATTGGACAGAGGGCTAATAACCAGAATCTACAAAGAACTGAAACAAATTTACAAGAATAAAACAACCCCATCAAAAAGTGGGCAAAGGATAGGAACAGACACATCTGAAAGGAAGACATTTATGCAGCCACCAAACATATGAAAAAAACCTCATCATCACTGGTCATTAGATAAATGCAAATCAAAACCACATTGAGATACCATCTCAGGCCAGTCAGAATGGCAATCATTAAAAGATCAAGAGACAACAGATGCTGGAGAGGATGTGGAGAAATAGGAATGCTTTTACACTGTTGGTGGGAGTATAAATTAGTTCAACCATTGTGGAAGACAGTGTGGTGATTCCGCAAGGATCTGGAACTGGAAATACCATTTGACCCAGCAATCCCATTACTGGGTATATATCCAAAGGATTATAAAACATTCAAATATAAAGACACATGCATACATATGTTTATTGTGGCACTGTTTACAATAGCAAGGACTTGGAACAAATCCAAATGCCCATCAATGATAGACTGGTTAAAGAAAATGTGGCACATATACACCATGGAATACTATGCAGCCGTAAAAAAGGATGAGTTCATGTTCTTTGCAGGGACATGGATGAAGCGCAGGGACATGGATGAAGCGCAGGGACATGGATGAAGCTGGAAACCATCATTCTCAGCAAACTGACACAAGAACAGAAAACCAGACACTGCATGTTCTCTTTCATAAGTGGGTATTGAACAATGAGAACACATGGACACAGGGAGGGGAACTTCACACACCAGGGCCTGTCGGGGGGTGGGGGCATCAGGGAGGGCTAATGTTAGGAGAAATACTTAATGTAGATGATGCAGCAAACCACCATGGCACATGCATACCTATGTAACAAACTCATATGCAGAAGAGTGAAACCAGACCCCTGTCTCTCACCGTATGAAAAAACTAAATCAAAATGGATTAAAGACTTAAAGCCTCAAACTATGAAACTACCACGGGAAAACAGTGGGGAAACTCTCCAGGATACTGATCTGGGAAAAAATTTCTTGAGTCATGCCCCACAAGCCAGACAACTAAAGCAAATGAGGTCACATCAAATTAAAAGGCTTCTGCACAGCAAAGGATACAATCAACAAGGTGACAAAACAGTTTATAGAATGGGAGAAAATATTTCCAACTACTGTTCTGAGAAGAGATTGATGACCAGAATATATAAGGAGCTCAAACAAGTCTATAGAAAAAAATATTAATTAAAAAATGGCAAAATATTTGAATAGAAACTTTTCAAAAGAAGGCATACAAATGGCAAACAGGAATATGAAGAGGTGCTCAACATCACTGATCATCAGAGAAATGCAAATCAAAACTACAATGAGATATCGTCTCGCCTCAGTTAAAATGGCTTATATCCAAAAGACAGGCAGTAACAAAGGCTGGCAAGGATGTGGAGAAACAGGAACCCTCGTACACTGTTTTTGGGAATGTAAATTGGTACAACCACTATGGAGAACAGTTTGGAGGTTCCTCAAAAAACTAAAAGTACAAATACCATATGATCCAGCAATTCCACCACTGGGTATATACTCAAAAGAAAGGAAATCAGTATATAGAAGAGAGATCTTCACTGTCACGTTCGCTGCAGCACTGTTGACAATATCCAAGATTTGGAAGAAACCTGTGTCTATCAACAGATAAATGGATTTTTAAAATGTGGTACTTAAAAACAATGGGGTACTATTCAGCTGCAAAAATGAATGAGGTTCTGTTATTTGCAACAGCATTGATGGAACTGGAGCTCATTACGTTAAGTGAAATAAGCCATGCTCACAAGGACAAATACCACATGAATCTAGGATTGCTACCTACCACTGGATACTAAGTCTTTACAACCCCAATTTCTTTAGCTAAACAATGTTGTCAGGATAAGACTGTGTATATAGAGTAGCTACTTTGGTGCACATAGGTAATTTACTTGTGGGATCTAAAAATCAAAACAATTGTACTTCTGGAGATAGATGGTAAAAAATGACTGCCAGAGTCTGGGAATAGTCGTAGGAGTTGGTGGGGAGGTGGGGATAGAATGGGTACAAAAAATAGAAAGAAAAAATGAATAAGAAGTTATTTGGTAGAACAACAGGGTAACCATAGTCAGTAATAATTTCATTGTACATTTAAAAATAAAGAGTACAATTGGATTGTTTGTAACACAAAAGGTAAGTGTTTGAGGGGATGGATACCTCACTTTCCGTGATGTGATTATTATACATTTGGTATCTGTATTAAAACTTCTCAAGGCCTGGGGGTGTAGTGGCTTACGCCTGTAATCCCAACACTTTGGGAGGCTGAGGCAGGAAGATCACCTGAGGCCAGGAGTTCAAGACCGTCCTGGGCAACATGGCAATGCCCCATCTCTCAAAAAAATACAATTCCCGGGGCATGGTGGCAGAGATCTGTAGTATCATCTGCTAGGGAAACTGAGGTGGAAGGATCCCTTTGTACCAGGAGGCTGAGGCTGCAGTGAGCCGTTATCATACCACTGCGCTCCAGCCTGGATGACAAAGCAAGACCTTGTCTCAAACAAACAAACATACAAATAAAAAACTCTTGTATTCCATAAATACATACTATGTACCCACAAAAATTTAAAAAAAAATTTTTTAAATAGCTGAGTGCAGTGGCTTACACCTGTAATCCCAGCACTTTGGGAAGCTGAGGCAGGGGGATTGCTCGAACATGAGAGCAGCCTCAGCAACATGGTGAGACCCTCCCATCTCTACAAAAATAAAAAATTAACCTGGCATGGTGGTGCATGCCTGTGGTCCCAGCTACTCAGGAGGCTGAAGCAGAAGAATTGTTTGAGCCCAAGAGGAGAAGCTTGCAGTGAGTTGGGATTGTGCCATTGCCCTCTGACTTGGGCAACAGAGAAAGCCCCTGTCTCAAAAAAGGTCATTAAAAAAAAGTAAACAAGAAAAACGTGAGAAACATATGTACCCATCTTTTAAATTTCTTGTTAGGTTTTTAAAGGAAATACACGTGTTGTTAAGCTGCCTTTTGTATTTCTTCTCTATGTTTTTTAACGTATATTTGTATGGCAGTTGTGACAGTGTTAAATGGTTTAAAGCTCTGGCCCTAGAATCCATGTGCCTCTGTTTGAATCCAGGATTGCTGCCTTGCACTGGGTGCGGAACATTTTCCACCCCCGTTTCTTTATGTAAACAATGTTGTGAGGATAATAAGATTATATATATCAAGTAGCTACTTTTGTGCACATAAGTAATAATATATTTTAGAATTGTTAATATGTATACACATGTCTCATAGTGAAAATTCAGTGTCTGTGAGTAAAGGGTTATAGTTAGTTTTATGTTGTGAAAAGATTGTACTGTATTTGTCAAGATTATCTGTTTCAATATTATAGAGCACAAAAGGTAAAATTTCAAAATTTTTCTTCTTTACTAACTTTAATCACTTGAATGAGAAATTTTTTTTTTATTTATTATTTTTTTGAGATGGAGTCTGGCAGGCTGGAGTGCAATGGTGCGATCTCGGCTCACTGCAACCTCTGCCTCCTGGGTTCAAGCATTTCTCCTGCCTCAGCCTCCTGAGTAGCTGGGACTACAGGCACCCGCCACCACGCCCAGCTAACTTTTGTATTTTTAGTAGAGACGGGGTTTCACCATATTGGCCAGGCTGGTCTCAAACTCCTGACCTTGTGATCCACCCGCCTCGGCCTCCCAAAGTGCTGGGATTAGGTGTGAGCCACCACACCAGGTCAAAGAAATTCTTTTTAAGTTAAACAGTGTAGATCAAGAATCCTCAGGAATTTGAGGATCCAGATTCACTGTGTACAGACATGGAGGATTTTTTTCCCGGGACGTCTTTAAGTTATCTCTTGGCCTTTTCTAACAAATTTCCCCATATGTTACTGAATTTATGTCTACTAGGCTATAAATTCTAACAAATGTAAAGGATTATACAAATAGAAAGGCCTACTTAGATAAGTGTGCTGAAACTTTGTGAAAATTCAAATCATCAAAGATTCCGAGAAAAAGTAAAATAGAATTGGGGATTCCAAAGGGTTTAACATTTTAAGGTTAAAAATGAAACATTTTAAACTTAATAGATTGTTCAACATCAGACCCCCAAAGGAGCAAACACTTAGCAGAGGTGTTCCTGGCAATCTAGAGTATTCAAAAACAGTTGAGGTTTGTCAGAACCAAATGAACACCCACCATGTCTTCTTCCCAAGCTGACTCTTGGCTGTATGTGGAAAATACCGAAGAATCTCTTCCCATTCCACATCCTGACCCAAATCCAAAGCACGGCAACTTTCAGAAGAGGAGGACACACCATCTCTCCTCTGTCTCATCATACGTAGAGCAGCTTCAGCTTTGATGAGTGAAAACTGTGTGGTTTTTGTAGAATGCGATCATTAAGCAATTAAGTGCTTTCAGAGCCACGAAGCTACACTTCGCTGGTTCTGAGATGACAATATTATTTTCAAAATGTTCTTATATTCAGAGCGTATTTTCTTTCACCACCCCAGCACGTATTTTCTCACCCTTTTTGGCTAGCTATGGATCTGTTCAATTTATTTGTCTTTTTACTGTCAAAGTAGCTGCTCCTCTTAAACTGATCAATCAGAAATGCTGTCTACTATGTAAAATTATTTGGATAGACTGTCAATTACTGACTCTGTTTCATACTGACAGTGCTTGCTGATTTCTCCAGGCTGACGGATTCTCCTAATATTCTTTTTGATAAAGTAATATGTTGTAATTTTTTCATGGATTTATTAAACATAGGAGAGATCTGAATTTCGACTTTTAAATTTTATAAATGAGAACATTCATTCATTGAACACATGCTTATCATGTACCTATTTTAAAAATGTTTTTTAAAAATAGCTTTACATTTACAGAAAGCTGCAAAGATTGTACAGCGATTTCCTGTGTGCCTTTCCTCAGGTCTCCCAAATGTTATCCTACGCAACCGTGGTAAATCTACCAAAAGTGCATCACTAATTACTAACCTCCATAGTCTGTTCACACCTTGCACAGTGTTCTTCCTCTGTCCCAGGGTCCAGCTAAGGCCTCATGTTGTCCTGCCTTCTGGTCTCCTCCCATCTGGAACGGCTCCTCAGCCTTCCCCTGTCTCTCATGACTGCTCACAGTCTGGGTTTATTTACGTGCTCTCATGGCTGGCCTGAGGTTGCCCTTTCTGGTTTCTTCAAGATGAATACAACTCTGTGTGCTTTTCTCAGTGCCTCGTATCAGATGACCCATGTCTGATTACGTCTTGTCCACTTGGCTAGGATAGTGTCGGCTGGGTTTCTTCACTATAAGTTACTATTTTCCTCTTTCTATTTAATAAATGTTTTGGGAGAGATACTTTGAAACTATGCAAATATCTAGTTTTTCCCTTTTTTCCCATGGATTTTGGCGTCTGTTAGTGGATCTTGCTTACAATGTCATTGTTGTGTTTGCTTAAAGGTAATTTTGTGTCTTCCTCGCTCTTTATACATTCCTTAATTGGAATTCTTCTGTAAGGAAAAGCTATCTCTTCTTATTTTTCCAGTCATTTTTGTATGTTGGCATTAACTCAGGCGTATTTCTTACTTTATCTTATGGCCTGCTGCAGTTATTCATTTTCTTGATCCGATTGCTTCCGCTTTGGCCATTGGGAGCGTCTGCGCATCGGCCCCTCGGTCCTCTCAACATGCCGCCATCATCTTTTCTTAGCACTTCCCTCCTTTCTGGAGCCACAGGTCCTCCAAATCTCCTCTTGTATTTTTGCTGTCCCAGTCCTGGAATCAACGGCTTCTCTAAGGAGCCCCAGTTTCTTCTATTGGAGAATGGTATTAAAAAGTAAAATATAGGCGCTAGTATCGAACACTTATTAAGTGCTAGGCTCTGTTCTGGAAGTGCATGACTCATTGTGAGCAAACAGACCAACATCCAGTCACTTCTGGAGCTTGCATGCTAGTGTGGGAACATAAAGAGTGTTGTAATAACTAAGTCATGTCTCCACCTTGAAAGAAGGTGCAAAGTGCTGAGAGTAAAATTCCAGGGGTAGAAAGGAAATACAAGTGCTGGAGACAATGGGAAGATGGATGGAGATCAAAATGCAAAATGAGAGAGATTAGGATGAGCCTCGTGGAAAAGGCAGCACTGAGCAAAGACCTGAGGCGGTAAATAACTTGTCTTCATTGATTTGGGCCGTGTAACAAAATACCGTAGGCTAGGTGGCTTAAATAACGGACATTTGTTTCTTACAGTTCTGGAGGCTGGCAAGTCCAAGATCAATATGACGGCTTATTTGGTTCTTGGTGAGGGCCATGTCCTTGGCTTGCAGATGGCCACCAGGTCACGGTTGCTCATATGGGGTCTCTCCAATATGAGCAGGTGGAGAGAGATCTGTCTTCTCCTTCTCATAAGGGCGGCAATCTCACCATGAGTCCCATCATGGGTTAGGGCTTCAACATATGATTTGGGGACAACACAAACATTCAGTTTGTGACAGAAGTTGACCGCCAAACATCTGGAGGAAGTGCATTCCAGGAAGAGAAGGTCTATGGAAAGCCCTTGGGCTCAAGAGAGCCTGTGTGCTCCAGGAACATGACAAAGTCAACGTGACCAGAGGAAAAGGTGCAGAAGATGAGGCCCAAGAGGCAGGATGAGAGACAGGACCACACGAGGCCACGTAACTCGGGGCCCTGCAGGTCACTGTAAACTCGGAGGATATGAGTGGAGGAATGGCCAGAACCAATGTAGGTTTTTAGGAATCACATTGGTTGCTGCACTGAGAATGGACTGTATGGTGCCAAGGGTGGAGGTTGGTTGACCAGTTAGGGGACTGCAGTAACCCAGGCAATAGATGAGGGCAGTCAGGTGAAGGTGACAGAGAAGAAGGTGATCACAGAAAGCTAGATATTTTAGATATTTTGATTTAGAGCCACAGCAACTCACTTCTTGCTGGATGAGACGTGGGGCAAGTGAAAAAGAGGATTTAGATTTTGGTTTGAGCAGCTGGAAATATGGAGTTGTCATCAACTGAAATGCGAAAGACTTTATGTAGAGCAGGTTCTGGAAAAGGATCGGAGCCTTTGCTTTCTTATTTCCTAACAGTGTTCACCTAACCATGATGTTCTGGTGATCAGGTGTCTCTGAGGCTCACAGCAGATCTGGCATCTAGTAACAGCCAAACCATTGTTACAGGTGTTATGTTCTTGGTGACAATGCTCATTGTCACTGTCAACATCATCACCTCTGACATATCCTAGAGTCTCTAAGAGAAGAAGAGAGGTTGATAGAAAGAGCTGGATGTTTCTGGAAACCAGTGACTGGCTAGCTTAATCCCTTAATTTTGCAAAAGAGGCAATTTTGAACTGAAATAGTGAAAGAATCTTTTGTGATTCTCCAATTTCCCTGTTCCCTAGGAGGATACTTTGAGAGAAAAATAGATGTTTATGTGTGAAAGCCACTGAGATTGTGGGATAGTTTGTTAGAGCACTTTGTTAGAGCAGTGTAAGATTAACCCTTTTGACTGTCACCCACAGTAAGCCATTGTAGAAGTTGGCGTTATGATTTCCAGTTACACCTTCCACTATTCCATGATGATATATGATTCTGCATTAAAAATATTGCTTAAAAATTACAGTGAAAATGAATATGATGGTATATACAAAAGAAGGCACTAGCTTGGGAGAAAAGGTGATTGTCTTCATAATAGGGTAATTTGTTGCAACCACCAATATGTTAACCATACACTGGGTGTCTTTCTAGGAGTCAGGATTTGGTGTGACATGAAGGAGGGACAGAAGGCCGGGCACGGTGGCTCATGCCTATAGTCCCAGCACTTTGGGAGGCCGAGGCAAATGGATCACCTGAGGTCAGGAGTTCGAGATCAACCTGGACAACATGGTAAAACTCTGTCTCTACTAAAAAGACAAAATTAGCCAGACATGGTGGCCTGCACATGTAATCCCAGCTCCTCTGAGGACTGAGGCAGGACAATCCCTGGGAGGTGGAAGATGCAGTGTGCTGAGATTGCATCACTTCACTTCAGCCTGGGCACCAGAGCAAGACTGTCTCAAAAATAAAAAGGAAAAGAGAAAGACAGAGAGGGAGAGAAAAGGCCTTAACACCCTCACCTGGGCTCCAGGTGGACCGTTTCTGGGAGAGGCAACTCACTTTTTCTTTTGGAGGGCTGTGCAATTGCAGAGCGATGTGACCTCACTCAGGAGCATTGTCTAAGAAACACCACAAAGCATTAGAAGTCTTTCTATTTTAGTTTTTACCTTTCTTCATGTAATGCATCTCGATGGTTTAAAAGAATCCATTTTTCAAAGTTTATTATTGGAAAAGAGCTCTCCAACACCTTCCCAAATCCTCTTCAACAGAGCCTTTGACATTTGCAAGTGTTTGTTTTGGTTTCTATTTTTATATCTCTAGATAGATATATTGCCACTTCTTCATTTTTTTGGTTTTTGACATGATGAGAAGAGATTTTCTCTCTTGTTCCTGTTGCTTTCAATACACACCACACACACACACACACACCCCCCACACACACACACCCCACACCACACACCACACACACACACCCCACACCACACACCACACAGACACACACCACACACACACACCACACACA